>NW_005842168.1:1462890-1487868 GCF_000455745.1 Alligator sinensis | reverse complement strand
CCTACACAAGGGCAGTGAGGCTGGATTCATGTCTGGTTGAAAAGTGTGTGGGGATCAGCAAGAGGAACATGCAAGCGATGCCGGGGGAATCTCCCTGTGTCTGCTCTGAATCCGATCGCCTGAAGCCTGCAGCGGACGAGCCTGCCTTGCCTGTCACAGCTTAGTATTGGTTTTTATAGTAGCATCTCCTTGCTCCAGTGCAGAGATACCAGTTGGTAGCCTGATACCAGCCCGAAAGGGGTGTCCCATCCTGTTACTGTCCCTTGAATTGGCAAGTCACTGATGAAAGGGAACACACAAGGCTAAAAAATAACCCCCATTTGCAGGAGTCACCCAGAAAATGGAAATAATTGGACAGATTGCACTAGCTCGTTACTCAGTGAATCTTTGCCCCAGACTAACACACCCCAGAGCAGGTAGGGAGAGGTACCCAGAGAAACGAAGCGGCTTGCCTAAGGTTGGTGTGACAGCCCGCGTCTGAGCTGGAAAGTGAGCTCAGGCCTCTCGCGTCTCCCCCGCCAGCCCGCGTTTCGTAAACAAATGTGATTAACATTCAGCTGTGAAAGGAAGAAATCGAACATGAAACCACTGTCTTCCTCGGTAAATGAACACGGCATGTTCGTTTCGCGCACTGGCTAATGATTTATGCAGCTGCAGCTGCTTGTAATTAAGAGTCTGTGTGGTACAAGCCTACTATAAACATCCTCTGCAAAAGACGGGACCGGCGTCTTGATGAAACGCCGGGTCGCTTCCTATTGTATCCAACGAGCCCCTCGCATGGCGTGCTTGGGCTTTTCCTTGGGAGGAGATTCAAATAGACAAGTTACAGCTCAAGAACAGCGGGGTGGCCAAGGTATTGGCCTAGGGCATGTGAGGTCTGCATCCTTTACCTAACCCTGCCAAGAGTTCCTCGCATCATTTGGAGCAAGTCCCCATCTCAAGGCATCGCTCGACTATAAAGAGTAGGAACTGCCTCTGACGCTTATGTTTTATATGTACCGCAACCAGCACACTTAGTGTGGGCCTCACACAGAGGCAGCCTTAGGGGTGGGTGACACGGATGACCACCCAGGGCGCTGTGGTCAGGGGGGCACCGAACACACGCACATGCACACACACTCGTGAGCAGCCCACACTCACAGCAGTGCTCTCCCCACCCCGCCCTGCCCTGGCAGATCCCTGCCTCTGCCTGCCTGGTGCTGACTTGGGGGTGGGAGGCACCAAAATACATGTGGCGGCACCAAAATACAAGTTCACCCAGAGCACCATTTTCCCTAAGGCCGACTCTGGCCCTACACTTGGTTGGCGCTCCTGGAATATAAAAAGGCTTGGCAGGATTCAGTGTTTGTTGGTAAATGTTGATAGACATCAATGTCATCTCACGGACTGATGAAAAAATATTTCCACCATTAATAATCAAAATGAATAGAAAGGGGACATACAAACGATGGCTGATGGAGTGCGTGGAGACAGGGGGAGCAGTCCTACAGAGCCGTGCTGACTGTAGTTTCAATTGCAACTCCCAGGAGCCCCGGGGGACCGGGAACCAAGGAAGAGGAAGTGACAAAGCAAACAAGGGAGCTTCGGGTGAGCGAAGCCAGAACTGATGGCAGCTCTGGCGGCAGTCCTACAGCGGTTACGTTTGTCATTAATAAACTGTCTACTCCCCAGACTCCTTATTCGGTGCAATCCTGAAAATTTAAATCCATAAAAAAATGAAATAAACGCTTAAAAATAAACATCAATATTAGCCGTCGAAATGATTAAAAAAATAAAGGGTGTCTATGGATGTGCGCAGGGGTGGGGTGTGCATTTAAATTGGAGTGGTTCCCAGAGAGCTGCTTTAATTAAAACACCTCCATCATTTGTATTAAGCATCGCACATTTCAAAATGGCCTCGGGGGTGCTTTAAATAAAGCTCACTCGATGAGTTTTATTTAAAGCGCCCTCTCAGCTGTTTCGAAATGTGGGACACAATACACATGATGGTGAGACACGCTGGAGCGTGAACGCTCCAGCCGACTTGATTAATCGAGTCTGTTCCGATGCGTTCTAATTAGAACACAAAGGCGCACGTGTATCGGCACACACCAATCGAACGCTGCCAAGCCTAAATATCAATAATAAACACACCTGGGCTTGACATTGCTCTCCTGAGCTCTGTATGCATTCAAAGAATGAGAGCCTGTGGTAGTAGGAACACTAGGACTTTTTATATTGGCATTATCACCAAGGGAGTTGCCTTGGTGGCAATACAACAGAGAAAATAGGGTAGAAGCAAGTACTAAAGGCAGTGGAGTTTGGGTACTATTGCGCACTGGTCGGCACTGGGTACTGGACATGAAACCATGTCAACAGAAATCAGAGGGCTGCATTGGCTCTGTATTTCTTTATTCCATATAAATATTTTCCTTTCCAGCTGGCCCATAAAAGGAAGCGAATTGGGTTGTGGATGTGATTTATGGTCATTTAAAAGAAAGTCTTCCAGCAGGGTGAAAGGATCCATTTTCTCCTCCTCCTCTTGATCTAATGCACTCTAGTTATTTGGTAAATCTTTTAATGGTTTTATAATGTACTGAATGTAGCCAAGTGACACCATTTTTTCAAGTTGATTGTATTGCCTCTTATCAGTTTCATAAGCCTGAAATTCTAACAGAGTTAGAATAATTCAATAATTTATATTGCTGAAGTGTTTGGTTTGAACCCTGATAAGCGCTACCTTTGATTGCTCTGGGTTTTTCTTTCTGAGTGGCTTATGCATTTGTTCTCTGCGTGTAGAAAGCCCGATCACTTTGCTGGCAAACATGGAGGTGATCATAGCACTGTAGATCAGGGGTCTGGTTCCCCATTACCCTGCTCCCCATTGAGGCAGTCACGCAGGTGCATAGTTGGTGCGAAACGTGGCTGGTGGCATTTTAGATTCAGTGTGCAAGAAGCAAATTGACTCACAGGCCACATCCACATGAGCGTGGATGTTTGGTTACGCAAGGACAACTAGCAGTGGGACACCTTGTGCCGCTGCTACTTGTTCCCAGGGAATACCTAAGTCACACGCTGTCTGGCACATGGCAGGTTACTCCAGGTAGGGTAGAGGAGGCTTGGGCCAGCAATGGGCTGGCCCCAGCAGCCTTACCTGGGGTCCTGGGGGCTTCTGGGGCTGCCACTCAGATCCTGGCCGGCAGCTGGTGTGTGGCTCTGGCCGGCCAGGCTCCGGTTTTAAGTGGTGCGTGCTGCCCCGCATGCACCACTCCACTTTTTTTTTGCACATTTTTTTTTACCCTTGGATACCCAGGGGTCAAAAAAATCCCATGTGCTGCCACCTTGAAGCGCAAAGAATGGCTGAATATGCGGTCTGTGGCTCCACAGACGTGTCTGCAGTGCCACAAAGCTCACAGCCACGGTCATCTGGACACGGCCACAGAGTCGAAACCAATGAAGCACAAGGCCTGGAGCATGTTACACCATCAGAGTTCATTGCAGCTTCTAGGCCATCTTTCTGACAGCCTGTGAGGTAGGTGTTTTGCCCCCTTTTTAATTCCAAACATGGGGATTTGGCATTGTACCAGCGAGGAGAGGCATCCCCAGCGCAGCCAGGGATTCCCGGGGCTGCAGCCTTGTTCATTTGCAGAGACTGTGCCGAGTGCTGGTTAGCAGAAGGCAGGGCAGTCAGACAGATCAGGGTGTTTCTATCTCTGCATGGACACGCTCTTAGAGATGGCATCTCCCAGACACCTCTGTCCAGGCTTTGCCCTGGCTTTGTCCAGGGGTGGGCAAAATGCAGCCCGCGGGCCGGATGCAGCCCACCAAGCCATTCTATCTGGCCCACGAGGCCCCTAAAAAATTTAGAAAATTAATCTTTATCTGCCCCATGATGGCTGTCATGTGGCCCTCGATGGATTGCAAAACTCAGTATGTGGCCCTCCGACCAAAATAATTGCCCGCCCCTGCCTTAGTTTCACATCGCTGTGTCTGTGCAGGCTGTGCTGGCGCTTCCCCCTAGTCTCCACCTCTGTCCCAATATGTTCATGCTTGCTTCTCTTTCTTGCACACATACACACACCCACATTTCCACACATGTGCGGGTCCACCCAGGTAGTTCACCTCAAGTGGCCTGTGCTGGCTTAGAGACTACTATCACTTCAAAGAAGAGTTTCATGGTTTCGTTACAGCTACCCAACATAGTGGTCACCCATTAGCTTCAGTGGGCCTTTACCAAAACTATGAGGGTGTTCTCCCACATCCCATTTTCTAGAGGGGGTCACTGAGAGGAGAAGGTTGCCTGCTTCACTCAGATGTACTCCCATACTAGAACATGGGAGACCATGGGCTTTCGGGTGGGGGCTTCGCTCTGTTCAGCCCCCTAGCACTTGAGATGTTGGCCTGATACGCTAAGATGTTCCACTCCTGAGTGGCCACGGCTCCTGCCTGGTGGTGATTGGCATCATGCTTCACAGAGGGGCAGGCAGAGGAGTGTTGTTGGAGATAGAAAATATATGCAAATCCCACTTTTGAGACCTGACTAGCTAATAAATGCACAGGCTGGGTCTGCATTTGTGAATAAGATGGAGCTGGACCAGTTTGTGGTATGGCAGTAGAAAGGGACTGGGGTCAATGACCCAGGGGGTTTCTTCCAGCCTGAAGCTTGTAGGGTCCAGGTTGATGTGTGTGTGTGTGTGTGCGCCAGCCTAAGCCACAGTGTCCTTAGAGGGCTCATGAGGTCCTAATAGAGGGCTGAGGCCACACAGACCGGCACGGGGGTGATCCTGAGCTGCACTGCCCCATGGAGACAAGAAAGCAGGACACTCCCAGGTGCACACAGCTTTGCACCTCCTGCCAACCTCCCTTCTGGGTTGTTACCTCTAGATGGCTGGTCCTACTGGCGGGCAGGGGGGTCATAGCCTGGACTGTCCCTCCCACTTCCCTCTGTCTTGGGCTCCTAGATGCAGGGAGAAGCTTCAGCACAGCCTGGGGCACCAGGAACGGGGATCTGTCTTCTCTGGCAGCCCAGGAAAGGCCAACCTGCAGCATGTGTGCCCCAAGTGGCACAGGCAGCCTCTATGTGGCACGTGGCAGATAGGGCAGCGAGCAGGAAGCAGAGCAGCAGCTCAGGCAGGGGAAGGGGATTGGAGGGACACTCAAGGAGTGCCAAAAATGGCCAGCCTTCCTGGTTTAAGGCATCCTTCACTCTCTGCTGCTGATGACCCATGCATAGGGACCTAATGAAATCACAATTTTGTGAGTTTCGTGGAAAATGCAAAATCCGACATTGCCTGCAAAAGTGGGCAATATCTGTGAAATCCATGAGAAAAAAAAGAAAACTTACTGAAAATAAAATGCTGGCTCCCCAGAGAGCCCTCTGTTATCATGAGGGCTTGTCATTTTTCCTAGGCTTTTTAAGGGAATGCAGAGAGCCTCGCCTAGTCACACAACTCCTAAATACCAACAACAAAATATCACCAGACTCTCATTAATGTGAAAGTTGGCAGCTCCGGGCCCCTTGGACCTGAATGCCAGAGCAGACTGTTTAGTTTCATATGTTGATAAAAAAAAAGTTGAAAATAGCTGTAAAAATACTCTACACTGGAGAAATACTCTCTGCTTACAACATCTGTTGCAAACTACAATATTGGAAACAATCCCCTCCCTCTCCTTCAAGTTCCTCACGACTTTTGAGATGAACTTCTTGCTTGCGTTCTTTTTCCCCCTCCAGTTGTGCCCATGAACGTCAGCTGCACACGCACGGACTTTCAGATCCAGATCCCCATGAGGTCTCTGGCTGAGCTGGAGAGAAATAAGATCTACTTAGGGACTCCCTCCTGTCCTGCCCAGGTGGTCGGCCTGAACTTCAGGATCCACACGAGGTTCGACACCTGTGGTACCGAGTCCCAGGTAAGCAATCAGTATGAATCGTAGTCCCCTGCAGTCATGCGGTAAACCCTGCTTCTAGCTAGCTACATAGTAAGATTATCCTGCTTCCGAAAAGCTTCTGGGACAAGATAAACAAAAGGTGGGGAAAAAGAAGTATTTTCCCTAATTTATAGGCAGGGGCTGATGTTCAAAGCAATGCCTTGGCAGAGATCAGGTTTGCCAGATTGGATTGTGATATTTTTTCCTTTGGACAGTCTGACCCATCTGCCGTGTGAATGCAGAGATGGGACAAGGGCCAAAAGAGCCCGAGGAACCCAAACTCAGTGGCCATCGTCAGTATTGCCAACTCTCAGGATTTTTGGTGTTGTTCTTAAAGTCTATGCTTTGGGAAGGTGAAAACCTTAGTTTTTTCTTTTATATATGTTTATATGTATATACATATATATAAGAAAGAGCTACGTTTTTCACATTCCTGACGTGTAGACTTTAACAGCAACACCAAAAAGCATGAGAGTTGGCAATGCTGCAGCTTTTAGCAACGCGTCTCAGCGTGTGGCCCAGGACAGAGCCCAGAAGAGACCTGACAAGCCATGAGAGCTGCCCTGTTATGACCAGAGGAGAGGAGCACCTGGTGCTCTCATTGAAGTCCCTGTGGAAATAAGGCTACATCTTTCTGGATAGTCAGAAGCCATGAATCCACCTATTTTTTGCCTCCTAGCCTAGGCTCAGACATGGGCCACGGTCACTGCAGGTTTGACACGTGTCTGCCAAGATTGATCTGGCTACACTTGGTCATGCCTCAGAGTAAGATGATGGATTAGGAGACCTGTTAAGGCCCTATACCTCCCTGACTCTAGCTCTTAGCACACATTTGAGCCACGTGCTTTTAAGCTGTTGGCAAGAAACCACTATGAATACATTGCACCCAGTCTTTGTCTCTTAAGATACTAAGGCTTGGCATTGTCTGAATGTTGCTACATTGTGGGCTTGGGGTTTTTTGTGGCTGAAAAGAAGATATTAATTCACCAAAGACAAATCAAATACAAAATTGGGCTTTAACCCCTGTCCCACAGAAAAGAAACAACACATCCATGATCGTTAGCATCCTGTACATCAACTTTTCATCAGGGGACCAGGAGGACATTCACAAGTACGAAGTGCAGTGCGAGCCCAGAAGGAAGGAAGCCTCCGTAAACCTCCTCTCAGGCTCCGATCCCTACCGGCTGAGCCAGTACGCCAAGAACCTGGTGGAGTCGCAGCAACAGGACGCCGAAGCCATAGACACCTATGAGATCAAGAGCCAAGACACCAGCGACATCGTCTTCATTAGCATCTGTATCCTTGCCGGCATCCTCATGGTGATTGCTGTGGTTGGACTAGTGTTGCTATAGGAGCCTGCCTTTAGGACTTGAGTCACTGGGACCAGTGCTCCCTTCTCTACTGCTTCCCCCCATCCCTTATCACGAACCGACCTTCATAACCAGCATCCTGAAGACACTGGGCCATGGCCTGTTCCACCTAATAGGTGTCTTTGGGCATCTAGGCAACTAAGGGCATGTCTGTACTGCTTTTGCAGAGCTCCTGTGAGTGCTACTAGGAAACACATCCCTGCACACATCTCCTCTGTGTGCGCACAAACCCCAGAAGAAAACCATGAAGCTGCCCTGAGGACACTTGTCCAGAGGAAGCCTGGATTCTAGGTCCTCAGTCAGACAGGGCTTGAACCACTATGTCCCATTTCCAAGTTCCCTACCTAGCAGGCCACGAGCTAGCTAGGGCCTAAGCATCCCCCAGCCCTACTCCTGAAGCTGGCTCACTAGCCACTTCCAAGAGAAAGAGTCCTGGAGCAAGAAGACGATGCTCCTCTGTGGCCCAGTGAGGAAGCATTGCCCTGGGAGGGAGACCTGGGTCCCCGCCCCAGCACATTTTCTGCAATGACTGATACATAAACAGCATTGGGAGAACAAGCTGGGAGCAGGGGCCAGAGCCCAGGTTTCCCTCCATCCCAGCCCAGTGCCATCTCACTGAGCCAGCTCCTTGCATGCTGGCTTCATAATACCTTCCCTCTTGGCTTACCCATGACTTGTCTTCAACAGGGTGGTTGAGGTGCCTTCGCCTCCTTCCCTCTACCCAGCTCACATGCTGGTAGATGAGACAGTTTGCTGGGAAATGGGAGCTGTGGGTTCAAACCCCTTCTGGCTAAGGAGAGCCTCAAACCTGAGGGTCTTCCTCCCTGGGTAAGTGCTCTCACCACAAGTCTGTTGGGTTAAGTGGTGGGTCGTCTGCCCTCTTCCACTGTTATTTGGACGTTGCCCTCTAACGATGGATTCAGCCTGTGGCCAGACTCCATTTCCCAGTAACCCAGCCCCATTACCCCAGCCTGTCCACCCCACACCCACTGCCGAGGGCAGGACACATACGGGCAGGGTGCACAGCTGGGTGGCTGGGATGGGGCGGTGGCTGGAAGTCAAAGAGACCCCAAGATTTGGGGGCAGTGACAGTGTGGGGCAGAGCCATGATCTGATGCCCACCTGCCCTTGCAGGGGTGTGTGGGCAGCACATCGCATCCCTGCCCTGGCCCTAGCCCCACACTGTCACTGACCCAAGATCCTGGGGTCTCCCCAGCCATGCCAGCCTGTCTTGTTCCCAGCCACAGCCCCAACCCAGCCACCTGGCCACTCACCCTGCCTGTGCGGGTCCCACCCCCGGCCGTGGGTGCAGAGCAGGGTGCCTGGGCAGCAGGTCTGGGTCCGGTAGCAGCAGCCAAAGGAGCCACCGCTACAGGGGCAGCCAGAAAACGGAGTCCACCACCATGGGCCGTATTTTGCCCAGCCCTGCTAAGTGGTCTGTATAGGACACAACAGAGGGAGCTCTGTTCTTTCCCAAGTGGATTAAGCTCGCAAAGGCGACCCATTGTGAGAACAGGGGGAGTCATATACTGTCACAGGCAGGTTAGGGAGCACAAAGCTGCTTATTGAGAGAACAGGAGAGCTAGGGGACTCCCCAAGTGCCTTTGGTCTGTACCCTGGGCTGGGATGAGTCATTTCTACCCAAGCTGTGGGAAAGGTTTGGACCCAAGCATTTCAGTATGATCTTGTTCCACCCTGCTCGAGTCCCCGAAATCCATAACATGTCTCTGCATCACAGGCCTTCATCCTAGCCATAACACTCGGGCACACAAAGCAGCAAGGGGGAGAAGGAGCCATCTCTCTTGTGTGAATGACTGTTCAGGGACTTGACCAGGGTGGAACGGGATTGCTTAGAACAGGGGTGGACATCCTGTGACTCCAGAGCCCCAGGTTGGCCACCCCTGGCTTAGAAACTAAGGTAGCACTTAGGTTGCTAATAGGTGGAATAGGATTTGGCTAATTGCCCTGGTCTTAGACTTTTAGGGCAGCTGCTAAAATGGAGGACTATAGTGGAGGTGAAGTCCATCCGCCATCTCCTTTCAGGACTCTAAAGAAATTTCTGCAATAGGCAAACGCTTCCTGTTTTGATATTTTCCCCTCCTGTCTGTCCATATGGCTTACGAATATGACTCTTGTGCTTCATGACTATTCTTACAATGGCTTGGATGTGCTCTCCCTATAATGTTGCTACTCTAAAAGGAGCAATGTTGTTTGCCTATAGCTAGAAAGAACCAGTAGAAATTAATTCTGACTTTAATGTTCAAATCCACCAATCTAATATAAAAAAGTATATCGATATATTATACATGATTCTTTATGTTTGCGTGGGTAACATATATACTTTTGCGCACCTGTTATATAGGTACATATACAGCACAGAGACAGATATGTTGGAGTGCTGTTGTAGCCATGACAGATCAGGAAGTATGTGAGAGGCATGAATTTTTGTGGGTGATATTTTTTATTGAACCAGCTGCATAGTCGGGAGAGGGGGGAGAGGAGTGTACGTAGAGTATCCCTAGCAATCGGTATACATGCTCTGTTGTAACATCCTTATAATAAATTGTGTTTGTCATGTAGCTGACCACTTCATCTGCCCGTTGCATGTTCATCCATCCATCATTCATCATGTTCATCTAACCAGGACTTGTTCTAACACTTGAACCTCTTGAGTAGCTTCAAATACCCAACAGAGGAATCTTTCCTATTTTCCCCTGCATGCCCAGGATGAGCAGTATTTACACCTATACCAATAACACTGTCATAATCCAAAATCTCTAAAAACTGCTGATTTGTGCCTTTTCAATGGATCAGCATTTACAGTCCTGGAGGATGTTGATGTACAAAACAAAAAATACACATAGGTAATTTTTAGAGATTAAATACTGCATGAGTTATAATTTCCTTCTCTCTGTAAACTTTGCATAGTTGGATGCTTAAGGTGAAGTCCTACCCCCCTCCCCCCACAAGTAAATCTACAGGTATTTTTTCATTGACTTCAATGAAAGCAAAATTTCACTATAGTAACTAAAAAAGTCTGACTTCACAGGTGAAGGACTACAAAAATCATCCCCAGCATTAACCATTGTTAAACGTTTGCTCCACTGATGTTCTGTTAAATAGGTGGCATCTACAGAGTGGTTAGTGGATGGTGAGGTCGGCACATGAATAGTCCTTGGGGTAACCTGCATAAGCCATTTTCGAATGCCACTTGTGATGGGTGCAGCCATCCCGAAGTGTGCCAAGAATGTTAAAGCTCAGACTCTTTGTTCAAGTATGTAACCGGCTGTATTGGGGGATTCGCTTGTTATACACAGAGGTGTACTGGAAGGACTGTTCCAAGGAATGGTTATGTTTCCGATTTTGGAAAGCTGCAGCAATGGGAGTGTAGGTTAAATATGAGGGAAAACTTGCTCGCTAGGACGGTAGTGAAACAGTGGAACAGGTTACCCACAGAGATGGTGATATCTCCATCTTTGGAGGTTTTTAAGACTTGGCTAGACAAAGCCTTGCCTGGGATGCTGTAGTTGGGGCTGGTCCTGCTTTGTGCAGGGGGTTGGACTAGATGTGACCTCCTGAGTTCCCTTCCAACTTTAATTTTCTGTGATTCTATAACTTCACCATCTTGGTGTTCGGAAGAATCCAAGATTTTGCAGCTCTTGGGAAATTACCTTTTCAGTAACATAAAGCAAGGGGTTTTACTGCAAATCATGGTGGTTTTAGGCAGGAACAATACCTCCAACTAGTCAAGGGGATGTCCCCATCTGAACATTCAGGCAGCATCTAAATTACCGTGTTACTTGTTGTTGAAGTTGCAGCACTGCCCACGGACCGTCAGGCTGTTTCCAAACACAGATGGAGACACAGTCACGGTAAGACATGCGGGATCCCCTTATCTCTTCCCTTTGACTGTTGTACTTTGTGATTCACACCCATCGTTTCTGTCGGAGCCCAGGCTGGCTTGCAAGGAGGGAATATTTCTTGCACCCCAGCAGGTGAGGAGAGACCCCATTGCCCCTGCAGCACCTTCAGGCTGAGACTGCAGTTTCTAGGTGATCATGTTTGTCTAGGTTGGTTCACTCAGGGATGATCCTGCCTTGAGCAGGGGGCTGAACTAGAGGCAGCCTCCTGAGGTCCCTCTAGCCCTATTTTGAGAGGATCCTGTGATTCAAAAATAGAGTCCTTGCTGTCTTGTTTCGACCCCCCCCAATCTCATGGGAGAGCAATGGCCTGGTCCTCTCTAGCATCTCACACCTTTCTAGAAGGAAGCCCCTTTAAAAAGCTGCAGTGTGTAAAAAATATACCGTGGTGCACAGAAATCCTAAAATAACCCACGTCTAAACACAGACATCCAAACACAAAAAAACCTGAGCCTCGGGGTGGAAAGCATTTAGGTGGGTAATCTTAGAATCCTTTTTTTAGCAGCTTCGTCCCTGAAGGTGCATCCTTTCTCACGAAGGTGCTAACGCCAAGAACATTTCTATAATAATGTCGCATCATGCAACAAAAGCCTCCTGTTAACAGGTTTCCCTCTCAGAATGGTTAACAACTGCCAACAGGACTGCAACTTGGATAGCCACGTCACGTGAGCGCTCAATCAAACACTCGACTGCCTGATTTGTTATTCCTTTTGTACAGATATGCAGCCAGACTAGCTAGGGCTGGGATTTTGGTGCTACAACTACCCAATACATGGATGGAAATAGGCAACTGTTGATCCTTCTGGATCATGGTATATGCACAAGAGGCCCCAAGACCTTCGACACATATGCCTACGCAGGAGTTTGGAGAAGTGGAGGCTGCCCGGACCTTCCAGCCCCCATCTAGACCAACGGCCAGGCTGAGTCCAGGTGTTCAGTGCCTCGATGGCTGTCGTTATACGTGCATCCGGGAAACAAACCCAGGTCTCCCACATGGAAAGCAAGGATTTTCCCACTGAACCACAACAGCGGGTTGGCAAAGGAAAACTCTGAATACAGTAAGGAGCAGGACTGATGAATCAATAGGCCATTCTGTATCAGCAGCGACCCAGGCTGAGAGTAGGCCATGCTTCTCCTGGAAGCACTATCCTGAAGGATCAATTTAGCTGCTATTCCCTCTCCCTCTCTGCCCTCACTGTAGTATTGAGGTGAGCTGGTAGTGCCATTCTGCCATGTTCTTCCTCAGAGGGTTTATTTTTTGATAGTGGACAGAGCAACTTCTTTTGCTGATTTAAGTTTGCTACGGGCCTGGGGATCCTTTGAGATGAAAGGCTGCATATGAGCCAAATTTTGTCCATAGGCAAATGGGCACAACTCCACCAAAGCTGCTGACATTATGGCGAGGAAGACCTTGCCCAAACAATGTTAGGATTAGTCTTGATGATAATGAGAACGGTAGAATCAGTTTTGAATCGTTGTTTTTCCCCATCTCTTCTTGCGGGGTGTTCATTTAGACAAGAAAAAAAAAATCCTGCACTGAAGACGAAAGCCACAGCCACACCTGAAGTTATTCCTTTGAAAGAGCCCATTGAATTTTTCTCTGATAAAACACTTTCAAACACCTGGGGGATAATAGATGGCCTCGGCATCGGAGCTTTGTTTACATGATCTGCGGTGGCTTATCGGGATGTGTACATTGCAGTACTTATACATGCCACCTCCTGTCCCTTCAATAAATGAATGGGCCTAATTCCACACTAATCCTTTTCTGCATTGATTTAAGCTACATTCTTCAACTGTCCAGAGCAAGAGCCTGCAACACTAAGTAGGAAGTTGGAATTCCCAGTTGCCTGCAGCATATAATTAACAGTAATGAGCTTGCAATGAGCAATTATGCCCCACTGGGGAAATTTTCTACTTGACCTCATGGATACTGGATGTGTTGGGTTTTTCCCCTTGGGAACGCAGGACTCGAAAGCCTCCCTGCCATAAGGGAGACTCTCTGCATGATGGAGAGACTGGTCTTCTCCTTGCTGCGGTCAAGAAAAATCGGAGTGAAGTGTCATCCCACAGGAGATACCAGCAGATCTTAGATGTGGATACAATAGTAATAATTCATAATAAAAAACACCACTTGGCCTTCTGCTGGCTCAGCTGGGAGAGGGTCTGGGAGTACTTCAATACCCAAAAGGAAGTAAGCCCCCACCAGATGTCTCTGGGAGGGGTAAAAGGAGCGGATGAGCAGCTGCAGAGGGATCATAGCTGAGCTTGACAAAGAAGGCAAGAGGATGAGGCACCTAGATCCCATTGAGAGAGAGGCCAAGGGGATGAGGCACGTAGATCCCACTGAGAGAGAGGCCAAGGAGATGAGGCACCTAGATCCCATCGAGACGTGGCTTCAGACTCCTTTGAAAGTCCCAGGCCATGGGACCACAAGGTTCAGCACAGCAAAGACTCCAGCAAAACTGTGCTGGAGCAGGTGCTTGCCCAGACCTCTTGGCTTCTAGGCTCTGAGGTACAAAACCAGTCTCCTTAATAGGTAGGGGGGAGGATGAATGTTAGAGGTCCAAATTGTATATTGAAATGAAGAGCAGCTAGGTGCTTTCAATACCTTTGAGCATCTTGGCCTTAGGAGCCGAAGTCTCACTGACTGTATACATTACCTGCACAGCAGGGAGACTGCTTTTAGGGTGAACCTTGCAGCACAGATTTCAGTGGGAGTTAGGCACTTTAAATACCTTTGTGGATTTCCAAATACCTTTGCATTTAGCCTCAGGCAGAGCAATGTTTTGATCCTTTTCAAAGGCTAGCCCTCAACTCACATAAGCCCTTTTGAAAAGTGTCCCCTCGGCCTCTCTGTGGGTTGGTTCCTCACTTTAGGGGTGAGATTAATTGCGCTGCCTCGCTGCACAGGAGGGCTGCGAGGAGAAATGCATGAATAGTTGCAAACTCTCGCTGTTGCTGGCCTTAATGACTGCGAGGTGCTCAGACCTGGCACCGACAGATGGAAGGGTGCTGTGAGTCTTGGGTCATACATGCTTACAGATGCTTGCACAGGAGGTGCTATAGAGAAGTACAGGAACTGATTGCTACTTGCTGCTGCTGGGGCAGGGATTCGGACAGCATCCATGGGGAGGGGACCTGTTTATTTCACTCGAGGAAGTCCCATCACCCCAGGTCTCCTCTGCCAGATGTCGGCAGTGAGCCCCCCCGGGATCCACGAGGAAGAAGGGACCCACAAGAAGTTCTTTAATTCAAGCTAAAATAAAATTCAAAGCAGCAGCCAGAGAATCCATGGCAAGGGGCCGAGATGCTGCATGAAGGCGGCGGGGCCGAGATATCGATATTTACAGTTCTGCAGATAAAGGGCATTGGGGGAGGTAAAAAAGGAATTAATCTGCACATGCCACTGGTAACAAGAAGCCTTTGTTATCAGAGTCCTGATTGATTCAATGTTTGTTGGAGCAACGCATTGGTAAAACTGAGATTTATGAGTGAAATATTTGCCAACGATGTTAAGCTCCATTAAGGAAACATTTTGAGTGTGTGTGTGTGTACATAGACAGGAAACAAGGCCAAAAACCCCCCACTGCCTGCAAATCCTTTATGTGAGTTAATTGCTATGTATATAACTGTCAGCTTGAGACTGGTTACAAGATCTGACAATTGAGGAAACTTAAAGATATAATTAACCTTCTTAGCGGCCCCAGAGCACGAGGTGCTGAGCACCCACTGTTCTATTGAGTTGGGGAGCGTGGAAGTTGCTTAGTACCTGGCAGGTGGTACTCAGTACAGGGCAGAATCAAGCCAGCTATATTTCTCCAGCTCCAGTTCTGTGGCCGTATTGCATACAGTAGAAACTACCTGAGCCAAATCCTGCCCTGATTGATGCCCTGGGACTTCTGGCTTGGCCTGGGTTCGCAGAAGGGATATGATCCCCTGTGCAGCTTTTAGTTTGCTCTTGGAAAAATGAATCTGCTGGTCCCAACTGGACAGACCTTTGTGTGGGACTCCCATGGATGTCCGTGGATTTCTGTGCATGGGGAACACAGGAGGAAGAGTGGCGGTTCCTACCTCCGGGTCAGAGAGCCAAAAACAGACTTCTGTGTGTGTGCTTGGAATCAGATGGTCCCTCCCACTGAGTGAGGACGTCCCAGCCAGGGGTCCCTTCGTGGCCCATTCAGCCAAGAGAAAGCATCCTGGGCCCCCGGGAGTTCCCGGGAAGTGAGAGCTCTGTGCCCCAACCCTACCCCTCACCCCCCGAGCTGGGCAGGCAGGAAGCAGGGAATTAGGGAAGTTTTGTGGTTCATGTGGATGGCCACAAGACACAGTACCACTAATCATCTCCACCAGCCCACCAATGGTCAGCGCCGACCTAGTACTGGGACACCCATAGGGGCTGGATGTGTTTTAGTCACCAGGACTGGATGATCTTCACCCAAGGGTGCTGAAGGAATTGGCCAGTGTCACAGCAGAGCCGCTGGCACGGCTGCTCAAGCACTCGTGGTGCTCAGGACAGGGCCCAGAGGACTGGAAAAGGGCCAGTGTGGTCCCTATTTTCAAGAAGGGGAGGAAGAAGGAGCCAAGTAACAATAGGCTGGTTAGTCTCACCTCTATCCTTGGGAAAACCCTTGAAAAAATTGTCAAGGATCACATTTGTGGGAGTCCAGCAGGAAAAATAATGCTGAAGGGCAACCAGCATGGGTTCATAGCAGGTAGATCCTGCCTGACTAACCTTGTTTCCTTTTATGACCAAGTCACAAAATGATTAGATGCAGGAGTCGAGGTAGATGTCATCTACTTGGATTTTAAGTAGGCCTTCGATACGGTATCTCATCCTAGTCTCATAAAGAAACTGAGACGTTGTGACATAGATGAGTACACGGTCAGATGGGTGGCAAATTGGCCTAGGGGTCACGCCCAGAGAGTGGTGGTGGATGGGTCGATACCGACCTGGAAAGATGTGGGCAGTGGAGTCCCGCAAGGCTCAGTCCTTGGACCGGTGCTGCTCAGCATCTTCATCAATGATTTGGATGAGGGCATGGAAAGCACCCTGTCCAAATTCATAGATTAATAGATTATAAAGCCAGAAGAGACCTTGGAAGATCATCCGGTCCAGCCCCCTGCACCAGGCAGGGAAGATAACTGGGGCGATTGCCGAAGAAGAGTGTGTCGTAGCTCGAGTTATGTCAGGGTTGACCATAGTTCTGCTAAGAGTTTAAGATTAGATATTTGTATAGGATGATTTGTATTTGATTTGTATAGGATGACACCACAACTGTGACAAAGTTTTTCCAAATATTAAGCCTGAAACAGTTTTTTTAGGAGCTTGAGGCCATTATTCCTGGTTTTCCCTAAGGGTGTCCTGGTGAACAGTTATTCGCTGAGCCTCAGATATATTCCCCTGATGTAGTGGTAAGCTGCTACCAAGTCCCCTCTCAGCCTTCTCTTTTTTAGGCAGAAGAGGCCCAAGTCCCTCCGCCCTTCCTCGTATGACTTGCTGTGCAAGTCTCTGATCAGACAGGTGGCTCTTCTCTGGACTCTCTCAAGCTTGTCCACGTCCTTGTTAAAGTGCGGTGCCCAGAACTGGATGCAATACTCCAGCTGCGATCTCACCAGTGCTGAGTAGAGCAGATGACATGAAATTATGGGGCATAGCAAACACACTAGTGGGAAGGGATCGAATCCAGGCGAACCTGGACAGGTTGGAAAAACGGGCAGAAAAGAATAGGATGCAGTTCAACAAAGACAAATGTAAAGTGCTGCATCGAGGGAGAAAAAATTACCAACATGCCTATAGGCTGCACCTTCTCCGCAGCACAGCAGCAGAAAGGGATATTGGAGTCATAGCCGAACATGGGTCATCAATGTGACCAAGTGATCAGTAAAGCTAACCGCACTTTATCGTGCATTAGCAGGTACATCACAAACAGACCCAGGGAGGTGATACTTCCCCTCTATGCGGCACTGGTCAGGCCACAGTTGGAGTACTGGGTCCAGTTCTGGGCGCCGCACTTCAAGAGGGATGTGGACAACCTTGGGATGGTCCAGAGGAGGCCACTCATGTGGTTAGGGGCCTGCAGGGAAGGCCCTACGAGGAGAGACTGAGGGACCTGGATCTCTACAGCCTCTGCAAGAGAAGGCTGAGAGAGGATCTTGTGGCTGGTTACAAATTCATTGGGTGGGGGCAGCAAGAAATAGGAGATGCTGTAGTTACCAGGGCACCCCTTGGAATAACCAGGAACAACGGCCACAAACTGAGAGCGAGCAGATTCAAGTTGGACATCAGGAAGAATTTCTTCATGGTAAGGGTTGCCAGAATCTGGACTGGGCTCCCAAGGGAGGTGGTGCTCTCCCCTACCCTGGGGGTCTTCAAGAGGAGACTGGACAAGCACCTGGCCGGGGTCGTCTGACCCCAGCGCTCTTTCCTGCCCAGGGCAGGGGGTCGGACTCACTGATCTGTTGAGGTCCCTTTCGACCCTAACATCTATGAATCTATGAATCTGCTCCCCATCTCTCAGCCTTCAGCCCTACTGGAGCCTCATTGGTAGGATGCAGCCATGAAGAGGCAGCCATAGAGTAGCAAGAGATCCAGGCCAGGGCAGACATCCCACTCCATGAGCAAGGTGGCCCTCAGGACACATCTCTGAGCACAGCAGTGCAGATAGTGCTTTCACTAGAGTGCTCCAAAGTCCCTTTATATCTTGTAGCGCTGCCCACTCCTGGGATGATATCGGTTGGCACAAGAAAACAGCGACTCAGATCAGCATTTTTCTTTCCCTGTCAAACTAGGGAGGGTGACTCTGACTCTCTTCAGGAGAAACCCTTTGAATAACAGTGGGAGGGAGGCATTTCCATTTATTCTGGTCTTATCCTTTGAAAGGTGCTTGACTCTGCCTGGATAGACTTACATGATCCCTGCACTGACCTAGACAGATCCCCTGCATGGTATAATGCAGTGTAGTGCTGATGGCGTCAGCTGCCAATATGTGCCCGCTGAGGATCTGTCCCTGCATCCTTCAGAGCTATCATCCAGGTGCTCTCTAGCCTCTGTGATTAATGTAATTTAAAAGAACAGTAACATTTCAGGGCAGACGCAGGCCATCCCCTCTCTGTCAAGTGTTTGCACCCTGTCATGTTTTCTTCCTGTAAGTGCTTCCCTGACTCATTCATGGATATACTCGCAGCTGGGTCTGTTATTGCTGGCTTTAGTGATCCATTCCAATCATTCATTACCCTCCATGCCTCTCTCATTCCTTCTGTGCTCCATCCCTTCCTGCCCTCAATTCATGCCCTTGTGTGTCTGAACCTCTCATTTTCTCCAATAGGTTTTCGCATCCATTTTCTCACTGTCCTTCAGAATTGTGCACACCTCATTCAAGTTCAGTTAAGCCTCTCGAACAAATAGGGACCTCAGTTTCTTAACCCCTGGAAAGCTTTATCAACCTCTCCCCCTTGTTCTTAAACATTGCTGCGAGACCTGAAGACAGTAGTTCACCGTCCCGCCCTTAATTAGCAGCCTGACGTTAATGATGTCATCTTACATTAATATAGCACCTTTCATGCAGGTAATCCAAGAGGCTATGAAGTCATAGATCTGATAGGACCATGCATGTTAGCGCCTTACAAACACTGGCCAATGGGCGGTATTATCTCCAGTTTACAAATGAGCAAACTGAGTCACAGAGGGAGGCTAGGATTAACGTTCTCAAAAGATCATTTTGGGGGCCTTCTTTCTGGGCCCCAGGTTGAGACATCAAAAGAGCTGATTTGCAGAAGGTTGAAATCAATAGGAGCTTCCCAGCACCCCTGAAAATTTAGTTCCCCTGTTGGCTACCCCAGACCTTACAGGGCCAAGAAAATGCTGGCCACATTTGAAAGTGGAGGCTGCGCAGCAAGTCAGTGGCAGAGTTAGCATGACAGTTTGGCCAGACCGTGCAACCATGTGGCTTCATTGATTCATTCAAGAATGGTGCCACCTTTCAAGTACAGCCATCTGTGAGGTGGAAGAGCAGTCGTGCGCCACTTGATAGCCCAGGACAGCCATTGTCCCGTGCATCGCTGCTGGCCAGGGCACAAAACTGCTCCGCTATGCCTCTGTGGAAAAGGCCAGCAAAGTGGCTCTCTGAGGTTTTTGGTCAATGGTATCATGTCAAACTCCCCCTTCTTACCAATAAATGCCATACAGTCGTAACGTCCAGGCCGGTTTTAAATGTACTGTCCAAAGATCTGCCTGTATTAGAGTCAGAGTAGATATCTCAGAAGACTAAAGGGTGGAGGTGACCGTGGCTGGCATTGAACTTGCAGTTCTACACCCACTCAGCCATGTCCTTGGGAAATGAATGTTTATGGGGGGAAACAAGTCAGTAGTGGAAAACCTGTAATCTGGATCCTTGCCTGCTCTGCACCATATTATCAACCAAAGAGGCCCTGAAGCTGAAAGAGCTGGCCTCAGGAAAATCTCCTCAGTGTACGAGCATCACTCAGAGGGGTACAGCTAAGATGAGCTGGAGTTTTTTTGGATTGCATGGGTTTTACTTAATCAAAAAGCGCTGATTGGTTGAAAGTTTGCACAGGATCTAACCGTCTTCTACAGTTTTATTGAGGAATGCTTTTTCAGGTCTGGGGAGGAACACCTCAGTCCTGAGAAAGAAAGCAAGAGCTTGAGCCCCAGCCCCCCAAAACCCCCACAAGTAGCCCAGGGGTCAGGGAACTCCTCTGAGAGACTGAGGTTCAAATGCCTAATTTATGCCATGGATGTGAGCCTGAGTTTCCCAGCCCCAGGTGAAGGACCAGAAGAACGCAACACTGATGGTGAGGATCCTTCTTCTAATTTCCATCCTGAATTAATTCATGAGCAACCTATACCCATTTGTTCTTGAGCCAACGCTGTCTCTTAGCTTAAGTGGCTCTTTTTTGCCCCCGGAGGTGTTTATAGAGAGTAATCAAGTCGCCTCTCAGCCTTTGGTCTATATGAGATTAAAGGAGCCACGCTCTTTTAGTGTCCTCCCCAGCTCTAGTGTGGGTCTGGTGTAGTGGCTTCCCTGCCACCCTCCATCTCCGTCCCCCTTGGACCTGTAGTCAGTCACAGCTCAGAGACATAAGGCAGAGCCTCATCATCTCCGATCCCCAGCTCAGCTAGGCCCCCAATAATTTTGGCCCTGGGCTGCACCTAGAGCTCTCATCATTACTGTATGTACAGAGGGGCCTCACTTTAATCAGAGCAAATAGGTCGTCTGAAGGGAACATTATAAATCATGCACTGATGGCCAGAAGAAAGAGAGAAGTTTGACAGCGAGGCCCCAGACAATGATCCAGTTGTATCCTTCCAAGCCTCATATGACTATGGGGAAGGCCAGTGCTGCTGTCATACTCCTGGACTGAGCTGACCCTTCCGGTCTCACTAGGACTCTGCATGTGTGAAAGTCTGTGTTTACTAAATGGTGATCATTGGAATAAAACCCTATTGTCATCGTGCTGTCCTCAGAAAACATTTCTTCTTGGAAGAAGAGTTAGTGTTGGTGGAAGGTGCTTAGACCTAAAGACCTCCCCGTCCTGTTTACCCACCCCAAAGTAGTACCACCTCAATAGCATGGCAGCCTGCGCTCTGCAGCGACTATGGCCATCGGACTGGCCGCCCGTCTGCAGGGTCGAGCAGACACGGGGAACTTCTCCATCGGTTTCAGACTCTGAGATCAGACATCTGGGGCGGGGGGTTGGACTCGATGATCTTCAAGGTCCCTTCCAGCCCTAATGTCTATGAATCTATGACTCTACAGTGGCAGCCTTCAAACACCTCCAACCTCCTCCACCCCCACACCTTCTTGTAGCAGTAGTCGGCAGTAGTCACTATGGGGATTTTCCGCATAGTGCCTGTTTATGTGGAGTCTCGTCAGATGTAAACTCTGTCTGTATCCTTGGGATCTGCCTTGGAGAGTCTACTGGGCATTATCCTTGGTTATCCTGTTCTTGTGCTCAGGGAAGACTAACTGAGCAGCAGCCTTAAGTCACGTTTATAGACCACATGTATCGCAGCTGCCCAGGGTTCACAAAACGCTTTACTGCATCTTAGACTAATCTAATGCACAGTAAAGCATCACTGTCTACACATGCTGTGCATTAAATTAGTCTAATGTGCTATTTTCTAGTACCAATACACACAGGTACTAGAAAAACCGTATTAACTAACGTGTCAAAGAACATGTTTAGACCCTGACCAGGAGCAATTTGCTTCTCGTCAGGCCAGGCAGCAGGGAGCCACAGATGCTACCTGGCTAAGCCCCGGTCTCCGCGGCATGGGGGAGAGCTGTCCCAGCTCCAGGGCCAGCCCCAATCTCCACACAGTTGGGAGGGAGCTGCCCTGGAGCTGGGATGGTTCCCCCTACCCCCTGGAGCCCAGGCCTGACCCCCACGCCTCCTGCCAGCCTGGGGCTGGCACCCAGGGAAGCCTAGAGCTCCCCCTAGCTGCTTCAGGAGGGGGCAGAGACAAGCAGGAGCCGCTCTGGACTGAACTGCTCCCATCAGGAGCAAATTTGGCCCCAATGGGCGCACATTCAGATGCGAGCCTAGGCACAGTTTAATGTGCCTACATTTTCTGTACAAAAAATTGAAGCACATTAATGGCACGTGTAGACATGCTCAGTGTATGTTAGAGCAACCACTGGGCAACTACACAAAATGCTTGGCTTCCCTTCATCTCCCAAAAGCAGGAATTAGCTGGGGTGCCACACCTCTGCGCCTGGGATTGGGATCAAGGCCAGTTCTGCCCTGACACCAGTTTGCAATCACTGAGGAGACTCCCTGCAGGAGGTCTGCTTTAAGGTCCCCTTTTCACTGTCTAGTTGGTGTGAAGGGGCCTTAGTGGCTTCTAGTCTAGTGCCAATGGAAGAGTCCAGGTGTGGAAAATCTTACTGCATATTTATGACCTCTATAGGCACCTTTTGGAGAGAGACAAGGGGAGAAGAGAGAAGAGCCAGCTGAAGGAGCTGCTACATTTTCTTCTTAGCTATTTTTGCAACGGATCCAGTTTCACCCTATGGACAGCTTGCTTCCTTCAGTCAAAACCCACCAAATGCGCCAAAAGAGGAATAAACAACCTAGATCGCAGCACTTTCCTACTGTCCTTCCCATTTCGGCCGGTGGCGTACAGTGACATTATCACACAGGGGAGTCTAAACCACGATCTAAATCTCAAGGTTTCTTGACAATGTAGCAGGGACTGTGAAGAGGACTGGAGCTGTAGAATCAAAACAGCTGGGAAAAGCCTACCAAGGAGGCAACAGGGCAAAAATGCAGCAAGTCAATCCAAAGATGACTTTGCTTTGGAGCCAGCAGTCTCTTTCAGGCAAACAGAATCCAAAATGATGTACAGAGTTAAATGAAAAAGATGGATTAAAATAATGAAGAAGACAGGAAGAAAGAGCCTACCAAGGGAAAGGAGATCTATTTCCCGTTTGGCTGTATTTTCAGTTAATTCTATGAAATGAAACCTTTTCTCTTGGAAAAGTGGCTCAAATGGATCTTCTGCTAACGATGTTTAGCAGCAGGCTCATGTTCCTCCCCATTCAGCTACATTTGTCTTAATGTAACAGGAAAATCCTCACTTACTGAGAGCTCAGATTTCAGCAGAGCACCAAAGCCTGGGTTTAAAATGCTTGAATCCCAGGCAGACAATTAGAGCTTGTAGTCTCCTTGGGAAGAGCCTGGTGAAACTGCAAGGCAAGGATATTTCAGCCAGCAAAGCAGGGGTTGCTTTTCTCCTGCCATCTCTCACATTTAATTGTAGGTTTGAAATTAGAGCTCTCAAAAAATTGAACAGCCAAGCAAAAGTTGCCCAGCCTGTCCCCATCGGCCTGTACGTGGATGACGGACATCTCAGTGCCACGGGCAGGGTGTCACGATGGCTGAATTTTACTCCCCTATCCTCCTCACGTGAACGGGACTGCTAAGCTCAGAGGACTGGCCACATCACTGAGGAGCAATACTACAACCTGGATCAGACTGCAACAGAGATTGTCTCACAGCCACCTCTTCTCCCACTCCTGGCTGTGTGGGCCATGCCCTGCTCCCGCACGCCACCGCAGAGCTCCCCCCTGGTGTCCTGGGCTAGGTGAGCGCTCGTGTCTTCTCAACATCATCTATGCTGTAAGCACTTCAGCTCTTCAGCGGTCTTAATGGGGATGCCTATTCGCTTCTGCATTTCATCCCCCCTTCCCATCTGTTCTCTTTCTCTCTCTCCCCCGGATTGGGCAGCTCTGCTACCAGGTCCCTTCTCTTCCTCTTCCCCTGCCATGCTTTCCTGTTGCTAGGTTTCACATTCCCAGCTGCTTCTTCCTACCCAGCTCTCCTTCTCCCCTATGGATACTCTCTAGATGCCATATTCCCTTCTCTTCCACCCACCCCGGATGCTCTGTCTCTGCTGCTGGCCAGTAGTCTCAGTCACTTGGCTTTCAGTCCCCAAGGGTAAATCTTTGTGTCAGGGCTGAACCTCCAAACTTCCAGATGCTTTTACTTTAGGCTCCCCTTTACAGTGAGGGGTTTAGTGGTGAACAGAAACAAAGAGGGAAGCCAGAACCACATACTCTGCCAGCATTTGTTTGACCTCCTGCAAGTGAACTGAAAACTACTGGTAGATGACAGGCCCCTGATGAACCATGGGCCTATACAACTCTAGGGCTAGGGACAGACATTACACATAAACCGGTCTAAGTGATCAGAAACTGGTTTAAACCTGTAACACAACAGATGTTCAGTGCACATAAACCAGTTTGAAAATGGCTGAAACTGGTTTGAGATAAACCCGGTTGAATGTAGTATCAGACTTACCTGATTTGGGTCAAACCAGTTTATGCAACATCTGTTCCTCTTTTAACTTAAACCAGAGTCCCCCAGAATCCCAGCTGCTTTGCAGCTCTGGGCAAGGCTCTCTGCCCCACAGCAGAGATGGCCTCTCCCCTCTGCTCCCTGGCTGGAGCTCCAGCAGAGACTTGCAAGCACAGCAGGGTCTGCCTGACTTCCCCCCGTCCCATCCCCAGCTCAAGTGGGGATCCCTCCCTGCTCCCTCCCACAGCACAGACCATAGCCAGCATGTGGTCATGCTAGCTAATGCACAGAGGTGTCTGTGTAAGGCATATAGGACAAAGGCAGACAGGACAGTGTCCGCTTAGGTCTTTTTGGAGCTAATCAGCAGGTAGCTGGTAATGTCCCTCCATTCCTTCCTTGGAAAAAGTTGTTGAAGAAGAGCTTGAACTAATGAGAGAAGCTTTTGTTTTGCTGATGGGCTGATAAATGCAGTGCAACTCCCTGCTGTGTAAGTAAATACTCCCTGCTGGCTTCCCTGGTCAGAGGAGCAGCAACAGGGGTGGGGGGGGAGGGAACCCCTCCCTAATCAGAGCGTCCTGCTGGGGCCTGGCCATGCCCCCCTCAGCTCAGCACTATGGAAGGGGAGGGAAGCTCTAGCCTCCCCCGGCTTGTAGCCTGAGTCACGGCAGGCATGTGCCTGCATTTTCTCAGTCCAGAGGGGATGTCTGTATGGTTACAAACCAGTTCAGCCTAGCCAGGTTAGACTAACCTGCAAAGATTGAATCAATTCAGGCTCAGGCTTTTTGAATGTCTGTCCCTAGCCCAAGTGGCTGGGTGGTGTTGGCCAGGTCAGCAAACACTGAAAATTATTCCCCTCTGTTCCTGAAGGGAAAGCTACCATATGCAGTAATATTCAGTTGTTATAAGATCATCTTTACTTGGGGAAACGGGTTTTGTATTTTCTTGGATCTTTGTCTTTT
>NW_005842168.1:1452087-1462859 GCF_000455745.1 Alligator sinensis | reverse complement strand
AGAGTGCCTGAGGGTGTGTTTTCAAAGGCTCCCATTGGCTTGACTGAGCTTTGGATCTTCCATACAAAAAGTACATCACAAGCAAATTGGACCGAGCCCACTAAGCCATTTAACAGAGACAAAGGAACAGACTCCAGGCACCTTCATGTGACTCTGGACACAAAGCACATGCAGGCTTATAGGAAAAGGTCTCCTTCCATTACCAGTGTCCTGAACAACCCAGCTCCCTTGTCCCCAGCAGTCAGGGCCGGGATCTTATCTCATCTCATCTAATCCTCAAGCAAGCCTCTTAAACTTTATGGCTGTAAAAGGAAGCAGTGCTTTGCTTTGTAAAAGGTGATGTGAGGATTCATTTGCAACTATTAACACCAGGGTTAAGCAACCCCGGACACAGGTGCCAGAGTGTGGCACACAAAGGCATTTTGCTTGGCATGCATGCCTTGGGGCAGATGGGTGGCGGGGGAAGGGGTCAGGGCTGCACTGCCACAACAAGGATCAGATCCCTCGCAGCCCGCTTGCCATCCACTCCTGACATGCCTACATCTTCTTACAAGTCAAGGTTGTGGGAGTTTTTGGCACTCTGCCCAAAAACATTGCCAACCCCTGCTGCACATGGTTTTGTAAATATAGTGGTACATGACAGATGGAGTTACTAGGAGCAAGTCATGTAACAAGTGATGGTCACCTAGCACTTTCCCATTGGCACCGTGCTGAACACCCCAGCTCCTGGACGCACTCCTGTGCACACTGGGACAGGACCTTGATCGCCGTTCTCAGAGCACACGTGCAACTCACAGTAACTAAGAGGGAATCATTTTTATTCATCAGCGCTATGGGGTTTAGGACACACAGCTGAGCAGTTTGGAGCACGTCTAGGAGAGGCAGTGGCACAGACTAGTCTGTGCATTACAGTAGCTGAGGATCCATAGAGAAGGCTGTTGATATCTCCCTGACTGGCCTCATATGAAATCGCAGTCAGTACTTGCTCCTAGAGTCAGCCTTAGGAAAAATGGAGCAATGGGTGAACTTGTATTTTGGTGCCCCCTTCCCACTCCAGTGTCCCAGCAAGTCAGTGGTGCTGCTGCAGGCAGAGGCAAGGGTGTGAGATGCCGTCCGGAGGGGAGGCAGAGCAGCATGGTGTGCCAGGCAGGTGGGCAGGCAGGCACTGCATTGCCCGGCTCAGCTCTTCCTGAGCAGCAGCTGAAAGCTGGGGGCGTGGGGGGGCACTGCTCCTTCTGCCTGGGGCAGGAATCGGTCAAGGCAGAGGCTGCTTGTGTGTGTGTGTGTGTGTGTGTGCGTGTGTGCGCGTGCGTGTGTGTGTGTGTGTGGTGCCCCCCTGACCATGGTGCCCTGAGCAGTCGCCCACATCGCCCACCCCTAAGGCTGTTTCTGCTTGCTCCCCTTAAAGAATTTATAGCAAAGGCTGCCAGTTTTACACTCTACCCAAGTGGACATCAGAGCTGCCCAAGAAGGGCTCGGAAATGAGCATACAGTTTGCAGAGCACTACTGAGTCCTTGAGGGCATTGCCACGCGCAAAGAATCCCAGCAGCCTCAGTGCACAGACACCAACACAAGGCTGCTCTTCCTCTCTCTGAGATCGTTCTTATTTTGGTCGTCCTCGATCTTGCTGGACCCTCATGTGAGAAATGATCTTGATCATTGCACGCACATGGTGTCCTCCATGAACCTGCTGATGGCTTGTGAAAGCTACACCCAAAACCTGAGCCCACTGCAAAGTCTTCAAACCCCTTTCTCTTCCAGTCCTTTCCCCCTCGCCCGCTGCACTGTGTTTGTGTCTTTTACAAAGCACTTCACTGCAAGGAAAAGACGCACAAAGCAAACATTTTGTGGGATGTCAATTAGCCACGACATTCATGCCTGGCCTCTCTCTGCTGCCTGCCATGCCAGATGCTCGTGTCAGAAGGGCGTTTTAGCCTGCACAGCGAGGAAGGGAGATGTCACAAGTCGCAGCAAGCTCGCTTCTGCGGAAGGAGCATGGGCAGGTGTCTCCAGTGGAGAAGTGAGGATTTTAGTTGTGGTTCAACCACAGCCCTGCTCTCTGTCCCTTTGGCAATTCACTTCACTTCACCGTGGTTGAGTGTGTCCGCCTGCAAAACGGGTTGTGATACTTCTCTCTCAGGGAGGCTGTTCGGGAACATTGGCCGAGCACTTTGAGATCCCCTGTGAGAGGTACTAGGAATATGCACTGAAAAGTGGGTCTTTATTTACCATCCTGAGAGTTGGTTTGTTGTAATCTGAATGCTTCTCCCTTGCCCCCCTCCTTTCCTTTATATTGCTTGCTTATTCCTCTCCATTGAAGGCCACGACTTCTCCATGAGACACAGCATATATCTATCACAGTATATCTATGTCTGAGCATCTGCATACAAAACTAATGCAGAGCAATGAGGAAGTATTTGGGCATGAAAATATATTTTCTTCTTTTGTTTTAAGCAATGGTATGAGTAGGAGTATAAGGATGCTTCTTACGCCGTTGTAAGAATACAGGTTTCCCTCACTTTATGCGGGTTCTGTATGTGCAAATTCACTCTTATGCAATGACCCTTTTTATACAAAAAATCCATTCTATGCAAGGTCGATTCACTCTTATGCGATCGGTGTGGTGGAAGCCGCAGTCCGTGCTTTGTGCGGTGCATTGTGGAAATGATGCCACAGGCGGAGGAAGACAAAATTATTTGGTGGGGCTGAGCCAGGTGGTGGTGCCCGGGCTGGGCTGCAACACCGGCTCCTGCAGTCCAGCCCGGTCTGGCCCCATCAGCGCTGCGCCCTGGGAGCCATGAAAGCATCCGGTAGCAGCACCTGTGCCCGGTGCTCAGGGACCGCCACAGCTGGTGTCCATGCTTCTGGAGCTGCAGCTGTGCTTGTGTGCACTGTCTGCTGTTGGTGAGTATACCAAAATTGTCTTGTAAAAGTGGTAGAAACGAGTCTCGGGGTCAGTATAGTCGAGGTCTTGGAAGGTATCCCTATTTGTTACATTGTAAAGTGGGTTCCCTTTATGTGCATTGGAGTTATGCGCCCTTTTCCAGGAATGCATGTACAGCATAAAGTGAGGGAAACCTGTATTTTAAAGCTACACGATGGCATAAGGAGCAGGGTAATACTCACACGGCTCAAAATAGTCAGAATGAAGTTGCTCTGCTACTGTCTATTCCCAGTGCCTTGCCCCCCAGCAAACGTGTACAACCACCACTAGCCATGCTATTTAGTGCCCATGCTGCGTGTTTTACTTTCAGACCTGGTTTTATGCCTCGTCTGATTAAACCTCCCATCACCCCTGTAAGAGAGGCATCCTTTCGTAGGTTGGGCATCTGAGGTGCAGTAGAGTTAAGTGTCTTGCTCACAGTCAAGGAAGGGTCCCATAGCCCCCCATAGCAAAGGAGCCAAGGACCTGAAGCCATTAGGTATAAGTGAGCTGGTCCAGGTCCACAGGGGACTGCAGCACATGGAGGGAAACAGTTCCCGTCAACAGCAATAACGCTGACAAGTGGAAAGTTGCTCCAAAGGCTTACACCCTTGCAGGACTTTGAGGCCTAAGGGGCTTCAGTAGGCTGACCATAAAGGCTGAATCCCTAGGGTGATCTATGGATCAGTTATTTTAGGCCTCCTGAACCTCAGCAAAGACTTGAACTGAAGACCCAACAGTGACGACGGTGCCTGATGTAAGGAAAACTAGCAATCTGCATGGAAGTCTAGCTGCAGCAAGAAAAAGGCACTGGGAGGTCAGCCTGTGTATATTTAGGGGCTGGAGCATCTCTGTGAGCAGCTGCCTTCATGAAAAGTGGGTTTGGTTGTACCAGCGTGGCGCCCTGCCTATATGACCCTGTATGCAGTGCACAGAACAACAGCGACTGGGTCACCCCTGATGAGCTCCGCTGATGCCAGGAGGGTTACGCCAAGGCTGGAGTAGATCTGCGAAGGGTAAATGAATGATTAGGCTGTATCTTTAATAAGATTACTCAGAACCGGCATGGTCATATGACTCATCAGTGGCCATCTTGGAGATCTTCCAAAAGCATCAAACAAGCAAAATGGGACTGAATCAGCTTCTGCATCCAGACTGCAAGTACCCACTGTATCTGTCCTTCTAATACATGGCTACAGCGATATCTGTGGGTTAGTAGAGAGGCTTACTGCCTTGCATGTGCATAGCTCGATGATTTAAGAAAACTAGCTGTGGCTATATCCGAAGGGCACGATGCACCTCTTGCTAAATGAAGTGCTTCGTAGGACAGCACAGCTGGCTTTTCAAACTGGTTTAGAAGAGCCCTTGTCTAGAGCATCAATCAATGAGAGCTGCGTGTATGTGAAAACCTGGTTCTGGGAAGATGTGGAAAACCTATTTTTTTTGTCTTTCGTTGTGGATTCCCCTGCTCTCAAGTAGCTTTGTCTAATGTAACTCCTCATCTCCACAGACAAAGAGGAATCCCTTTTAAACCTGACTTTGCAGCCACCTTTGGTGTCTCACGTTTCCCTTAAGAGTTTGCTCTCCCTGGGCCTGGCAGAGACCACGCCTAGAGGTTGGGTTTGTAGCAAGCACTCGGTGGTCGGTGGTGCAGGTGCAACCCTTGCTTTCCTCTGCCTCACCACTTCCTCTGTTCAGGTGAGGCGGGCGCAGGGTAAGACCGCCTCAATGCTTAAGAGGTGATTAAACAGAGGCCAGAGGTCCCTGATATCCTCATTGCCGCGGCAAGAGAAAATGACAAGTGAACGGTGGCTTTCAAACTATCTCCAGACCTGTGCATTCGCAATTTGTAACCTGTGCAGCATGCTGCTGATCAAAAGCATTTCCGAGTTAATAGGGGTGGGCTGACCACTTTCAATTCATGAGCTGACTGAGGTGTAACGCTCCTGCTTTTTAGTTCTTCACGGCAAAAAAGCGTGCTTGGCTTCCTCTGTGTACTCTGCCCCACAGGCATGCTGGCTTCTGGAGGGGGCTCCGTGCTGAACCCCTGAGCTAGGAGAGGGGAAGGGGACGTGTGATGGCAACTACTTGAGCATTTGTACGTGTTCAGCAATGTGGGGACGCTCTTGTGGGTAACACAATGGCTTTGCTGCTTTGTTCGTCATTGAGGGTTCCCCACTGGGCCAGTTGTCATCTTCTGTGCGGCCCGTCATGTGCCTTGCTAAGCCCGGAGAATTATTTTTGCATGCAGCTCTGCTCTTAGTGCCTCTCCCCATGCTAGCCGGGCACATCATTAATTCTGCACTCATGCAGGTGGGGTTCACTCGTGGTTCATTGCAGCAATTTGTTGATGCAGAAATGTGAAACCATGCCACTGAGGTGGTAGGAAGCTTTCTGCTTTAATGAGATGAAGGTAGGTACATTGGGCATAGAGACCCCTAGAGACAGCTCCTTAGAAGCCTATGGAAGACGGTCTTGTGGGTAAAGCACTAGACTGGCACCCACGAGACACGGTTTTGGTTTCGAGTTTAGCCAGAAATCGGTGACCTTAATCATTGGATGCCTCAGCTCATAACAATACTAATCGACCTTGGGTGGGGTGCTCATTAAACACGCTGTTGGGCCATGCACATCGCAGGAGAGAAGTCCCAGTAACACTGGCTTGATTCTTCTTCCGTCGGATAGTAATGCTGTGGACAGGTTTTGCTGTGTTTGGGTCATGGGGGTGACACCTTGAGAGCTGAAGCCACCTCTTTCCTGCATGGCTATGCTAGAGCTCACAGCACATTTTTCATCTAAATAAAAGTAGGGGCAAAAACACCCCGCCCAGCCCTGCTCATTTACTGTGCACAGGTTGTCTGCTCCACTCCGGTCCAGCAGCGGCTGAATCTGAGCGGTGCTGGAGAGATGTCTCTGGTTTGCAAGATGCCGGGAGACCCTTGTGGTCGCTAGATGCTATATAAATGTAGCGATTTATGATGCTTTTATTGTAGCGGCTATTTGATGGGTCTGCCTCGCATTTAAAGGCCAGTATCACACAGGCAGGTCTTGGGTAGTTGAGAGTCACACAGTGTCTCTTGTTCCAGGCATGTTTTATAAGTACCAGGTTGCCACGCTAACCTGGTCATAAAACCAAATGGTATCCCAGCACTTCCTTAAGCAGCATGTCAAACACCCAGCGCCCTCAGTTATTTATGGGGCTGGTGTGGCATATTTAGATTCAGCTGAATCTCAGCTTGCATTTAAAAAAACAAAAAAAATGATACATTTCTGGCTTTGGGGATGGCAAAAAAGACAGGAAAAAGAAATCTCCCAAATATGAGCAGTATGTAACAGCAGGGAATTGTCTTCCGGAGCCTGCAGGCGGACTGAACAACAGCCCTGGACACGCAGTCCCCTAACCGTTCGTGGCATGTGGTGTCGACTCTGGTGCCTAATGATGGCAAGCCATGTGTTGCCGTGATCTTTTCAGCCCTGATTGACCTCTCCGGTGGGATGGGTTTTGAGAAAGGAATGAAGCCCACAGGGTATCTAGAAGATGCTGTAAGAAAGGACATGCAGAATACCTTTTCCTGCTAGGACTGCCAGCGTAGAGGTGGCTGGTGGTTGCCTGTCAGGTTTGACAGCTTGTAGAGATGCACAAAGCACTGTGCCTGGGCACTGGAGTGATGTAATATTAATACGTGTTTCCAGACAGCATGCCGTACATTAAAGCTCTTGTGCTTGCTAATAATAATAATTATAATAATAAAGAGCACCTTATTGCTGATGGCTTCTGGGATTTTAAAGGAAGCAACAGCTTTCACAGAAAGTTTCTGGACTCGCCTGCCTTGGGGGCCTGGCAGACCCCGGGGCTCAGATGTGGGGTTGCTCTAGCCACGGTGGGGGTAGTGTGCAAGGCTGGCTGAGCCACTGCCCTGCTCCAAGGCGGTGGCCCCCCTACTGCGGCTCGGCATCGGGTGCTGGCTTCGTGCTGTGCCGTCCGGACTGGACTGTGACGAGAGCGCTCCACTCGCTCCAGAAGCCCTTCCCATCCGCGTGCTTGCAGCGAACCTGGAGGCGGTACGTGGTGCCTGGTGTCACGTCCTCGAGGGAGTAGCTGATCTGTTCACCCACATCGGGTTCTCTCTAACAGGGAGGAAAAAACAAGGACTATTTTGAGGACTTTCGCTTCTCTTCCCCAGAGGACACTTCCGTTTCTCTGTATGCCTCGGTTACAAGGAATAACAGAGAGGAAGGAGGGTAATAGTAACGCCCAGCATCTCCCCGATGCTTCTCAGGCTTTGCTGTGCGTACAATGGAGGCAGAGAGAAGTGATATGCCCTAGGCCTAGGCGGCATTGCTGTCAGAGGCTACTATAAGAGCTCAGGTGCTCTCAAGGCCATGCCCTGGGCTTGCTTCACCAGGCAACCGAGTTCAAGACCTCAGGAAACGAGCGTGTAACTGGAGAGGCTTGCTTATTAAACAGAGTCTGACCTCTTCTCAGACACCACTGCTTGCAATAGTGGGGAAAGGCTGTGCAGTCACAGTCTGGCTTACAGAGGAGGTAGGCAGGAAAAGAAAGCAACTCCAAACTATGGTGCAAGAAAAAAAGGCTTCATTTCCTTTGTTTACGGGGCCTCCAACCTGGCTGGCATTGTACAGAGCACACAGAGTCACCTAGCGGCAGAATAATATGCTGCAAGCACTGAGATCCTGACAAAACAATCAAGTCGGACCACGCACGTGGCAGCCGGCCCCCTCTAGTAACGGTTCTCGAAACCGGTGTCACCTACTGTGCTTGTCATATGTCTGCAAACAAAACGGTGGGAAAGGCTAGCTAGGACCAGTGGCCGGTCAGTGGGGATTAGTCAATGGAGCCGCACCTGTATGCGGGCACCCGGCCTAGCCTACGGTGTGCGAGATGGGTGCGTCAAAGCACGCTACTTTCTGGTGACTCTCGAGGAGCTTTTACACCAGCGGAAGCACAACCTGCTCGAGGCGCGGTGCTGACACACTCGTGCTCTGGCTGGAGTGGAGGACTAGGGAGAAGTGGCTGCCCACTGCCCGCACTCTCTCTTTGCTGGCCGGGCTGGGAGAAGAGTCTTTTCTTGCCCGTGTAAGGCAGCTTTCTGGCCTGCAATGGCACCAGAGGGGCAGGAACAAAAGCTGTTCTCCTCATTGGAAACGTAAGCTGATTTTGTCTTCTTTGTCTTTTTGCTTTTCTTGTACAAGAATCATTGAGTTAAGGGCTGGTTTGCTTGCCTAGCCCATCCTCCTGGCCAAACACAGGACTGTCTCCAAAAGGGGCTGAGATTTTCAGTCCTTTCCAGAGCTGTATGATCACGAGTCAATAATCTAAGATGCTGACTGCAGAGGCGGATCCATTACCCGTATATGCCGAATGCAGTCAGGAGAGCTGGGCAGGGGTGAGTTTGCTCATGAAGTTTGCTTTCCTTGTGACAGAGCACGTCTTGGGGTCCAACACAGTGTCTTCTCCCCTGTTTTCATTCTGCATTCGCATTTCATGGGAAAGGTACAGACTGACATGGCTCAAGGGTTTTTCCAACCGGCTATGGTTACCCAGGGTTTGTGTGAGAGAAGCTTCTCCTGTGTTGCATTACAAGCATAGGTGGTGTAAGCCCTAAAGACAGAGAGAGACTCACCTTCCAGTCCCTGCTCCCCTGCTCCCAGTACCGGAGTTCAAACACCAATGGGTAAAAGGAGGCAGCGATGCCCGGCGGGTACTGCCATTCCACGGACAGGTGGGTGCCAAATCCCATCGCGGTCAGGCCTGTCGGCGGTTCTGTTTTGGCTGTATATTAAAAAAAAAAATCTGATAAAGGAATCAAATCATTTGTGCCTGTGCTGGACTTGAGCATAGTGGGTCTCTGTATGTCCTGCGTGTGTTTGCATGTGATCAAAAGTTTGCTTGTGGTCCAGGGTCACATTTTCAGATGTGTCTAAGAGATTTGGATGCCCTTTTTCCATTGAGGGCAAGTTGGGGCCCTCAAGGCCCGCTTGCTTTTGACAATGGGACTAAGTCCAGGGTCCCTTAGACATCCCTGATGAGTTGACCCCTAGTCTCTACAGCTAATGACAAACAAGAGAAGACCACTCCAAAATGTTACTAGTATCTTTAGTTTAACAGGGTGATTCTCCATGTAAACTGTGGTGCTCATCCTGGCAGGCCGATGGTGCAACGATGGGTACAGAGAATGAGCTCCCCTTTGAATTTCAGCTTAAGCAGGGCCTGGGAGCTTTGTCATTTAAAAGCAAACCAGGAAGCAGCTGGCAGTAAAATGACAAGGGACTGCCCTGTCTTGGCCAGCAGCATTTCTGACATTGCTGTCCTAAGACGTCGGGCAGCTTCCTTGCTTACCCTGGAAGTCCTGCCGGGGTAGGTCAGGCCCTGCAGTGCTACAGGCATTGTAGGGACTCCCCTCTTCTGCTTTCCAAATACCCACCAGAAATATGAACTGACGATGAGCACCAGAAACCACCAGACTTGGGCGAACCCTTCCTAGGCTTTGACTCCCCATGTTCCTAGTCAGGCAGTGGCACAAGCCCACATAATTCGCTTCTCCTGCTTGAAAGCCCAGTTTTGGGAACGCGGTGACACACCAGCCTGACTTCGCTGGGACACGAGCATGGACTCAGATATGCTCAAACAGGTTTACTTGGACGGGAGCTGAGCAAAATCCCAAAAAACCTCGCTTGTGAATGGGCAAGACCCCCTCCATGGGGGTCCTGCGTCTCGTGCTCGGGGGCAGGTGCTGATGTCGTTCTTGTAGGTGCAATAAGGCAGGAAAGCATCGTGACTGAGTCATCTGCTGTGAGCATTCATAGCTTTGCATGGGGAGAACTAGCAGGCCTCCCTTTTGCAATCTGGTGGCAGCTTTTTTTTTTTTTTCCCTCCTTCAGGGGCTGCTGTGTTTTCTGTATTCTCCAGTTTCTGCTTGTTTTATAACCTTGATTGAAAAAGGGCAGAGGTTGGCGGCTGATGGGTTAGAGAAGAGGTGTTCGGGTCAGGGGAGGAGACCTCTCCCCCATCCGCTGAGCAGCACAAGCTGGTTTCGGCACAGAAGTACCCAGTTCAGTCCCTGGCAGAAAGACTCGGCTTCTAGCACACGTAGTGTGTGTGTGTGTGTGTGTGTGTGTGTGTGTGCGCGAGTCTCTCCCCACCCCCACCCCCCCACAGACCTGGCACTGAATCAAGTCACAGGAACCAGCCTAGGAAAAGGCTGAGCTGTTTCACTCTGCAGAGGAGGGGGATGGGTGGCGCATGCTGCTGAAGGCTGAACAAAAAAATATATGAGGCGGCTCATACAGAAGAGAAGCTGGCAGCCAAAAGTGAGGGATGGGAGGGAAAGCAGCGCCAGTGTCAGGGCGTTTCAGCCGCTACTGCCTTTGAAAGAGGTCCCTGACATTCAGGAGCTGCCACCCACAATCTCCCTTGTAGCATTACCGCGCTGTCCAGGGGAAAAAATAGGGGAAGAAAGGGATCTCCTAAGGGGCTTGTGTGCACAGCACATTTCTCAGTGTCAAGGGACTGCGTGAGGGCTCGGCAGTGCCCTGCATGTATTGCAATACCATTTGGTCCTGCCTTGGTAGCTAGCAACCATCTGTGTTAGAATCACATTAATGAATCACGTTACAGCCCTTTAAAGACAGGGCTTAGGCACCTCTCCAATATGGCTGGTGTTAAAACACAGCCCCTGAAGTGGGGGAGCTCACGGTTCACATAGACTGATCAGACCGCTGCGCCCACTCCCGCCTCCCAGGCACCCAGAGTCTGAGCAGAAGCGGCGAGGAGCCCGATCCTTTCTTTCTACGGTGCCTGCCCGCCTCTCCCATGGCGGGGGGGGG
>NW_005842168.1:1432818-1451551 GCF_000455745.1 Alligator sinensis | reverse complement strand
GGGGGGGGGGGGGGGGAGGCGAGCTGACTCCAGCATCATTGCAGTTTGCAATGTTGCAAACTAAACAACGTGCAAACTCATTTAAAACCCCCCAAACTCTTGCATGTGTACAGTGTGATGCCATTAAGCCACACCAAGTGACCTTTTCATCACGTGTGCGTGGTAATGGCATCACATGTACAAGCACCCTGAGCTCACAGATGGGGCACACCCAGGTTTTTTTTTCCCTAGAGCTCCATCAAATTGACATATTTCTAGCTTTTTTTAGCGCGGCTCTACAAGACACTCCTGCATCTGGCCTTCCACCTGAGGGGCAAGGGTCTGATTCTGGAGCAGCTGCATGCGAGTACCTCCCCGTTGACTTCACTGGAGGCTGATGGCAGGCAGCAGCTGCAGAACTGAGCCCCGGAGAGGTGGAGAGGCAAGAAGCAAGACACGGACCGGGTCAGGCTCGATGGCACAAGATTTAGAAGGAGGTTAACTCAGGAGGCAGTGCTCCTCCGGTCCTCCCCCCACCCCTCCGGGAAAGGCTCTGTGCAGTGAGGAAAGGGAATACAGGTAGACAGCAGCAGCAGCTGTGCAGGCAATCAGTAGAAGGTTGTATTTAAGCCAGCAGGCTCCCTGGAGGGGTGGGGAGAGGGGTGGAGGGGGTACCTATTAGCATAAGCAGCCCTGGAGGCAGGGGTCTCTCTTGTTCCAGCCTTTGGATGGAGTCCTATAAGATAACGAGCACCCTAAGGCACTTGCCCCCTGGGTGGAGGCCTCCTCTGCTGTTTGGCCCCAGGGACTGTCGGGGAAGGAGACAGCTGTAGCGTTGGCTGAAGTTTCTTTTGTTTCTCAGCAAAGGTGGGGCCTGGGCTCTGAGCACGGGGGACAGCCGGTCCTCGTGTGAGCTTCACGCTGAGAGCACTAAAGCAGAGCGTGCTCTTGTGGGGTGTCTTGCTCACGTAAGGGGCATGTGGAAAATAAAGCAGGTTTTTACCAAGGGTCTAGCAGCGCAAGGTTAACATCCTAGCGTGGAAAAGGCCCTTCGTGCAGGTGCATACGTCGAAACTAGGAGTGGCTTTGTCCACCCTGGGATTTTAATCCCCTGTTGGGTACACATTGTAGTCAAATCTCCACCCTTTCCCTATCAAAGACAAGGCTTGGGTGGTGAACAGCAAGAGCACTTCAAGGCCTGAACAGCAAGAGCTCTTCAAACAACTGCACAGACCTGAAGTTATAATTATGGTTTGCCTTGGCGAGGTGTGTGATCTCTATTCGGTAGATGGGGAAGCAGACAAACTACTTACCATGAGGTAGAAGTGGAGCTGACACGGTGTAAAAGCCTTCTCCCCTTTATCTCATGGTACGTAGTCCATCTGACCAGAGCCAAGACACAGATCATTTGCTTTGCATGCAACTCCAGAGGGAACTAATAGCTCACTTGCTCCAGGCTCCAGTAAGACCACTACAACAGACTTCCTTTCTCCTAATCCAGAGCCCGTTCAACTCACTAGATGTCTTTCCATTGACTCCAGCGGGCTTTGATCGGGCCCTAAATGTGAGGATTTACTTTAATTTCCTGTCTGCTGAGAATGCTGTTAATCAGAGACCCAACCAATCAAGCAGTGATACATCAAATTGCACGCACCGATGTCTTCCGTGTTAACAACCAGCTTCTCCGACATCTCACTGGCAGTTTCTACCCAGATTTCGTAGGTCAGGTACAGGCACAGGTTGACACGGCTGAAGTAGCAGGAGTTTGGGCCCTGGGTGATGTAGTCTTTGCACTCTTCAACTTCTGTTGCTCCCCTGAGCCAAAGGGAAAAAAATTAGGCTTCTTTGCAGTAAGGTCTAATTCAGCTGCCCCTCATCTCACGCTTCATCTAAAAGAAGGTACAGTATTTCTTTTCAAAACTGCAGCATCCTGACCTGCATGTACCCGAGTCTCTAGGTTATTCATTTCTCAACCCATTGCACCGCCGCTGGAATATGCTTGTGTGCTGTCAGCCATTTCCTTAGGACAACCATTTGGATGGATGGCATGGCAAGGTGCACTTGGTATGTCCAGCTCCTAACACCCATCCCTGAGGCACCTACCTCCTGTATAGGCCTGCCGGAGGAGTTAAAGAGGGTCAGACCAATGCATGTGATTCACAGACACACATAAAGTGGGGGCTGCTTCTTTCTGACTTCCCGGCAATTGTCCAAGCACCCACAGCAGCACATTATAAGCTCTGGAAGACCCATCTGTACTGTAGGGCCAAATATGTGAATAGAAAGACACTTAAACAATTATTTTCACTTCCATCTACTTTTTCGGAGACGGTGCAATGCAGCCATTGCGCTGCTTGTCCAGCCCAGCCCACAGTGCGCACAAAACGCTAATGGAGGGGGGGAAACCCAAATGCAGAGAATGAAACAATCTCAAGCAAGAGTTGCATCCTAGCCTGCTGTAAGCCCTTGCAAAGTTGTGGGCTCTCCCATGAGCCTGTACTGCGCTGAGGATTGTGTTTCGTGCCGCAGATAAAATTTCCGTCCACTTTTCCTTACCTCATCTTGTACCTGAGGTGGAGAGTTGCATTGGGCTGAGCACCATCCTGTGGACTCCAGTGGCATGACATGTACTTGGGATAAAGCATGAAACACTGCAGGTTGAAGTGGGAAGACACTCCTGGAGACAACAAGGGGAAAATTGGGGAGGGGAGGCTGCTATAGCATCCGTCGTGCTGATTGCCATTCACTTTTGCTACCAGACCTAGGCAACATCATACTGGTAATACTGTGAAGCCTGTACTTGTAGAGAAGTTAGCATTCAAAGAGCTATAATATTCCTACTGCACTTTTACCCCACATATTCCAGGAGGGAACACCGCCTTCTTCACAGCCTAAACCAGAAATGTATTTGGAAGAGCATCTCTACCTAGCCTGCATCACAGCCAGGCTGTTTTCACCTCCATCCTCTAGTTAGGGCTCTAACAGAGTGCTACTGCTACGACTCTATTTCAGGGGCTTTTAATGTAGCTGTTAAATTTACTCCAGGCTAAAACCTTGGCAAGTGAAATCTCAACCTGGGGTTCGTTTTGTTCTAAATCTGGAAGCAAACATCTGTCTACCTATTTTAGTGCAGAAGAGCGCAGAAGCCGAGAGCCCTGAAGTAGGATTCCAGATGCTATTCTGCTTTGATTAAAATGAACCATTTCTTTTTTGCAGGCCTAGAATATGTCAGATGGGAAAGTAGCTTTTTGATATCCGGGACAGGAGGAAATGCGGGAAGGCCGCAGAGTTGGTTTGTTTAGCATCGTGGCTTTCAGCACATGCATGCTGTGAGTGATTCTTCCCCCCGCAGATGACTGTTAACACCTGGCTCAGGCCACAAGGTCCCCGTGCACGTGCTTCTCTCTTCCCCATATTTGTGTAGCTACAAGCCCCTGCCCACAGCACTGAGTCTCAGATAACAAAAGCAGATGCTGCCACATCGCCCCATCTGCAGCTCCCTGCCACTGGCCGGGAGGCCTTCCACCTCCCCTGCTCCACGTCAAGGCCCGTTCCCTCCCTGCCCCAGCTGGCCAAACAAAGGCAGAGCAAAATCTCGATGCACCTGCAAATCTTTGCTTACAGGACAGCAGGCTGGCATGCCCCGTGCAAGGGGAGAGCAAGGGAGGTGATGCATGGGGCATCCTGTGCGGTAGCTGGCAGCCAGCCCCCTGTGCACTTGCTCCAGTGTATAGGATACAGAAGGGGCAAGCTGTGGTCAGAGACAGGGGTTCAAGAGTGACTCTCATCACACTAATGAGATACTTAACTGCATGTTTTCCTAAGGGGCCTGGCTCCTGCTGTTAAGCCAGAATAACAGGGCAGCTGCACAGTGCTCTTAATCATTGAGGATCAGGTTCCCATGTGCTGCTTATCGCTGCCTTATAAGCACAACACCCCCAGCTGCCGTGCCAGGATCCAGGCCCGTCACCGCAAAGCCCGTTATCTCTCTGATCAGCATCTGACTAAAAGCTGCCACCTCCTCCAGGAGAGAGGTGGTCTTTGTGCTCAGCGCTGTACAAACACAGACCAACATGGGGCCCTGGTCAGGATTGGGCATAGGATCACAGCCACCCCTGGGGGTCCCCCCATTAAGTCCAGTAAAGGAAGGGGCTCTCCCTTCCCTCTGATCACACTGCCCTCGCTCCCAGCAGCCCAGATCATTTCTCACGGGGCACTGTGATGAATCCCTACGACTTCTCAGCGCTTGGTACCGAGGCAGTGGCTTTTACCTTTCGGTTCCAGGTACCGGCTGGAGATCCGCACAATCGCAGCACAGATGAGGAAGTAGTAGTTAAGCAGCCCTGCCATCTGGGGAAACATAATGGATGCAGCATACGGACAATTAAAAAACGCAGCAACAGCATCTACCGAGAGCTCTGTTTCTAGCTTTATTTAAAAACTCCAGTGCTTCAGCTCCCTAACGATGCTGCCCGTGGCATAGAAACAGTGCCTGCGCTGCCTCCTCCTTCCCCCCGCACCCTCGGTGATCTGGTACACGATGTGAAGAAAAAAGTGTGTCACTCCACCCAAACACAAGCAATCGCTGGGGTTTTGTGGTGGGTAGATGCTTCCCCCAAGTGACTGTCTGTGCTTAGGCAAAGCAGTGTGATGATTGATAACTACCTTCTTTCTTACCAATATGAGATGAACTAGTTTTTACAACTGGCCTGTTCAGTGATGCCCTGCGGGATACAGGACTCCTGGGTTCTGCCTCCAGCTCTTAGTGTGGCTTTGGCAGGAGCTTAGTCATTGCTCTGCACTTTGGATTAGCTTTCTGTAAAATGGGTGCACTGCTTGCTGCAGCATGCTGAGACTTCGAGCAGCAAGGCTGGAAGGGGCCTCTGGAGGTTACTTAATTAAGGATTGCCTCTACAGGGCTTTGTGCTTCCCAGAGAACAGGCGATCCATCACTGCACTGGACAGCAGGGCCTGAGTTATATTTACTAAGCAGAAAATTGAGGCCTTCTGACAGCCTGGCATCGTAAAAGGGGCGTGCAGTTCACAGTGGGAAAGAGATAGCTGTTCCATGGTGGATGGTTAAGCAGATGAAATACCGTGGGTTGTTTTTTTCCCTTCTCCTTGATGGCTAGATATGTTCTCTGTGAGCAGCATATCCTGGGGTTAATGCGTACGCTGACCCGTTCGCTGCTGCGATGGGATCGTTGGACCAGGCTTCTCACCAGAGCCAAAGTCTGCCGGAAACTATCGCAAATTGGCCGTATCTGTCCCACTGGCTCTGTCGGTGTTTCACTGGAGCTGTGCTAGTGCAGCCTTGTCAGAGGAGCCAGCGGAGCTCCTTCCCCAGAGCAGCATGGAAAGGGGGTTTTTATCCTGAGTGCCATGCTGCCCAGCTCAGGGGCTAGGCAAGGGCTCGCACTCTTGGCAGCCCATGTGCTCTGCAGAGACCCTGGCACTGCATGACAGCCCCTCGCTCTCCGAGGCCTCTTCCCAGTCTGTCCAGTCCAGTTACCACGAGGGTCTAGACCAGGGTTTGGCCTCGTGAGAATGCATCAACGGCCAGAAAGGAAAAGGCTGCGCCTGCGTGAGTGCTAATGCAGCACACCAGGAAGAGATGCCCGCACATTCACGGGGCGTTAGCAGGAGGGAGAGGATTGCACCATGTATAATAATTTATAATTGGCAAGGATTATCCCATAATCTAGTCTAATTAACAGAGATCGCAAGCACTGTCTAGTGGTCCGCCAGCATGGGAATTAAAGCTTCTAATTACGGGCTGATCCTGGCACTGACTCCCTCCCTCCATGTCCCTGGGCAAGTCCCTTTCCCCTCCTGTAGAAGAGAACTGCTTTTCAGGTGGATATAAGCAGGCCTTGCAGATAGTTGTGTTTTCCTGCCTCGGCTCAGCCACTGGCGACACACAAGAGCTGCGTGGTACAGAATTAGGGTGAAGTAATGGGTGGAGTACTGAATAACAATAGTGGGTGGACAGGAATCAAAGGGGACTCAGTGGGCCGCACCCCAGGCTCCACAGCAGTCTGTGAGCTGGGATGGAGATGGAGAGCTTCCCGCAGATCTCCCACTGCCATGACGGAGAGATTAGCAATGCAGTCAAGGGAAAGCTAGGCACCTATTGCCGGCCGTAAGCACCTCAGTACCTTACAAAATGTAGCCCTGTCCTTTCGTGTCTCATCTGTTAAGCTGTTAGCATTGCTCTGGAAAAATCTACCTCCCCGCCTGCTCAATGGATGCCTCCTCCAACCACTCTTTCTCTTCTTTCCCTGCTTCGCCTTTGTCTTTCCATCCCTTTCCAGTTCCTTCACGGCAATGACTCTTCACTCCCACCCACCATTTCACACTTCTGCCCCCACAGCAATTGTTGCTAATATAACCAGTCACAAAATAGTTAATATTGACATTCAAGCGCTGTGTCGGCACTAATGAGCCCATGAAATAAAGAGGTGAGACAGGGATTCTGTAGATCCATTGTTCCAGGCTGCCTGCAGACTCAGGCAGATGCAACTGCCTCCATTACACCCAATTTCTTTACAGTGGTTAGGCCAGCTTCTAATCAGTCTTTTTGAACGAGTTTCTGCAGACTCTAATAAGGGCCACAAAGGCATCAGGTGGGGCAGGTATCATCCCTGGTCCAGATCCTAACTGAAGGTACGGCGCTGTGTTTCATTCAGATGAATAGGGCTCCATGACAGCTTCACTACTGCTTTAACACAAAGTATTGTGGGCCTGATCCCGTAACTGCCCCCACCCAGACCTCCCAGGGAAGAGTGGGAATTCTGCACATGAAAGGCTTGCAGGCCTGAGCCTTTTGCAGAGGAGCCTTTGGAGAAAAACGAGAGCTACTGTGCACTGCCCTGTTGCAAAGAGTCTGAACTGTGGCTTATTGCCCTCCTTTCCTTCTGACCTGAGTAATCTGCAGAGGGATGAAGTGCTGGCTGGGCATCGCTGCCCTGGGGACATGACTTGTAAATACCTGCCATTTGGTGCCACCTGGTGCATCCCAGAGACAAATTATTTCCTTTCCAGAAGCTAGGGATAAAAAGTCAAGCACGGCAGGGAGGCTCTAGCAGGCACCAGGAGAGGAGGATGAACCCACACCTCTTCTCTTTGCTGTGCAGTTCATAAGCCACCCCTACCCCCAGCACCAAAGTGCTCCAAGCACCCCCAGTGCAAGCAATGCCATGGAATAGGAAAGACTCACATCAGCAGGTTCCCTTTCTCTTTCTGCTGGGTGCAGGGAAAATTCGTATCTGTCTATGCAAGTCAGCACTGATTTATATACCCATCGCATTAGCTAAAAATATGAGGGGGCCGGGTTTTATCAGAGAAGAAAAAAAAAAGAACAACCTCTTTTCTGGATTATTTCTGGTGCTTAATTTTATTCCAAGTTTCTTTTTCAAAAAAGGGAACCGAGCAGTTTTGAAGGAAACAAGCTAGCCAAAGGCAATCCTGAAAAGAATCACCCAGGAGATTCTCTTGGTTCTTTTAGTCTAACAGGACTTCCCCTGCCAGAGGGACAAAGGGTTGTGGAGAGTCCCTGGCTTTATGAAGTGTCTAGTTGGCATGCACTGACCATGCTTCCACATAGCAGTGATAAAACAAAAGTGAAAGGAGAAAATGGTCTGTAATTTATGAGAATTACAGGGAGAAGCTAGTGCCTGCTTTGCTCCAATCGTTCTGTTCTCAGGATTTCCTGCTGGGAGGAGAGGTGGTCTTAGCCAGCTTTGCTGCAGGAAAACCAAAGAGCGACGATCGTGCCTGGCCTTTATACCAGCGGCATCTCATTCATTCGAGGGTGTGGGCCAAATTCCACTTATGCTCACCTGAAGCTTCAGACCTTGCACCCCAAAGCAGAGCTGCCTGCTGTGAGCCAGAGGTAGTCAGCTCAAAGGGAGATTTCAGTTTCATAGTAGGTAGGGTCGGAAGGGACCTGAGCAGATCATCAAGTCCGACCCCCTGCCATGGCAGGAAGGAATGCTGGGGTCAAACGACCCCGGCCAGGTGATTATCTAGCCTCCTTTTGAAGACCCCCGGGGTAGGAGCGAGCACCACTTCTCTTGGAAGTTTGTTCCAGATCCTAGCTGCCCTGCGAAGTAGTGCTTCTTGCTGTCTAGCCTGAACCTACACAGTCAACTTGTGGCCATTATTCCTAGTTACTCCGGGTAGTGCTTGTGGGAACAGGGACTTTCCTGTTCCCTGCTGGTCCCCCCTGGTAAGTTTATAGACGGCCACCATAAATTTGGTTTTCACGTGGTACAAAACCTTTGAGGTTAGATCCAAAGCAGTACATACGTCTCAGTGAGGCACCTTGCAACAGCCTGCCTGCCCCAGGAGGGCGATCCAGATCAACAGGGTGAGGCGTCCAGGGTGCCTTGGATTGGATATGGGGAGCTAGATACCTCCAGAAGGTGCTGAGCAGGGAACCTTGGTGCTGAAAAGAGGCGCCTACAGGTAGCCAATAGGAAATGCCAGGCACCTGACTGAAGGCCTCACATTAGGTGCCTCCGCCATCCAAGAGAAGGTGCCAAACACCTTGAGTTCAATGCCAAAAGCAGCCCCCATGGCTGCATTAAGGCAAGAAGATGAGGACAGTGGCCATCTCTTGCCTTGTAGTCTACTGGCTAGAGCACTTGCTTAGGCAGTGGGAGATATGGATTCAATGTCCTCAGCCCATCTCTCGCTTCCTAAGTGAGTGCCATAACCAGTAGGGGACAGAAGCATCTGGGTGAGGGGCAGGCAAGTATTTTGGGTGGAGGGTCACTTACTGAGTTTGGCAAACCATCAAGGGCCGCATGACAGGCAGCCAGGGGCAGATAGATATTGATTTTCTAAATTTTTTAGGGGCCCCGCAGGCTGGATAGAATGGCCTGGCGGGCCACATCCAGCCTGCAGGCCGCATTTTGCCCACCCCTGACCTGGGTGGAGGTACCCTGCAACCACCTTCTTGAAGCTGAGCCACTGAGTCACCCTGATACAAGATTCACAGGGCCAGGAGAACAAGTGAGAGGAGTGAATCTATTGCCACCTTGCCTAAAAGGTACGGGAAGACCAAATTCAGCTTTTACTTAAAACTCTGAAGACCCGTCACCTTCAGGGGGTTGCTCAGGTGTAACAGAGTGGGATTTTGCCTGTGTGATCATTTACTAACAACCAAGAACAGCCTCTGACTCGCTCACCCAGGGCTGGGCTGGTTCCAGAGGGCTGAAACCAAACTCAGCCTATCTGAACATGCAGGGAGCTAGTCCGCAGAGCAAGAGGATGCCATTTGTCCATTCACGGACCTGCTCTTTACAGTGCCTAAAATAAGGGTGCAGACACACAACATGTTGACACTTTGTATCAGGATAAAAGTGGAAAAGATGCACAGCCTACAGTGTGTGTCCGTCAGTGCGAGTTGCTCCAATCTGGGGTAAAATTAGTCCTTGGAAAGTTGGGAGCAATGACTGAGCTGTCTGCTCAGTGGAAACAAAGCTATTACTGACTTTCCTGCCACTTAGTGGCCAGGTGCTGTAATAGCCACCTGATGTAGGCAGCTATCTTGAAAGAGCTCCTTGTCTGTGGTCGCTCTGAACTCAGGTGTAAGTTAGACCAGCGCACACATGTTGTGGTTGTTCATTTAAGGAGATAATTCTGCCTTAATTTGTGGTTTCACTGCCTCAGAGAAAACAGTATTCATGACACTGGGTTATTCTCTACTGGATCTTGTTGCATTTTACTCAGTTCAGTGCTAAGTGGCCAGTTTTTTGGAAACTCGGACACTAAGTCAAGCACCAGCGCCGGACTGTGCGTGTGCAAGTTACGTGGGAAAGCACCGGGGCCTGGCATTTGTTGCAGTTGGAAGTTCCTCGTTTTCTTATTGTCCAGTTTCACACCCACGTATAACAGAGAGGGACTTAACTGACAGCCGAAATAGAGCTGGAAGTAGCTGCATTTTGGAGCATGAAAAAACTAAAGCTACTGAGTCCAAAACACCTTCAAAACAGCCCAGAATATTGTTGGCAAGGTACAGGGACAGTACTTGTGGCTTTGAGATGACCTGGGAGCCATCTCTAGTTAAAGGTGTCACTAATTGGTTGATGCCTGTTACTCACCTGATCACCACCTGTCAATCGCACATGTCCAATTTTGTGTTCTGGACTAAGCCCTTTGCATCTGATTGCATTGTAAGTAGCCAGCTTCCACTGTCTAACATACCTGTCCTTATTTTTGTGCATGTGAAATGTCACCCCGAATTCATGAACTAAAAAAAACTGACCTTTTAAAGATGTCTTTGTTAAGAATGCAGTGCAAAGGGAAGTCTGTGGCCGCAGGAGCTTCAGAGTAACTGAGAAGTCATTTAAAAAAGAAAGGTTGAGTAGCTGAAACAGAACCTATAAGCTTCTCTTGGCATCGATAGATTTCGATCTTTCAGAAATATTTGAATACTGCTTCAGCTTCTACTATCCAGGGAGAAAACAGAGATGGAAAGATATTTGGAGCCTGGACTAGATGACCTTGTGAGGTCCCTTCCAGCCCTACTTCTCTATGATTTGTCTGAAGAAGTCAAGAAGATATTTATCTGTCATCATCTACAGTTGGATCATGAGGTCATAGGAAAGTAGGGCTGAAAGGGATCTCATCTAGTCCAGCCCCCTGCTCAAGGAAGGATCATCCCTGAATAAACCATCCTAGCCAAGTGTCCGTCTAACCTGCTTTTGAAAGTTTCCAAGCATGGAGTATCCCCAGATTCTAGGTAGCCTGTTCCAATGCTTGCCCACACTTAAGTTCCTCTTAATCTCCATCTTAAATTTCCCTTGCTGCAGCTTGAGGCTGTTGCTCCTAGTCCTGTCCCCTACAGCTACAGAGAAAAGCCCATCTTCATCCTCTCTATAAGCAGTCTTCAGCTGTTTGAAGACTGCTATCAAACGCCCCCCTCCCTCCCTTCTCTCCAGACTAAAGGACCCTAGTTCTTACAGGCTTTCCTCATAAGTTTTGCCTCCCAGGCCCCTAAGCATTGTTGTTGCTCTGTGCTGGACTTTATATAAACTGTCCACATCTTTTCTGTAGTGCAGGGCCCAAAACTGGACCCACTGCTCTAGGTGTGGCCTCCCCAGTGCTGAATAGCGTGGAAGAATCACTTCCCTTGCTTTGCAAGTGACACTCCTGTTAATACACATCAGGAGGCTGTTGGCATTTTTTTGCAACAAAAGCACACTGTTGGCTCACATTCAGCTTGCCTGCCATAACCCCCAGGCCCTTCTCTGCAATACTGCAGCCGAGCCAGTCATTCCCTTGTCTGTGCATATGGCTATCCCATCCCAAGTGCAGGGTTTTGCACTTGTCCTTGTCAACTCTCATCTGGCTGACTGCAGACCATTTCTCCAGTCTATCCAAGTATTCTAGATCCTAGCCCTGCCCTCCAGAGTGCCTGCCACTCCACCCAACTTGGTGTCATACACATATTTGCTAACTGTGTACTCGATCCCATCATCCAAGTCATTAATAGAAATTCAGGGAATAGAATTATAGGTTTGGGAGGGACCTCAAGGGTCTGTTAGTCCAAACCCATGCACAAATACAGGACTCTTGTGTTTCCAAGGCATCTGTCCAGGATGCCTGTCCAACCTCTTGTTGAAAACCTCCATTGAAGGAGATCCCACACCCTCCTGAGGCAGCACATTCCATTTTCCTGCTGTTCTTGCAGTAAGGAAGTTTTTTCTGAGATTTGTTCTGAACCTTTTTTTCCTGCAGTTTAAACCTATTGCTACATGTCCTGCCTTCCGTGGCAAAGGAAAACAGCTTCTTTGTGGCAGCCCTTCAAATATTTAAAAATGGCTGTCATGCCTCCCTTAATCTCCTTTGCTCCAAATCAGATGTCCATAATTCATTCAACCTTTCCTCATGCAGCTTGCTGCCAGCCTCTGTCGTCTTCACTGCTTTTTTCTGGACCCTGTCCATCCTACTTAAAATGCAGGGTCCAAAACCAGCATCTACAATTGCTCAGGCCTAACCACCACCAATGAATATCTCCCATGTCTTACTACATTATTCTGTTATTGCCACCCAGGACAGTGTTTGCTTTCCTTGTGGCAAAATTAATACTCAGCCTCCAGTTGCTTTGCTGTGATGACTTTGTTGAATTAGTGGCACTTTAAAGACAATTGTACTGCATGCCACTGACTGAAAGTGGTACTTCTTGAAGCAGCCTGACCTTGTGGTGGCATGTTGGACTCTACCCCCATCCCATTTCCACAGCCAATGATAGCAACGTTCATTTATCCCCACATTTGGCCAACTCTTACTGCTGCAGTATAGGCTTGCTTAGATGTTCTGTGGCCAGCCCCCTCTCCACTGCCCGCATACATCTAGCACAAGCAGCGCTCTTATCCACCTGCAAAGATCTGCAAAGGGATATATATCAAGAACAATGCAACTCATACCTTCACCAATTAATAACTGGAGACACTTCCTGGGTTTGTTTTTTTTAAGAAAACCCACACAGTTTATTGTTGAAGAGTTGGTTCATATAATTGCTCTGATTTCTTTGTTCCTTTTGAGGAAACCAGCTTTTATATAAGGAATATTTACTTTCCTACTTAATTACATTTAGAGAATGTATTACAAATTTTCCTGTCAGTTCATGAAAGACAAGGCTCCTCATGTAAATCAGGAATGAGGTATTAATGGCAATGATGAGCTACTCGTTAGAATACACAGCAGAGGGGCATTTTGTCTAGCAAATGCAGCACAGTGCAAGCTAGTTCACCTGAAAGCCGCAACATTTAGATTCATGAGGTTTGGGGATCCAGTGCATTGCTGGCCAGCCAGCTCTAGGGATGGTGTTTCAAGTTCTCCACCCTGTAGAATGGAGTGAAAATAAGCCACTTTGCATTGCTAAGCAGTCAGGCTTGGTAGTACCTGCATATTTAGAGGTCTCAGTACTAACAAATGAAGCTGGTCAGTGCTTTCTGCAGGTACTGGACAGAATAGCTCCTTCTCAGAAGCTCCACTAATTATACTGTGGCTCTTGGCTGGAGAGAGGCGAGTCAGATTCAGATGTGAAATAAACAGTGGTCTAAGTGACATGTAGGTGAGGCACCTTGAGCTGTGCAGCTGAAGGGGTAGGCACACAGCAGGAAAAGTAATTGCAGGAAGGGAATAAGTCTGCTCTTCCCGCTGCAACCTCACCCATTTTTGGCCCCTCAGATTTACACCACCGCAGAGGCATAACTTACAGCATCACCTCCACCCCCACTGGATTTGCCCCACATGGCTTCTGGTACGTTGTATGTATAGAGTGGGATAGAAGGACTAACTTTACCAGCATCATTGCATGCCTCAAAACTGAAAGGATTCCTAAATCCAGCCTGTGACACAGGCAGATGAATTGTGTATTCTGCACTGGGCCCCCCTCAGCACTTCTTATGGCTTTCTACAAAGGTGCCGACTGGGAGCGTGCCAGTTCTGACTTGTGCCCTGATGTCAGGTTTGTGCTTTAGCGTGAAGACGAGGGCTCGCACTGTCCTGCGATATGGCGCGCTAATGAGACGGGATGAGAGATGAAACACTTCTCGCTCAATATTTTCAGCCAGTGGGTGATCAATCTGAAAACAGCAAAGTATTAAATTAGATCCTTGCGTTTAATAAGAAGACCAATGGATTGAAATTGGAGTTTGGTGCTTTTCAGAGTTTCTTCATTAATCTGCTCAAGTTCAAGGAAATCTACTTCCCATCACAAGTGAAACAGGAAGGGCAATTTAATTCCACCCTTGCAATTAAGGAACCATGCAATGCGGTTAGTAGCAGGGAGCTCGTTCTCATGTCCAGCTGGGTGGCAGTACTTTGCTATCACAAAAGACACCTAATCTGCAACCAGCTTTGCAGTTATCAACTACTCTGCACTGTCCCCATAAAGCTCATATTTGACCTCTCTGATACAAGGCACCTTGGATGCTATTTTGGACTGCAATTTAACAGCAACTCTAAGATGCTCCAAACACTTGGCATCTCTGCCTGGTGCTATAAAGGGAAATGCAGGCTCTTTGTGTGGAAGGAGGTGTAATTAAGGATGCAGAAAGGGATTTGCTAAATGCTAATTATATAGTTATTACTTCAACACACGCCAAAACCTGTAATTTGGCACAGCCTAGAAATCTGGAAAAAGAAATGAAGGAATGAATGAAATAGCCGCTGCCCACAGCCAAAGGGATTTCATTTTACTTTTGCCATTAGTCATAAGGAAGCTCCATGTTTCACAGGGGAGACTTAAGATGTTTGGAGCATTGTTCACCCCAACTGCTGGTCTATCCCTCTTATTCTTACTGCTCCTTAGCCCCCTCCCCCAGTCACACCCGTCCTTGTTCCTCCTCTTCTTACCTTCCTTTGGTCCACTGAGACCTGGACCATCCCTCTCACCATGGTCCTTCCACATAACGCTCTCATTCTCATTACCGCCTTTCAGTTGCTGGTCTCCCTACTTTTCTCTTGCCTGCCTAGCTACTCCATTCACCCTGCAGATGGCAAAACTGCAGTAGGAAGAGTCATGTCGAGGGGAACAGCATTTTCTCCTACTGTTCTTTGCAGGTGAATCCTGTTGCAATTTTAGCCTCTGACCAGCACTAGCCAGTTTTGGGATGACATTCATTCCCTTTACATGTCATGGCAGAGGGGAGATTTCAGCCACTGGCCACTCTCTATTCAGATTCTATCACCAGGTTCCTCTGGCCAGAACACAGAGACCTGGTTGGAACCAGCAACCTGCAAAGAAAAAGCTGAGTACTGCATGATCAGTCCTTTGCAGCACCTAGTCACTGTGGGACATTCCCATGATGAGTGACCCACTGTTGTTATTTGAGAACAGGGAAGAGCTTCTTTCTAACCCACCAGGAACTCCATAGCCACCCTGAGAGGACAGGTTACCCTCAAGAGTTAACAGACACTATTTATTTTTAACTTTACTTATTTTATTTTATTTTTTTTTTAAACTTTGCTGTGTAACTGAGTACATACTGCTTGCCGACTATTGAAAGAATAATTAATAAATAAATAAAAAGGATAATTATAGAGTTTAATATAATAGTCCTGTTGATCATTAAGCCTCACTGCCAGTCCTGTTTTTTGCTTAATGATACCTCAGGGATCTGGTATTTACCACCTCTTTATATATTATTGAGCTTTTTTCTACGTTTTTGCAATAAATTTTAATTTGCAAGCACTTAATTACAGCACTATCAAACAACCCAAACATCTCAGTATAGCTTTCAGAGCTAAGAAATGGGAGGGGGAAGCTACACATCCTCCTAATTTCCTCTTTTCCCTAGATAAACTAAATGTAATGGAACTGTCCCACGTGCTGCCTGTGTGAACAATGACACTACAGGTTTCATTTTCAATTACAGGATTTACCAGGGGAAAAAAATTATCTCCTTTTGAAACAAAGCTGCTTACAGAGCTCGCTCCAGCTCTCTAGCAATGCTAACTCCTCTTGGCTAGGAGAGCCAGCAGAAACATTACCTCTAGTTCCAGAGCTTCGCACAGCAACTTCCGGGCATTCTTCCTAAGAGTCTCCGTCTTGGGGTCGCTCCTGACTTCTATTGATGGCCTGTTTGAATGGTCTTTGATGAACGTCCGCCATTCAGTGAAAACTTCTTTTGCGAGCCTGGCTACATCAGAGTCTGAATGCTTGCGCATCTTATTCACAGTGTGACCTGGGAAAAAGCAACAGGGATGGTTCAGTTACAGACAGTGGGTAAGTGCGATACAGACCAGGCAGCCCAAGTACCTAGTGCATGTCGTTATCAGAACAGCCACAGCGAGCTATAAAACATTACCTCTAGTATTGTGAGGTACTAGAAAAAGGCACATTTGCCTATTTTAATGTACATTAGCTAAAGAGTATGGTTTTCTGTGATGCTTTAATGTGCATTAAAATAGGCTAATGCGCATTAAAATAGGCTAATGCGCATTAAAATACACATGTAGATGTGCCCTACGGCACTTAGTTATCCATCTGGAAAATGTGGGTAATGCTTCCCCAGGTCACTGAGGTATAGTGAAGCAATTGGAAAATACATAGCTATACAGGGGCCCAGAGGGTGGTCAGTCAAAGCATAAAGCCTTCAGCATTGGCCTATACAAAATAGAAACCAGTTGCTAAAAACCTTTTTAAGGAAATAGATACATTACATGATGCTTATGGTATTTTTTTTTTTTTTTTAAACAAGTAAGTGTGAAAATGATGACTCCTGTCCTAATGTTTTCCAGTCAGGATCGGGGACTCATGCCCACAGCCCGGGTATTAGCCAGGGACTGCGGCACACACCTTCTGGGAGGGATATAACACTGAGCAGAAGGGGTGTCAAACATAAGGCCCATAGGCCAGGTCCTTTCCACAGCGCCGTTCTATCCAGGCTAGCAGTGGGCTGCTGGGAGATGAGGCTGTGGACAGGGGAGGAGTAGCCTGCCCCAGAGTCCAGGGCCCTTGGGCCCTGGTCAACATAGCAATTGGCAGCGGGAGAGCAAGCAAGGGCCAATACAACCCTGGTCACCCTCCAGCTGCTTCCCCCGTCACCACTGCTGCAGCCTTATCTCCTCAGCCACCAGCCCTGTGCTGCAGCTGCCACGTGCCCCATACCAAAGCTAGAGCTGCAGCTGCAGCATGGGACATGCAGCAGCAGCTCCAGCTTTGGCACGGGCATGCAGAGACCCAGAGCAGTGCCACATGCCCCATGTCCGATCTGAAGCTGCCGCTGCTGTAACATGCCCCAGGTTGGATCTGACCTGCAAGGAGCCCTATAGTCTGGATCCAGCCTGGGCACAAAGTGGGTTTGACACCCCTGCCCTGCTGGATATGAACTGATACCACCATCGCCCAGAAGATGGCACCATTAGTCGTTGGCCTTATGGCAACAAAATCCTGTTCTCATCTATTATGAAGAAAGACCTGGTAGACAGATGAAATGGGCTAATATCAGCAAATTACGTTACAGAATTTAGAAGCAGGGTAGAGCACACCTCCTGCTCCAGGTACAGGATGCTACTGCATGAGGAGGGGCTCAGCCATCTCCCCGGCACTACCCTTCTGCCCCGCCAGTATGTCAGGAGGTGCTCTCCGCCCTGGAGATGTCTCAGGATGAGAACGGAGTACTAGGGTAGCTGCTACAAATGAGCAAAACTATGGCAGCTGTTCCCAAACTGACAGATTGCGCACCACCAATTTAAAATGGCACCACCAGCAAATTTTTGCCAGATAAAGTAATTATAATAAATCTGTTAACGTGTACCACTGACAGGTTGTCTGAGTACCCTGGTAGTACGCATACCACAGATTGGGAACTGCTGCTCTATGTTCATGGCCCAGGCCTCCAGCAAATCCCAAGGACTCTTTTGGGTTTGCACATGGATCTTGTATCTCAGTCTACAAGAGAATAACCTCCTACGCCTGCAGTCAAGAAAGTAGCAGAAGAAATCCCCACCGAGGTATCTACCACCCTACCCCTCCTCCCACAGGTTTTATCATGGAAGAGAGTGATGTACAATTGATTATAAGTAGGCACCATCCAGATAATTGTGAATAATTAACTGAGAGTTGCTGCCACTCGGTAGCAGCTCTGCAGACTAAGTCCTGCAGACTGTGTGGCTACTACTAATAGGATTTTAATCAATGAAAAGCCAAAGATTTAGGACCGTTATTAAAAAATATTCTCTCTCCCCCACCCCTTTTTTTTCAGGGGTGTATCAATATTTCTCAGCTACTCTCATCTGTATAGAAAATCCAAGAGGGCTCAAGTCAACCTAATGTTCATCCTCTAAATTAAACAAGACGTACCTATTTTGGTTGAAAGCAATACTTTCTTGGAAGGTAATTTCTTCTTTAATTCCTCCAAGACTTCAATCAGATTCTCCTTAGATTGACCGGGAAGCTCCAGCATAGATTTCCATCTTTTTATGTCTTCTATCACCACAACTCTCTGGGAAAAAAGAAAAGTAATTAGGAACGCAGAATATTCTTATGGCAAATAAAGACATTGGCCTTCATCTCAGCTAATGGGGCTGTTATCGACACATGAATTATTGATCATGACATGAACCAGAGCACAGAAGATGTGATGGTCCAAAATGACGGGTAATTGCTTGAGAGCAGGTCCCTGTTGTAAATCAGGACAGAAGGATCTAGAAGGCAAAGTGCGATTCTTCATCTTATTCTGCCAAACGCAGGGCACTTAATAACCAGCGTCTCCGAGGAAAATAAAGTTACGCAAGCGCTCTGACGGGGGGAAGCCCATCGGATAAATGTCTCCGAAGACAGGGAGGATGAAGGGAGCAAGCTGGGCGCAGCAGCTAATTACAGGCCGTCCTCAACTGAAGGCGTTTCGACTTGCAACGAACGGCGCTCGCGACGTTTATAAACGGGCACCCCGTTTCGACTTCCTGACGGCCGTTTCGACTTGACGCCGCCGCGCCAGCGAACGAGCTTGCTGCGGCGCCCGTCTCCCTGGACGGCGTCCGTCCAAACTTCCTCAAACTTGCAGATCACCGGCTCCAGCCCCCAAAATACATTCCTGTCGCTATATATGATGTTATATCACGGCGCCGCGCCGCGTTTCGCGCCCTGGGGGCCCGCTTGACCGCGCGGGAAATCGGGGGACGCTGCGAGACGCCGGCTGCGCCAGCCCCAGGCCCGCTTCTACCACGGTGACAGGCCGCGCGGACGGGGTGGTGCCCCGCTCCCAGCCAGGCCGTCCCGGCGGCTACTACG
>NW_005842168.1:1393030-1432416 GCF_000455745.1 Alligator sinensis | reverse complement strand
CCCTCCCCTTCTCCCCCCCGCCCAGGCCCTGCTGCTTGCAGCCCCTGCCCTGCCCCGCCTCTTTGTTTTGGGCGACTGGTCCAACCCCTTGTGTTGTCCTCAGTCCTCCCCCCCTTCTCCCTCAAGAGGCCGTCTCCGCTTGCCCATGCCTTGTAGCCAGGTTTTTGGTTGTCGCCGTGTTGATGTAAGGAGACAGGCGGGCACGGTTCTTTGGGTAGATGCAATATTTTTTATTAAAACGACTGAGTACAGGCACTCCTCAGACTTGCAACACAACTGGTTCCTGAAAACTGCGTCTTAAGTCGAAACGTCATAACTCGGAACCGATTTTCCCATCGGAAACGACGTTGTAAATGGGCGGGCGGTTCCTGAATTAAGGCTCAACGCCCTATTTTCACCAAAAATAGCCCAGAATTTTGTACTCGGTCAATTATAGATGACTAATATAGCTATATTAATGCATTTATATTGTAAATAGCAATTGTATTGGTTTGGAAGGACTTGCTTGAGGTGACTTTGCTGGACTTTTTGAAGGGCTCTTGGCTGGAGTCTTCTCAGGAGTCCTGGCTGCAGGTTTTTCTGGAGTCTCGTCTGCTTTCTTAAAGAAAGTGTCCAAGGACGTTTGGACAGATTTCTCCAGGGAGATGGGCGACACAGCGAACTTGTTCACTGGTGTGGCGTTGCGTTGGATCAAGCGTTGTAAAGTCAAAACTGACATCCTAAAGCTGAAGCAAGGAGTCAATTTATAAACGTTGTAACTCAAAACATTGGAAATCGAGGAATGCCTGTAATTGGAGAAGTTTGGGTTGTAGCCGTGTTGGTCTAAGGCAGAGCTTGGGAGAACTAAGCCTTGGCTTCAGACCTTTATCCATTTTCAAAATGAATAACATGTAGCCTTTCTCTTCCAGTGAGAGGATCCAAAGGACTCTACATGGTGAATGGACCACCTAGTTTTACAGAAAATGCAACGTTTGAAAGGTACTTTTTTGTTTTAGGCAGACAAGGTTCCTTGGGTGAATTTGATATCTTTTATTAGACCAACCCAAATGGTTGGAGAATAGTTATTAAGCAAGCTTTCGGGTTCAAAAACCCTTCGTCAGGCTCAGGAAGCGAAGAGCACACACCAACTGCTGCAGCTTCCTTAGCCTGATGAAGGGTTTTTGAACCCGAAAGCTTGCTTAATAACTATTCTCCAACCATTTGGGTTGGTCTAATAAAAGATATCAAATTCACCCAAGGAACCTTGTCTGTAACTGGAGAAAAGTTTTTTGCAAGCTTTCCAGCACAATCGCCCCCAGAAGGGTGATTGCGCCCGTAAGCTTGCGAAGAACTTTTTCTCCAACTACTCCGTTGGTTTAATAAAAGCTGCCGCATCTGCCCAAACATCTTTTCCTGCCGCATCTTGCAGGCATTTGAAAAGGTGCAGAGCAGTACACGTGTAATTCAGGTGTGCTCATTGCCACCTGATGTTGTGACGGTTTAGCCAATTCCAAAAAGGGATTGGACAGGTTCTTGGAAGAAAAGGGTGTCAGCTGTTGAACGTGGGAATGAGGGGCACAGCTTTTCAATCAGAACTTCCTAGACCTTTAAATGCTGGAGGCTGCAAATGAGAAGGGAACTGAGGGGGAAAAAAACTCGGGTTGTACCCAGTTCACTCTGCCTTTCAGCAGCCGCTCTCTGCCCCAGTGTGATGCAGGATACTGGACAAAATGGACCTATGGCCCAACCCAGTAAATGGCAATTCTTAGCTCTTGCGTTAATGTCTTTGATGAGAAGAAAAAGCTCTGAATCATGTCATGAATGTGGTACTTGAACACTGGAAGAGAAGTCTTAAAATTGGGAAATGAGCATCCCCACGACATTTCACCTGCTGCACACTAGTTTTTGACAGCTTGTACTGTATGAAAGCACATGCAGAAAAAGAACAAAGAGGAATTATCAGCCTTTGCCTCGAAGTCCAGTATCAGTTCAGGCCTTGGAGTTGTGAGCAGTCAGTTGAATTTGCAAAACTTATTCATTTCAAATCCTTGTCTGTCTTAATTTTGCTGCGTCCCTGCAGCCGTGCAAAGGTTGAGCTCAGAATGGAAGGTGGACAGACACCAAGTGAGCACGGTGGCAGGAGCAGGAGCAGGGCAGGGTGCTTGGCAGTGTGGACCTTTTTTTATTAAAAAAAATAGGCATCTGCATAACTTGGTTTTGTGAGTCAGTAACTTGTAAATACTTCAACAGAGAGTGGGAGCTGCAAGGACTTGTGTGGGCTAAAGGTAAGTTTAGATACAAAATTACTCCCTATGCTGAGGTATGATAGGAGTGGGGAAAAAAGGCCAGAGTTTAATCTTAAAATAATTAGATTCCCAAACAGTTTTTGCAAACCCACCCCAAATACTCTCTATGGATCAAACATCCTCTTTGCTGAAGCATAGTTTCCTTCTTTTTGTGTGAGGGCTGTCAAGTTTGTTGGGTTTTTTTTAAGAAGGCTGGTCTTTCTAGCCATTGTTTTTATATTAATAACCCTTCAGGATCATCTGGTTTCAAAATGAAACAAAACAGTAGATGATGCACAGTTTTGGTTCCTTTTCAGGTTGCCATCAATCCTTGTTACTCAGTCCATGGTCAGGACTTGTTCAAACTGCTACCAGGCTACCAATTTTGAAATGAGGCTGGCAGGAAAGGATATATCTTTTTAAATGTTCACGGTTTGGGTTAACTCATTAGAAAGGAAGATTTTCTTTTTTTGTTGTTTTTTGTTTTTTTGTTTATTTAAAGTTGTCAGGAAGATCCCTGTTTGCATGTTGTACGTGCCAAAGCCACTGCAGCGTGACTTTCAGCCTGCCACAGTAGATTTTTGTCAGAAAGATTGTCAAGGTCATTAGAGATTTGAAAAAACAAACCTACTTTTAGACCTCTGTTCTCTTATGTTGTTGCATCTGAATTATACAGTACCATGCTGCAGTTTATTTGCAGTGGTTGGGTGTGTTGTATTTGCTCTGTTAGATTAAATCAAAGTCTTTTTTCCCCCTGTGAAGCAGATGGTAACAGTCATAAGGACAAATACAGTTCCAGTAGACTCAGTTCTTGAGTTCCTTGTAACAGATTCAGATGATATCAAATGCAAGACGGTGCTTTTCTTTTTCTTTGTTAAGCTCTGCAGTCTGGGCTGTTCTGTAGGCTTTGTTATTGCTTTCTTAGTTTCTAAACAACAGAGCTTTTAAAATACCAAGGAGAAAAGCACATTTGAAAAGTACAAAAGCCTAACTTAGACGCAGTGTCTTGTGTATATATAGAACAATTCCAATTAGGGGAGAGGTTTGGGGGTGTTTTTTTTAACATTAGTGTTATATTGATAGACTTCCAAATATGGCTAGACCAATGTAGATTCCTCATAATAATATAGGTTTTTCCTTCCCTGCCAGGGAAGAAATGATATTAATGTCAACAACACTATAGGGTGGTATTGTTAAAATAGTGCAGCTTTCATGCTTTTGTAAACCCTCAAATGAACTTATGCTTAAAGGCCTCATTCCTCTATCACATGATGCTGCTCGTATTAAAACCACTTTCCCAAGAAAGTAATCATTTGTAGCACTTTTTTTAAATAAGGAAACGTTGTCACTCTTTATTATGGTAGCCCTCAGAGGGTCCAGTCCTGATTGTGATACTGTAGAAAGAGTGAGAGATGGTCTGTGGCTTGTAAAGCTTGCCATCTAATGCTTTCTCCATCTTTCTTATTCTTCATATCTTATAATTGTGTATAAATCTCTCTTAGATTCTTATAGCTTCCAAGACTAAGGAGGTTTCAGCAGTTGGTATGTGCTCTTCCTGGATGGAATGAAAAGAAAAGAACCCAGCGGCTGGGCCGGTAGGCATACAAGACAGGTAGTCAGTGAAAATGTAGATTGAGGAGTCTCTCACCCACTGACTCCTCAATCTACATTTTCACTGACTACCTGTCTTGTATGCCTACCGGCCCAGCCGCTGGCTTCTTTACTTTTCATTCCATCCAGGAAGAGCGCACACCGACTGCTGAAACTTCCTTAGCCTGACCAAGGGTTTTTGAACCCAAAAGCTTGCTTAATAACTATTCTCCAACTATTTGGGTCGGTCTAATAAAAGATATCAGATTCACCCAAGGAACCTTGTCTGCCTATTGGACATACTTAGACACTTGTTATATCTTGGTTCTTTAATCTCTATGAGGATGCTGTTCCCCACAATGCAATGATTATTAATGTTTTCTGGCTCATTTGGCAAATAAGTGACCAGCTGTGAATCAGGAATAGTGCGGTACAAAATGTGCTGTTTGCTTATTTTGACAATTTTACCTTTGTTCCTATTGTATCCTAAATAAGTGGCCTGGTAAATTGTGTCAAAGTCTTCATTCTGACTCCAAGCTGTAACACTCTCCTCTTCTCTCCATAAAGATTTAGTAGCAATGTCAACTTCTTGTGTGGTTATGTGAAAGCTAATAGGGTCTGGTGGTCTTTAGCACCTGCTCTTTATTTTTAAAACTCTCATCCTTGTTACTAGTGCATCTTAGCACATCTGGCTTCGGTGCTGTGAGGTGGCACGTGCAAAATAGGTCTTCTCAAGACTTGCTCTGCTTTGGAATAAAGAAATCCACGTGCTTGCAATAGAGTAATTAATCAACATCGAAGTTATACAGTCCTGTTAAAGAACTGTAATTTGCTTTTGTGTCAAACTCTACAGAGCTTGGTGTTTGTCCAGCTCCTGGTGTTCTTGGCAGGAGAAGGTTTTACAGAGCGGCTTTTTTTTAGTATTCAGAAAAATAGTAATGTTTGCCTCTTAGTACTCTCTTCTTGGGTGGAGTATTAATGGTGATTTTCTTTGTCTGGCAACCCTTGCCTTGTAATTTCCCAGGAAGAGGAACTGTATGCTTGTCAGCGAGGCTGCAGACTGTTTTCCATTTGTCAGTTCGTGGATGATGGAATTGATTTGAATCGGACCAAATTGGAATGCGACTCCGGTAAGTATTCAATGCTTTCTCTCCCGAAGAGGTAATATAAAGAGACATCTTGGAAGAGGAGTGGAAATCCATAGGAAACTTGATTTGTTTCAGTTTGTATAAGTTTGATTGATAGAAAAACCTCTCAAAATTACTTAATAATAAGGGCTTTTATGCTTCACTGCAGATGTATAAAATGCAAAGGCCTTTCTAGTCAAGTGGAAACTCTTTAACTGGTACTTCAGTTTCCTGGTATGTCTTAGATATCGTCAGATACAGGAAGTGAGCTGAAAATGTATTTATGTATTTATTTATTTATGGCAGAATTCTTAAATGGTGTAACTTTAGCATATGTAGAGTGGTTAAACAAACCATATAGTGTTTCAAGGTCTCCCTGTTTAATTATTCCATGCAGTCTTGGTCATGCTTCAGAGAATCATAGAAAACTAGGGCTGGAAGGTGTTTTCAAGAGGGATTCAATCTAATGTGCACATGCCCAGCCCAGCCCAGCCCGGCTCTCTCCTCTCCTGACAGAATTGTCCTTCTCTTAGCCATCCCAGACAGACGTTTGTCTCAAAAAACATAAAGGTCCTATGATGGAGATTCCACAACTTCTCTAGGTATCTGTTCTACTAATTAGCCACCCTCATGGTTGGAAAGATTTTCTTAATATCTAATATAAATCTCCCTCCCTGCAATTTGAGCCCATTCCTTCTAAGCCTGTCCCCTGTAGACAAAAAAAAAAGAGTAATTGTTCCCCATCTTCTTTAACAATCTGTTGTGTATGCGTAGATTTATTAACTCCTTCCCCTCAAGTTTCCTTCTAAACTAACTGTTTTCCAGACCTCTAACAACTTCTCTGCATAATATAGCTTTTATTTGTAAAGCGACACTTCAGATGAAGGAAAAACAAGTCTGGGTATACTATACGCTACCTCACTTTGTAAATTTTAGCTGAATGAAAACTATCCAGTCTGCTTACTGTGGGAAGAGGCTCTTGACTACTTTCTCTGGTTAACATGTAGCTAAAAGCCTAGAAGCTGAGCATATGTCTTGTTTGAATTAAAAGGCGAGAGATATTTGCACTTTATTGGTCTGTTTTGGTTAGTCTATTTGACTTAAGCCTAACACAGCTACCTACTCTCTTTGTTTGAATTAAGCCATTAGACAACAAATATTCAGTATTACTGAGCACGAATGTTAGTAGTTAAAGCTATGAAAATACTTGTCTTGCACACTACCTAAAAAGCTAGTATATTATTGCATAGTACTTGCATCCAAGGATCTTTTGAGCAACTGATAAACATTTAAGCTCTGTATAAGGATGACTGAAAATGTGGCATCACCACACACAGCAGGATAGGTAGCAGTTCTCCCAGCACTTTCCAGATGCAGCTGAGAGCCAACTCGGTACTGAAAAGTGGCTATGCTTTATCTATATGATGCACCGTCTTCCTTCAGCACACTAGTGGCCAACTCCGAAAAGAGATGGAGTTGAGGAAAGGCATCTGGGTAAAAAAATTAGCATACAGAGATGCTAATTCAATTCAGAACTATTAAAGGTCCTAGACGTGGACTAGAGCTGTAGAGGAAAGAGTCTACTGTGTGCATCTGTGATCCAGGCAGGCCTTGTCATTTGCCAAACCACACATGAAGACATATATCATAAACAGGGGTGGTGCAGCAATAGCTTCAGTGCAGTGATGACTCTGCACAATTGCTTCCTCTCCTGTTCAGCTGCGCTGCCCTGGAATACCACATCCTGCCTATTTTACATGCAGTCATCTATTAGATTGCATCTGTACACGTGGCTGGTGGAGGCTCTGTGCTTTGTGACACACCCACTGGCTGATGTGCTCAATCCAGTCTCAAGAGAGTCAGTTGGTTCCTTCCAAGATATCCGCTCAATCTCCCACGACAAAACTCAGAATCTTCTAAACGTGGGAGGGAAAAATCACATTAGCCAAGGTTGGTCAGAACTCAGGCCCATAAATAGTTCCTCGTCTCATTCAGGGCCTGACCACTTAGCACACCAAGCCTCATCCTGGTGTGGAATTTGCTATTTCAGTCTTAGATGTTGCTGTTTTATTTTGGCTTTTGCCTTTCATCATTTTTGTTCTCAAGTGCTGTGCTAGACAAACTGTTCTGTGCCTGTTTAGATTTGATCACTTGGCCCTTCTCAGTTCAGAGAACCAGTACCACAAGTGGCAGATTGCTGTGCTTCATTCTACAAGTGGGATAGGGGGAGCATGTAAAGCTGTCATTAGATTCCTGACCCAGCTGTACTTGCACTTAAAACTGTGTTTTCTGTTTCTGACCAAGAAAACTTTTAAGTTATTTTCTAAATCATTAGTTTTTTCTTCCTTGCAGCCTGTATTGAAGCATATTCCCAGTCTGATGAACAATATGCTTGCCATCTTGGGTGCCAGAATCAGCTACCATTTGCTGAACTGAGACAAGAGCAAGTAAGCTTACATGTTTGTTGAATACCACCTACTTATTTTCTGCTGATTTGTGTTGTCTGTTTTGTTGAGTTTGATCAAATGTGTGTGAACGGATGGAGAAATATCCTCTATAGACTAGAACCTGGTTTAAGAGAGCAGTGTTTAAATTCCTTTTTATCTGTTTAAAAAGAAAAAAGAGTTGAGAACCAGATGGTGCTTTTTTTTTTTTTACAGTTGATGTCCTTGATGCCAAGAATTCATCTTCTCTTCCCTCTGACGCTGGTGAGATCCATCTGGAGTGACATGATGGACTCAGCACAGAGCTTTATTACTTCCTCGTGGACCTTCTACCTTCAAGCAGATGATGGCAAAATAGTTATATTTCAGGTGCATATTTTGCTTGCTTTCTTTTTACAATGTTTAAATGTCCTGCGTGTTGACTGTTGATCATCTGCTCTTATCAAACACAGAAGAATGAAACAGTTTCAAGAAGGAACTGCATGCTGAATTTTTGACAAGCTTGCATCTTTATCTAGAGTTCTCTGAATTTACAGTGTGTACAGCAAAAATAAAGCTTCACGAATGGCATATGCCTTTCCCATTTATTCTGCAAAGTAAATGACTGTCATAGAGGGACAGTCTCATATTTAAGGTAGACTGAAACTTTATGCCAAAAAAACAGGATTTTTATAATTTTTTCATGTTGTTTCAGTCAAAGCCAGAAGTTCAGTACGTTCCACAAGCTGATCAGGAAACCGCAGAGCTGAAAGAATCCTCCTCTTGTAAGTTGGTTTGGGTTCTTAATGAATATTTGCATTTGTTCCCCTAACCTGCAAAAATCTTGTCCTGCAGTATATGAAGCCAAGTCTTCTGCAAAGCTAAAATGTAAACATAGATATGTGCTTCCCTTAGGTTGGCCTGTTACTGTTACCTTCTCTTTATGGCATCTAAGTCCACAGTAAGGAACTATTCTTAAAACTTTCAGATATGCACACTTGCATCAAGAACCATTTTAAAGTTTCCTGCTAAAGATCTGCCACTATAGATAGGAACTGTTTGAGATGAGAGGTTTTTTAAATTTATTTTTATTATTGCCTATGTAATAAACCTGTCTGTTCCATTATGTTTCAGCAGATGCACAGTCAGGAGGTTCACTGACCCGCAGCAGATTTTTTGAAGAGGAAGAAAATGATAGCTTTTTAAAGTGTCTTTCTATGTATGTATCTTCTACCATGTAGAAGCTTAAAGGGTAGGCTGATTCTTTTTCTCTTGCACATATAGTACACCCTATCATAGAGTCTCGTCTGATAACAGTCTGTCATGTTCAGGCTACCTATTTTTGGAGGCAAAGTTAAAATTGAGATTCTGACTACGTAAGACAAAGACCATGTATTTGTAGCTTCTCAGAAGAAGGAACGTTAGCCTCAGGATATTTGGCTATTCAGTAGGGCTGTGCAAAATAGCACTGTTCCTTTCCGACTTCAGTTTCGAGGTCTGGACGGAACAGTGTTTTGTATCGAATTTCATTTAGAGTCAAAACAGCCTTACTCTTTCACTTTGTCAAAACAGTGAGGCTGTTTTGACGTTTCAATGTTTTGCCTGACCATTGGGCTGGGGAAAGGAGCTCAGCCCCACGATCGGGCTGGGGAAACTCCCCATTCCCCGCACTAGCGATCTAGTGCGGGGGATGGGGAGGCAGCCCAGCTGAACTGACTTCTCATCCGCAGCGCTGTGGCCAAAACGTTTAGACATCTGAAACGTTTCGACTAGCCTCGTTTTGTTTTGAGGCTCTTTCGACGCCCTTTGTTCTGCTTCGATTTTGCTGTTTCGACCTCAAAATGAGTCGAAAGAGTGTCGAACCAGCCAGTGAAATTTCGCACAGCCCTGCTATTCAGTTCATCCAAACTCTCCCTGCAATTTCAACTAAGCAGTACTTATTTCCTCTCCCAAACCATTATGGTATTGCTGTGCAATGTTAAACTAATGCTACATTTCACTTTATTTCCCAACCGTGGATGAGACTAGGGATTAGCTATTGTGAAGTCAGGTGCTAAACAATCTGAAATTGGAAATAGCTCAGGGTTTAGTATGGAGGCTGCCCGACTCACTGGGTTCTCTTATCTTTGGATGCTCAAGGTGGGGAAGGTTCCCAGAAGTTTCCAGTGGGGTGCAGAGTTGATTTGAACTGGAGACCTCAAAATTAGTGAACATCACATCAAAGCCAAGAAAAATGGCTTTTAGAAATATCCTGCTGCCTTAATCTGCTAACTTCAACAACACACTTGTGAAATTTCAGAAATTCCAGTTGGATTTTGACCACTACGCTTGTCCTCTCTGTGCTGGTGCTGCTCTGGATTTGTTGTGCTACTGTTGCCACAGCAGTGGAGCAATATGTTCCACCCGAGGTAAATCTTTTTATCTTGTCACTTTCAGCACCTTGCTCTTGCTCATATTATTTTATCTCTGAAAAGCTCTGGTCCACTGGACACACTTAAGGTTCTTTTTCCATTGGAAAGTTTTTTAACACATAGTTCTTGGTGGTAGAGATGTGAGATTGTGGATGTTGATGCTATCTCTTTGCTGTATGTAAGTGATAACTACAGAACAATGAAGCTAATTCATTTTTTGACTGCTAAGAGCCGCAGCACATTGTTGACTGGCCGGCTAAGCCAGATATTCCAGTTTCTAGTTGGCCTGTTCTCTGTGCTCTAAACCAGAAACTCCTTCAAATCACCTTAATTCACTAGAAGCAACTTTTGCTGGGTTTCTTGGGAGCAGAGCCAGTACTCACATTGGAATGATTACATGTGGAATCCACTAAGGCAATGGTTCTCAACCTTTGGTACCTTATGTACCCCTTGCTGATTGATGCAGCAAAAGCAAAACCAGAAATTCTACTGTGGCACTTCTGGTTTCGCCATCTCAAGTCAAGTCCCACTTTTTCCACCAAGGCCTGGGGCAAAGCAGCCTGCATGGGCCTTCCTCCCTATCCAGTGGCACACTGACACTGGGGAGTGAAAGCCCTGGTGCACCGGACATGGCGGGAGGGGCGGCAGCCAGAACTTCCGGCCCAAGCAGGCAAAGACCAAAATGCAGCACCTGCATACCCCCTTCCCGTGTCTCGCGTGCCCCAAGGGGTACATGTACCACGCATTGAGAAACAATGCAGTAAAGTTCTTTATACGAAAAGAAAAAAATAGAATGGTATAAATATGGTGGGTAAATACCAGGAATCTGGCTGAAGGAGGGGAGAAAGCTTATCTGAACTGGAACTTGTACAAGGAGATTGATGCATGGTCTTCTTGTTGGTCTTCCAGTAATGCCTTTAATTCTATGCAAGCAGTAATGAACAAGTAAGCTTCATATTGGATTTAGACTCCGCTCTGCACACACGAGGTTAAAATGCCCTGGAAAATGAGTAGTATGTTGAAATCCTGCTTTTAAGGATTGCAGAAACTTACTGAGAAACAATTCATGTTCCAGGTTAGACTCCAAATGAGCTTTAATTTGTGTCCAGAGTCTGTAATGATCTGTAAAATAAATGTTGTTATTTCAGAAACTCAGCATCTATGGAGACCTGGAATACATGAAAGAACAAAAACTGAACAGATACCCAACTTCCGCTCTTGTTGTGGTGAGATGCAAGAATGAGGAACATGAAGAAGCAGGACCTCTGCCTACAAAAGTTAATCTGGCTCAATCAGCAATTTAAATAGCTTTTTAAAAATGAATTTAATAGACTAATTCTAACAGTGCTAGCAAATCCTGGTGTGTGTTGGTTTCTTCAGATAAGAGGCTTAGCGGACAGTGTTTTAAATGCAAATAAAGTTACACAATCAACAAATGTGTCTGTCATGGAATCTTGTTATTTCAGGTAGTCATGAAAAGAATTGGACATTTTGAATTTGTTTCCGAACATATGCAACTGCTTTTTACTGGTGTTTGCAGCTTGTCTTTTTTGCTTACCAAAAATACGTAAGCATGCTTTTTGTAATTCTGCCATGGCACTTTCAATCAAACTCATTTCTGTGTTCTAGGATATAATGTGTAAATTCAGAATTAGCTCTGTAAAAGTATAAGAAATCAAAGTGGACAGATGCCTTTTTAGTTTTGCATCTTCGGTCGTAGTTAACTGAGGAAAATATTCATTAGAGAACTATTTGCAGAAATTTTGTATTTGTTAACGTCTGTGCAGGTACAACCCTTTTTCCAAAAATAAATCTATTTTTTCTACAGTTGTGTCAATATCCAGCATGCAGAGAGCATTAATTCAGTACTGCAAGTTAGAACCTGGACTTGGTTTGAAATGGAAATGCCTATTAAGACTGGTAGACGCATCCTTTTTACACATACAGATTGTGACATGCTTTTCAGCTCTTGGCAAACTCTACCTTAAATTCTCTTGGTTTTGATTACACTTATTCTTAAATTCTCTTTGCCAAAATGCATTGGTTCCTGAAAACTGGAAGCGGACATAGAAAAATAGTACTGTATAGAAAATAGTGACTGTGTAACTTTTTTTTTTTTCTTATTGACTACAAACAGTTCGCTGTGAGACTTGTCTACAGCATCCCCCTCTGCATTAGGAAACAGCTGTAATTCAACAACTTGGGGAAAGGTATTATGAGTATTGTAATCTCTCATTGTCACCCCAATTCTGTTCTTTGATGTAACAACTTCTGTGTAGGGACCACCCATTAGACTTCCATAATTTAAGGGTCTGGCAGGTCTAATCATTTTAGCCCAGAAGTATTCTATTCTGTTTGCTCTGCAAATTGATATCTGCTTGCCTTCAAAATGCTGGTTTTGCATAGTTTGTGGTCTGCTGACAGCTGCACTTAAATTCTGGAGAGTAACTCAGAACATATATTCTGGTTTTAATTAGAATTGGTCAAGAGTGGAGTTCAGGAAGGGTCTACATGATCAGTACAGATTTGTGCATTTAGTTAGATCATGCATCTTGGTTCCATTCTTAGACTATGAACCCCATATATGTTGTGGCTTTTGCTATGGATGTGTGTGAAACACTAATACACTGTGCTGCTAAAAAAAAAAAAATTCTCTAATGTCTGCAAAGCTATTTGCACCTTAATAGTTTTTCCTCAAGGTGTAAGAATGGATCAGGAAATGTTCATGTGCTTCAGCATGCAAAATATCAACTTTAAATAAAATGGTGCAACAACTTTGGGTGATGTAGCACTGAAAGAGGTACTGAGTTAGAAACGTGAACTGTGGGCTGAAATGCTGACAACATGTCTTAAATATTTCTATCACAGGGTTCTCAAACGGATGTTGTGAAGGCTGATTGCACAGTACTTTGAAAACATGAACTGTTATGATGCTGGGAAATTGCTCTCTGTCTGCTGTAGTAACTCAGTTCTGAGATGTGCATTTTATGCAGTTATGTACCTAAGGCTTCAGTAAACATCCTTGTTGAATGGGATGCGATGGTACAAGAAGTGTTGAATGTTAATTGTGCAATGGAAGTTAAAAAATCTTAGGTTCCAAATGCAGACTCTATTAGTGGTTGCTGTTGGTATTTGCACTAACTTTGTCTGCAGTGCAGTTTCTGAAAACACTTTAGCTCTCCCAAGTTTTTACTTACTGAATAACTAGCATTGTAAATGGTTTTTGAATCAATTACATTTTTTTCTGTAATATGTAAATTCTGGAAAATAATGTTTATAAGCTCTCTGAATCTGTCCAATTGCCAGTTTAAATACTATGTATGGCATAGCTTCAGCTATGTCAGTGACTTAACTTTCATGAGTGTAAAACGATCTTCTTTGTCTTTCTCAGGTGGTTGAGTTCAAAAGTTACTTTTAGTTCTTGTATTTGGTTTAATTTAATAGATGTTGAAGTTTTATTTTGAGCTGTAATATCTGCTTAAACTTCTGAACTGAAAGGAGGAAAAATTAAAATAGAACAAATAAAGTTTTAATTTTTAGTCCTTATGACTTACCCGAATCGTTGTCGTATGTGAACAGCTGCAGAAATCAGGGCTCAGTAATACCCTGTGATAGTGAACCTTTACAAAAAGGGACCTCTTATGGCAAACCTCAAGTCATTTAACTTCTAAAAACTTAGGGTGATTTTTTTTTTAAAGAGTAACTTAAGTTCTTATCCAGACATCTTGCTCTAGTAAAATCAAGTCCTCTTAATGGTGCAGTAATCAAACTGGTTCCACCAACTCTTGATCTAAATTGAGAGCACTTCGCTCATCGTGGCAGTTGAAAATCCTGCCTTTTGGTTGAAGGTGGCAAAACCAACTCTGGTCACATGTTCAGTTTTCTGAGCTGTTCCTTTCTGGGGACTGCAGTGTGGGCTTGGTGTCTGCCCCAAACTGAAAATTTGAACAGACGACTGTTAGTGTTTTGTAAGTGTTGGGAGGGGAAATGTTTTATATGTGACTGTTTTGCTTGAACTCAAAGTATAATCCTGGGGAACAGGAATCCTGTTGTGCCAGTTCTTAAACAAGAGCGTGACTCCTTGAGCTGCGGGCCTGAGAGCCAGCCAGGCCCTGCCACTGTTCTGGAACACAGGTGTCAAGTCGTTGGAAATCCAAACTTGTCTTCCCCTCTCCTGTCATTTTGTCTTCTATAGGTAACTTTTTGTGTCCCTCCAAGGCAGTCTGATGGTTTCTTGTGGAGCTGGCAAGTACGCTGGAACCTGGGTCTTTGGTTTCTGAGTGGTTCACAGAATTAAGAAACTGCTTAATTTGCAGCAGCTTGCCAGTTAAGGGTGTGCTGCTCAAGGCCTTGCCTTTATTTTATTTATTTTTGGACAGGGTGCTGCCTCATCAGCTGGAGCTTGTTGGGGTCCATTCAGCTCATCAGAGATGCAGAGCCCCTTGAAATAAGCTACACTGGGGCAGGCGCAGCTGGGGGTGGGGTGGGGTGGGGTGGGAGCTTGTGGGCCCCATGCTGACCCTTTGGGGGCAGCCCTGACTTGGAGCACCTAGGCAGCCCCATGCAGCCCTTTGCTGTGGCACTCTGCCATCCTGGTCACTTCACAAAGGTTACCTCAGCTTTGCAAGGTGTCTAGAAACTTCACCCTGCAAAATATGTGGACTCTGCTGCATCCTTTCACCCTTTCCTCCATCTGGAGAAGTGGGGAATCAAATATGCAGACTTGATTTCTCCTCCAACTGATGTGGAAAATCTGAAGGAGGCTTGTCCTGGTACACACCCAGGTAAATGAGAAATGTCAGCTCCTTTTTTTATTATTAAAATGTATCTATGTATGTATGTACGTATATAGAGATGTGTGTGTGTGTGTGTGTGTGTGTGTATATACACACATCCTCTATCATAGACTTCCATCGCACCTTTGTTTTTTTTATAAAAACCACCTTTTAGAAACCTGTGCACCCATTACAATAACCGCACACTCCCTTCATTCAAGCTCTGATTTGGGGTTTCCCTTCTCAGTTCATTCACTGTCCTTGTCGCTGTTGCTTCCACTGCTACTGATCCAATTGTTGTCCTCCTCGCTGTCTCCAGGCTCAGCTGTGTCGTTGTCCCCTTCGTTCTTCCTGTCCACTTCCTTTCCTGGGGGGACTTTGAACAGCCTGTGCCAAGTGTCCCTTTTCCAGGTGGAGTTGGCTGCATCCTCTCCCACCACTTTTTGGTAGTAGGACTGGAGTTTGCTCAGAAACATTTCAACACAGACAGCTGGCTCGAGCTTAATGTGCTGTACATCAGGAGGTACCTGCATTGCCACAAACAGGTCAAAGCGGGCTGTCTAGGACCCCTGATGTTTAGTCAGGTGTTTGTATTGTGCCACCTCCCTTGTCATTAGCCTGACTCCCTGTCACTTCCTCCAGGAGCAATTTAAATCTGTCCTAGTTGCTATCATCCATGAGGACCAGTTGTGTGTGGTACCAGGACACCAGATCCACGGAGCCCTGCTGCAATGGAGGGACACGCTCCAGCTGGAACAGGACAGAAGGGAGAAGTGGGCAGTGCTGAACCTGGACCTGGAAAAGGCCTACAACAGTGTCACACCTCGACCTTCACCAGCTGGATAAGGATGCTGTATACAGATGTTAGCAGCGGCTGCTGGTCAAAGGGTTCTTGAGCACGGATCGTGATCGAGTTGGGGGTCTGCCAGGGCTGCCTGTTCTCCCCAATCATTTTTGTCTGTGTCATTGAACCCCTGGCCCAGCACATCGGGCAGGACCCTGCGATGCATGGAGGCCTGATTCCCAGAGGAAGCAAGGAAGAGACCAAGGTCCTGGCCTACACGGATGACCTGAACATCCTGTGCCGGAAAAAGTGTGCTGTAGAGAGAGAGCACTACGAGGTGGCAGCAGGGGCCAAGGTTAACATGAGCACGAGCACCTGCCTGGCCGTGGGTGAACTCGGACCAAGAGGCCCTGGGGGTCTTGGTCCCCCATGAGGGAGTCAAGATCCTCGGGGTGGAGTTTGACCCCGAGCTGAGCAGGAGGGCCTGGAGAAGGAGGCCAAAGTGAAGCAGAATTGGGTCTGTGGCGCATGCGCCACATCTCCATTGGTGTGGGGGGGGACAGGACTCATGGCACTCATGAAGGCGATGTTGCTACCAGTGCTTCTGTACACCGCACTGGTCTTACCCCCCCACCCAACTGTGTCACCCACAGAATCCAGAGAGCCATGAGCATCTTCTGGGGATCCAGAATGGAGAAGGTGTCGAGGAAGACCCTGTACAAGAAGAAATGTGCCAGGGGCAGGGGGATGCGAGACAGCCACCTGTTCCTGCAGGCATGGTACAAGAGCCAGATCTGCAAGCTGGCGACTGGGCCAGCATCCAAAACAGCCTGTTTAGTCAAGTTTTTACTGGTCACCTCCTGAGACTGTGGGAGGTGTACGCTCCAGCCAAGGGGAGATGGTGCACCATGGAGCACCCCTGGTTTTACACGGCAATGAAGGAGTGCTGGAGCGAGGATGGGCTACAGAAGGAAAGCCCAGAGACTATGTCCAACCACAGGAAGATACAGAAGGCAGTCAGAGACAGAGATGGGCTATCGACCATGGAGCTGCTCCCTGGTGAGGACTGCCAGGCCGTCTGGGACCGGATCTTTCCCAAAGACCTAAGAAAAGACTACAGAGACTTGAACTGGCTCATAGCTCGCGGCGTGCACCCAGTGAAGGTGTGGAGGCACAGAGTGAGATGAGAGACTTGACCCTGCTGGCCCCAGGGTAAGCTACCAAGATAAGAGCGAGACCATTGGCCACCTCTTTTGGCTCTGCCCCTATGCCAAGGGAGTGTGAAAAGGGGAAACGTCAACTCCTGCTCAGACCCTGGTTTTGAGATGTATGGGATGCCCCCTGTCCTCTGCCTAAAGCCCCCACCCTGGGACTTAAATCTGGAGAAGGTAGGAGTACTCAACATGTCTGCAACAAGTCTCCCAGTGCCATAGAAGGGGTTGGTGTGAGAGCCAGAAGTAGAAATGATTGCTCTTGAGCCCCTGCTGCATGCTTTGGTCAGTGGCCTACACTGTTTCTAGAAATGGCTTTATATTGGTAGAGCACGTTTTGTTTCTTTTTTTCGCTGCCCATCCCACTTGCCCGCATGCACCTTGCCCTGTCTCTAATTTCCCTTGTAGCCCTGGGCTTGTGTATTGTGGCTTTGTCCTTCTAGCCAAGGTCTTCGTCAAGCTCTTGGAAGTTTTTCCTCCCCCCGATACTCATCCCTTAGTGACAGACAGACAGACAGACAGGAAATGATAGATGCAGAGCACCCAGACAGGAAGGATGGGTTTTACCAGCGTGCTCCCTTGCCTTACCCTGCTCCCAGCCCAGTTGGGGGCAGGTCTACACAGGCTTCAATGGGGGAAGAATTAGGTCAATGGCAAGTAGTTCTGGACGCCCCATCCAAGGACTGCGGGACAGTTACAAGAGGCACCTGTGCTAGTTAGCGCTTGCAATGTAATACTGCAGAATTGTCTCTGTCCTGGCTTGGAGCATCCTTTCCAGCCAAGCTCGAAGGGCAGCATTGCTCAGTTCAGCTAATGTGGTGTTTGCCAATGTGTCCGCTAGGGACCAGGATGTGACTGCTTGAGCCCTGAGCCTGGGGAAAGGCTGATGCTCCTTCTTTTGCTATTGTTCCTTTATCTGTATGGCCAGGGATTAGCTTGACTCTTCCATTCATTCATTCCTCTGTTTCTCTTAGTAACCAGGTAACGCACCGAGCGTGCTTTGAAGGGTGTCAGCTCATATGAAAACAGCAGGACCTGAACAGGACTCGCCCTGCCTGTGGTATGGCTGAACTCTGCACCGAAAACAGCTCCCAAGAGCTTTACCACTCGGGCTAAGGAAACACAAAACTCCCCGTGGCTGTATGTGAACTATGAACAAAACTTATCCTCAGGTAACTTTCCTCCCTTGAGAAAAATAGCTTGGAAATTGTTAAACAGCGTCTTCTGCTCTTTGGTCTGTCTATTGCAGGCTTCTGTAACACAGCTAGTAGTTTAAAAGCAAAATGCAATTAAACCTCAAGACAAATACTCAGCTTAATGTAAGGCTGGAGTTTTATGAGTATCAATTTTACCAATGGGGGGATGAGACTAAAAAGACAGCTTGGCAATCATGTTGTTAATTAAATATTTTACTAGCGCAAGAGTGATGTTGTAGCTGCGATCCAGAAATTATGCAAAAGGCAAAGATTTCTTAATAAAAGAGAGCACTAGAAGAGCTCCTTTCCTCTGGCATGTTTTACACATTTTAAGTTCAAACTGATCTTTTTGCCTCTAAAGTTGATAATATGGTGTATGAGAGATTCTCATGTAAAGTGATATATAAGCACCCGAATAATGTGCTATTACTTTTAAAGCACTGCTCTTTAAGCACTGGGTTTGTTTTTTTTGTTGTTTTTAGAGATTTTTTGATGGAATCCCTTCTGATTCAAGAAAACTCTTCTCTGAAGAAAGAGGTAATTGGCAAAAAGTGCATCATTGAAAGGTCTGTTAAAAAATGTCCAGGGTTTCCATTCTTTTCCACATAGTGGTGAACACAAAGAAAAGGCAGTCAGAGACAGAGATGGGCTATCGACCATGGAGCTGCTCCCTGGTGAGGACTGCCAGGCCGTCTGGGACCGGATCTTTCCCAAAGACCTAAGAAAAGACTACAGAGACTTGAACTGGCTCATAGCTCGCGGCGTGCACCCAGTGAAGGTGTGGAGGCACAGAGTGAGATGAGAGACTTGACCCTGCTGGCCCCAGGGTAAGCTACCAAGATAAGAGCGAGACCATTGGCCACCTCTTTTGGCTCTGCCCCTATGCCAAGGGAGTGTGAAAAGGGGAAACGTCAACTCCTGCTCAGACCCTGGTTTTGAGATGTATGGGATGCCCCCTGTCCTCTGCCTAAAGCCCCCACCCTGGGACTTAAATCTGGAGAAGGTAGGAGTACTCAACATGTCTGCAACAAGTCTCCCAGTGCCATAGAAGGGGTTGGTGTGAGAGCCAGAAGTAGAAATGATTGCTCTTGAGCCCCTGCTGCATGCTTTGGTCAGTGGCCTACACTGTTTCTAGAAATGGCTTTATATTGGTAGAGCACGTTTTGTTTCTTTTTTTCGCTGCCCATCCCACTTGCCCGCATGCACCTTGCCCTGTCTCTAATTTCCCTTGTAGCCCTGGGCTTGTGTATTGTGGCTTTGTCCTTCTAGCCAAGGTCTTCGTCAAGCTCTTGGAAGTTTTTCCTCCCCCCGATACTCATCCCTTAGTGACAGACAGACAGACAGACAGGAAATGATAGATGCAGAGCACCCAGACAGGAAGGATGGGTTTTACCAGCGTGCTCCCTTGCCTTACCCTGCTCCCAGCCCAGTTGGGGGCAGGTCTACACAGGCTTCAATGGGGGAAGAATTAGGTCAATGGCAAGTAGTTCTGGACGCCCCATCCAAGGACTGCGGGACAGTTACAAGAGGCACCTGTGCTAGTTAGCGCTTGCAATGTAATACTGCAGAATTGTCTCTGTCCTGGCTTGGAGCATCCTTTCCAGCCAAGCTCGAAGGGCAGCATTGCTCAGTTCAGCTAATGTGGTGTTTGCCAATGTGTCCGCTAGGGACCAGGATGTGACTGCTTGAGCCCTGAGCCTGGGGAAAGGCTGATGCTCCTTCTTTTGCTATTGTTCCTTTATCTGTATGGCCAGGGATTAGCTTGACTCTTCCATTCATTCATTCCTCTGTTTCTCTTAGTAACCAGGTAACGCACCGAGCGTGCTTTGAAGGGTGTCAGCTCATATGAAAACAGCAGGACCTGAACAGGACTCGCCCTGCCTGTGGTATGGCTGAACTCTGCACCGAAAACAGCTCCCAAGAGCTTTACCACTCGGGCTAAGGAAACACAAAACTCCCCGTGGCTGTATGTGAACTATGAACAAAACTTATCCTCAGGTAACTTTCCTCCCTTGAGAAAAATAGCTTGGAAATTGTTAAACAGCGTCTTCTGCTCTTTGGTCTGTCTATTGCAGGCTTCTGTAACACAGCTAGTAGTTTAAAAGCAAAATGCAATTAAACCTCAAGACAAATACTCAGCTTAATGTAAGGCTGGAGTTTTATGAGTATCAATTTTACCAATGGGGGGATGAGACTAAAAAGACAGCTTGGCAATCATGTTGTTAATTAAATATTTTACTAGCGCAAGAGTGATGTTGTAGCTGCGATCCAGAAATTATGCAAAAGGCAAAGATTTCTTAATAAAAGAGAGCACTCTAAGAGCTCCTTGCCTCTGGCATGTTTTACACATTTTAAGTTCAAACTGATCTTTTTGCCTCTAAAGTTGATAATATGGTGTATGAGAGATTCTCATGTAAAGTGATATATAAGCACCCGAATAATGTGCTATTACTTTTAAAGCACTGCTCTTTAAGCACTGGGTTTGTTTTTTTTGTTGTTTTTAGAGATTTTTTGATGGAATCCCTTCTGATTCAAGAAAACTCTTCTCTGAAGAAAGAGGTAATTGGCAAAAAGTGCATCATTGAAAGGTCTGTTAAAAAATGTCCAGGGTTTCCATTCTTTTCCACATAGTGGTGAACACAAAGAAGGTTTTACTACTTTTGTGGCTTTTCTGTCATTCGTGCTAGGGGAAATGTTCTGAACATAGATTTAAGGGCATAAATTGCTGTTGCTGGTATGAAGATGGCAATGTGTGTAGTGTATAATTTGTATCTAATATCTCTGTGTAACAACAGAAAACCTTTTCATTAAGAAAGACTCAGTGACTATCCAGACTTTAAGTTCTTCACGTGTTGTGAATAACCTGCACTCTGTCCTGGTTGGGCCTCCTCAAACTGCAGCAGAATGACTGTCCACATCAAAATAAAATGTTGAAACTCAATAAAATTCAGCAGTAAATATTTGAACATCAAGGCACGGTGACACTTTATTACTGGTGTTGACTCTACGGCAGTGGCATTGGCTGCAATCTCTATAATTCAGGTTCAAAGACAGCTTTCTTGTTATAACTGTACGTGTTCTGTTTTCTCATGCTCTCTTTTCTGATCAGTTTGCCTGTGAAGCTGAAATATGGTATGCTTACTTTTCTATACATATGAGGATTTTGTACGTCCCAAATGTGGTCAAAGTCATTCATCGGCGTGGCAAGGACTCTGTTTTTCCAAATTGTTTTGTACAGCCCCAGACACAAGTAATAACTGAACTAAATATTGTGAGTACTGCACGCAGGTTTTTACAGTTCATTATGCAAGTCCAGAACTACCAGTGTTCAAGAGGAGCTTGCAGCTCCTAACTCTTTAATTACAGGACCAATTTGGAGACTTTAATTATGTAGTGACACACCATTTCGCAAGTATGGTTCAGTTTTCCTCTTACTTTAGAAATACGGTTGAATCTAAGGAAATGTGAGCCTAAATTTAAAGACCTAGTACAAACATACATGGGAGCAGTATTAAGGCTGTATCTGCCGCTTTCTTTTTCATATTTCCTGACTTGCGAGCACATCACAGTTCAACTTTAACATACAGTAGTAGTAACAGTTTTAGCATTTAATTTCCCCGATTTTTGCCTTATTTTTTAATCTAATTTCAACTTGAAGATTTTTCGGGGTATTTCTTCTATTCTGTCTGAGAATAGAATAGATTTTTCAGGGTATTTCTTCCATTCTGTCTGAGAACAGAAATAGTCCTTGTGGAGATCTTTTATTTTGCAATAAATCATCACGGTTTTGAAGTAGTATCAATAATCCTTATAGCAGAGTGTACCCTGCTGTCAATGGTTTTATAAACAGGGGACTGGTTGCCTGGAGTCTTAAGCTGAATGTTGCCCATTGAAGTCAGTGAGAGTTTCTGTATTCTTAGTCTTACTGCTGGCTTCCTCCTGTTATTTAACTGCCTCGTGCCTTTGTAAAGTGAGTTGTTTCACTGTTTAAATTACTTGATTGTAGTGACCATCCTTTTCATAAAGTACTTTGAGCTGAGTCTTTTGCGAGAGTGAAAATGTCTTGCAGCTCGTGGTAGGGTGACTACATTCAGTGATGTTACACTGATTCTTTCAGTCAACGGTATGACTGTTTCAATGGACTGTGGCCTTGTTGGCACTGATGGTATTGCTTTGCAGCATTTTCTCTGCGTGTTTTCTTACGGCCCCAGCCATTACCATAACCCAGGGATGTCAAAGATACAGTCTATGAGCTGGATCCAGCCCATGCAGTCCCATCAGCTGGCACCCCAGTGTTGGCTCTGGGTCTTGGCATGAGAGCACCCATTCAGCACCCAGCGTGACTAGTCCAGGATGTAAGCCGCATGCAGCGCAGGTGCTGTAACCAGCATGCGGGGATTGGGGGAGTGTGTGGGCCCAATCTGGCCCATGGGACTAGTCCTACACCACTCATCCAGCCCACGAGAGGGATGAATTTTACAGCCCTGCCATAGCCTGGTATGCCAATAGATGTGTCATGGTTTATAATACATAGGGCTGAGCAAGTTCTGCAGAAAGATTTTGAGGACTTGCTCCAATGGATTTTTGCATGAATTTGCCATCTCTGGGTGCTTGCTCCTTTTGGTTCCCTTGCCAGCAGTGCTTTTGGGATGAGTTTCATTGGCCCAGTAAGCTGCTTGCAACAGGGACTATACTGTTGTATGTTTGTACAGTAGGTGGTCCATGAGCTGGGATTCCTAGGTACTCCTGCAATAAATCATAGATACCAGAATTTGCAAAAAGCCGAGCTTCAGATCAACAGCTAGAGAGTCCCTGAAAGAACGTTTCATGAGGACCCAACGGTGTGAATCCTGGATTACACCCACTACTGCGTCCTTCTGTTTTGTTTAGCTCCATAGAAGCACCCAGGCACGTAACAAAAAGGATCTCGTGTGATTTATGAAACTAACCACCACAGCCGACATTTGGATTTTCAACCGTTTCCACTAGGCGAATGAGCATCGCAGAAATAATTTGCTAAAGAAACTTGGGAGTGGTTTGAATAAACTCGGGGCTTTTGCTTTGTGTTTTGAGTAAACAGCAGTTTTCAGGGTCAGGCTGCCTCTGCCCCTTGCTTTCAGGTTGGTACGTGCTGACACTTTTTTTCCTTGTATCGTAACAGATTGCTGCAAGGAATGCACTGCATGGCTAAGGTGTACTCGAAGGTGTGTCTGTGTGTCTGCTGTCGCACTGTTTGTGCTTGGCATTATCGCTGCTATCATCGGTTTGGCTGTCACATTTGGAATCCCACCACGTACGCCAGGTCAGTCTTCCAGGGTTATTTTGGTCTAAGCAAGGTAATAAATCCTCAGAGAAAAATTGCTGCTGTATTTTCAACCAGCTGGACACAGATGTCGTTTGAAACCAGTAGACAGGAGAGGGGAAGAGAAGCAGAGATTCTGGAGATGAATTTACAGTCTCTCGGTTGAGAGTGCTAAGGTTGAACACACGCTTGTCCTTAATACTTAATAGGATGGTAGCAAATCTCCATTGCTTTGGGTGACACGATCCCAGTGGGGTATGTGTGGATCTCTATTGTAGAGCCTGCTTGGACACAGGATCCAGCACTAGCTCAACTCATTTATTTCCTGTTTTCCCCACAGTGAACCGTTTCTGTGTGACCTCCAATAATCGTACTGGCTTCTTGTGTGATGACAGAGAGAGTTGCATTCCAGCCCATCAGGTCTGCAACCGAATCGGAGAGTGTGCTAACGGAGAGGACGAACAGGAGACATTGTGCAGTAAGCAGTTTACATCTCCTCCCAGTGACTGTCTGTCCAGCCGTGGGCCTGCTCCTCGCTTACCCTCTGAGCTTTCACTTCCCCCTTACTTCAGGCTCCATGCTGTAGCTGCGGGAAGCTGAATGGTCTTTGTAAGCTGGGAGCAGAGACGCTGTTTTTTCCAACACTACACAGGGAGACTGGAGATCCAGATAGAGAAGAATCCAGGTCCCTTGATACCCACTTATATTCCTTAAGCCTGAGACTATTGTTTGATCGGCTTACTGAACATAGAATTAAACAGACGTTGTGACAGAGTACTTTAGGAGCATGTGAGAGATCTGGGTTTGATTTATGGTCCAACTGACAAGGAAACAGATGGATCTGCCAAAGAACAGAACAAGGGACATCGTGGTTTTGTTCCTGGCTCTGTTGGAAGCTTCCTTTGAGCAAAACACGTAACCCTCTCTGTGCCCGCATTTCCCTCAAAACCGGCTGGTGCTTCCCTCCGCCTCTCAGCTTTGTTATCAGCCTTAATTAATACTTTCTGAGTGCACTGAGATCCTTAGCTGGACAGAGGATTGGGAGTGTAAAATACTATTGTTAACAATTGCTTTCTTGTCCTGATATCTACTTTTTGAGTGAAGTGAGAGCATTTCAGTATCTCTAGGTGTCTGTCTCTCCCAATAGGTGATTTACCCAATAGCCTTCCAGGATATTTGATATTCCGCTGCAGCTATCCTAGCTACTGGATCTATGCTGATAAGAGGTGTAATGGATTCAATGACTGTGGAGACTGCTCTGACGAGATGGGGACCTGTAAGTCGCCCTTTGGCTAACAATTGACAAAACACCCTTTCTGCCAACTTGAATGGTGGTTCGCATGTTACTGAATAGATCACCTCAAAAACTACACCCCCCCCAGCTAGAAAACAAGTAGAACCCATGCAAACTTCCTGTCCAACAAAGGTACCCCAACCTTGATGTAGGACACCACCCTCTAGCAGGCAACATTAGTCCACAACCCACTAAATTCATTGTCCCTCTCTTGTTGTGGCTGTCAGCTTCTGTCCCAGATAAGGAGGTGATAAGTTATACTGACATCTGTTCAGTGGGGACTGGAACATGACCACCAAATACCATATCATGTAGGTAGATGCTTGCTGCCAACAGCCTTTAGTCACTGCCAACTTGAGCTCTGTCCAAACTAGCAGCCTGGCAGGAGAATAGTTAGCTGTATCAGGGTTAAGCCCTGCCAAAATGTCACTTGGCAGGGAAGCAGAGGTATCCATGTTCCCTCTTTTCTGTCCTTAAGTGGCTGGCTGCCCTCCTTGCGGGCCCCAGTGGTGGAGCTGCACGCCGGTGTTCTACGAGTACTGCACCTGTGTTCCCAGGAGCTTCTGCCGAGACGGAGTACAGCACTGCACGAGTTGGTCTGATGAGTACATCTGCATGAGGTGAGATGCCCATGCCAAGAAGTAGCCATGCATCACTGGGCACGTTCTGCACTGCTGCCTTTTAGTCTCCTCCACCCTCATTTGAAGTTGTTGTCCAAGAACAACGGGACCCGGTGGTTCTCTGCTCGCCACACCGCAGCGCTGGAAGGGGGAAAGCATGGTAGCTCAGCAGGCCGACCAAAGGACTGGGGGATGAGAACTGCTGGATGCTAATCCCATGTGTTACTGATCCACTCTGTGGTCCTGGACAGGTCACGTGCATCTGTCTTTCTCTGTTGCCCCAGCTGAGGATCTTACTGCTCTAAACACCCTGGGTGTGGTGAGGGTTGATTAGTCTTCACTGACTGTAGAGGGCTTTGAAGATGCATCATGCTATCTAGGCATGAAGCTGTGATTGCAAAATGTGTTTGCAAGCTTGCAGGGAGAAGTGGGAAATCACAGTGGGTGTGGGTGCCAGCACTTTCCTTTCTTTCCTAGGACATATCTGACAAATGCCAATGTATTGTCAATTCAAACAGTAATGAAGACCAGTAAGTGGTCTCTGACTGGCTTTCATTTTGATAACTGCCATGGTTGCTCATTAATCACCAATGTGTTGGCAGAAGGGAAAAGAAGTTCCCTTGGGGTTTTTTTTGTAACTCCAAGCTAAACAAAACCCGGTTGTAAATCCTCTTCTCTGTCCGTATAAAAAAAATAAAAATCATATGGGCCAGATTCTTTTTCACTTATTAGGAAATACTTGGAATTAGGGGCCTAAGTGAGAGTCTATTCCACCTCCTTGAGCTCTAGAAAAACAGATTATGCAAAAGATAGGTGAACCCTCTCCCTCTACTCACTGCTTTTTGATGACTCGTCCTTCAGGGTCAGATGATGGTATGTTGCAAAAAATGATGCATTAACGCAGGGGTGCTCAACCTCTGGGCCATGTGCCAAATTATGCCCAAGGAGCCATGGCATTTGGCCCATGGGTCAAAAATTTGTCGGGAGGGAGAGGTAAAATCTCTGTGTGGCCAGGTCCAGCCCTGCCTGGATCACTGCTGTGCAGCAGGATCAAGGCTGGGTCTGACCCCCACACATTCAGCTTGGGCCACGCTGCCCCCTGCTCCTCTCTCAGCCTTGCACATCTGGATGAGGGCTGTTGCATCCCTCCCCATGTCCCCCAGTTGGGGCCAGGTTGCTCCCTCCCCCACCCCACCTCTCCCTCCCCCTCCCCTGGCATGTCTGGATCAGGCCCCTGCCCTGCCAGCCCCATGTGCCAGATCAACCCCTCTGGCCGGATCCATCCTGCAGGGCAAAAAGGTTGGGCACCCTTGCATTAATGGATTTCCAGAACTTGAGCAGGGTGGTGCAGAATCACAAATAGACACCCAACACAGGGAAGAGATTCTGACCCAGAGTCAACATTTCCAATTCCTGGTTGAGAAGCACTGGCAGCACCAGCAGTGGTTCTCAACCAGGGGTGCCACTACATTAAAAAACTTGGTAGAGGGGGTGCTGGAGCCTTAAAAATGTTGAGAACCATGGCCTTAAATGGTACCTGGAGACATCTGTGTGTGAGGCGCACCTTTGGCTGTAGTCTCTCAACCTGCACTGAAAAAAACTGGTGGTAGTTGTGCCAGCTGGAGAGGATAAAGCTAAGTCAGGGGTCACCCCCACATGTGAACTGAGTAGACAAATATACGTTAGAGTTGAGTGAAGCAGTGGAAGCCCTGAACTTGTGCAGGCTGGTCATTGAGCTTTGAGCATCCATCCTATAACACCTTGTTGGCAGTAAAAGGTCTAATTAACCAAATAGCTAGGGCGACCCAGCAGAATGCTGCAATGTAGCTACAATGTAAAACAGGGAGAACTGGCAAGGGGGAGAAACCCAAATTCACACCCATTCTGTCTGCAAAGCCTGTTAGCATTGATATAACAAAGTAGCTTTGTATTAATCTCTCCACAATGCTCCTTCAGTTGGGTCAGCCTAGATTGTCTGATTTGGAAGGCAAGGACTGTCTCTGCTGGGGGGGTTTTTTTTATGGTGATGCTCAGTTAATCATAAATGCCACAATAGAGGCAGGAATGAAAGGGTGAACTGAAGCAAGGTTGCCCAGGTAGAGAAAATGGTGGGAGAAAAAACCTTTTTTTTCCTATAAATTGTTAGTGCAGCTGCAAACTACGTGATAAAATATGTTTCTGGTTACGGCCTGTTTTAACTCTCAAGATCTTACCGCTCTAAGGACAGGCGGGATTAGGCTGCTACCACATGGTTTGTACATCGAAATGATGAAATAAGGAAGAAAAAAAAAGTCTGAAAGCAGTATGTTGGGAAATGGACCCGAGTTCCCAGTATAGATGTTACACGACAGCAGATCCATTTGTGATCCACACGGCAGTGAAATGGTCATTGCAGTCAGTGGCTGAGATTCCTGAAGCACTTTGGGGGTTTTGGACATATTTGCCATTGAAATTTAAGATATCACACATCTCTTCCAGTGTATTTGTAGCTAGGGACTTTATGCTTGAAACAAATAGTTTTATGAGAAATACATCTACTCTTCTAAACCAGAAGTAGGCATCAGGCACTATTTCCACCTTCCTTTCCTCCCCATCCCTGCCCTCCAAGTCCTAATCTTTAAAAACAAAATTCAGCCTGTTCATTTCCTCTGTGTCCTGTCTAAAACTTCTACATGCCTTGTATAAGCTGTGAATGTTTATTGCTATCTGTAACTGGGATACAGCTATAGGTCTTTGAGATTTTCTTTAAAGAACTTTACTGACTCATACTTTTATTTAGAATGAGACAGGAAAATCTTGTGTAATGGAACTGATGCTATAGCAACCTTTAAGGTATATTTGATAACCTGTCCTTGCAAATATTTAAAATCAAGCTTAGAGGAATAGCTTCTATGTCAAAACCCCGCCATGTATTTAGTGCTTATATAGCAGAGAAGTATGCATGCAGTTTTATAAAATAAATATTTGCTGCTTTAGAGTTCTAGACCAAGATTAAAACATTAAACAGAGGTTCATAGCTGTTTAAATACTGAAGGCCGATTAGCGGTGTTTGGAATACACGCTGGTCATATTTTCCAAGTCAAAATCATCAAGTTGCCACAGTTTCACCCTTCAGTGAAGCTGAGGCCAGATTCTCAGAGAAATTTTTGGTTTATTTAATCATGATCATCTGGCTTTGTGTTCCTCGTATTAAGCCAAGGAGAGGTCTTGAGATTTCGTAGGACAAACAGAAAACAGGTCTGTCCTTGTAAACATGGTGCAAAATTAGGGGTACTAATGGAGCAGGAAAGGACACTTCAATGGAGAAGGAAAGGAGCGGGATTAAACAAGGTGGCATCTACATATTAGCAAATAAATAAATTAATAGGTTTGGTCATAACACCAGGGTGGGGTGTGTGTGTGTGTGTGTATGTATCAAGGTGACTCTCCTGTAAGCATTTCCTCGTTAGCAGCTTAATTTTTGTGAGCATACTGTAAGTCTTAAGGAAGCACATGATTAAGGCTAACAGAGTAATAGACTGGAGGGGATGGTTGGAATTCAGCTCATGTTGGCATACAGCCTGTATTGACCTAGCTTCCTGAAGAAACACCAGAAACCCATGCAGGATGATTACTACACAGGTTTGGCCTCTGAAATGGCCATATATATTATCATCAAACATCTAAGGAATTGTGCACTGTTAGAAACATGCTTTTTGTAGCTTTTGTAAAACAAGAGTGAACATAGTATTACTGAGGAAAGTTCTGCAAACATTGATGGCCTTATGTGTAGAGACAGGTAGTTAAGCATGTTAGTCTGAAGGCAGGGGAGATATGCACCTTTATAGACTAACAAGATCAGATGGAGAGCACAAGCTTTCATGAACCCACATTCACTTCATCAGAAGTTGATGACTGGATACGGGTTTATGAAAGCTGGTGCTAATTAGCTAGCCTACAGAAGTGTACATCTACCCTGCCGGCTTGTCTGTAGAGACAGGTTTATTATTGGCATTACTTGCAAACAGTGCTCTTTGACTGCACAGCACAGATCTGTCTCATAAGGATGAATTTTGGTTTCAGAGTTTTCGTAAGAATACAGTGGTGTATGAAAGGATTACTTTCTACTTGTATTGAGAACTCAACTAACCAACCTCCTCTTAATTCCATTAGCAGTTACCATACCAAAATAGTTAATTAAGACAAAGTCCTCAACAGTCAGACACCAAATACCCATAGTTCAAAACACAGGAATTAGTTTGGCTTGCACCGAGTCAAACTGATATCTTTTCTGACCTCTTACAGCTGAGTGCTAGTACAAGAAATAAGATATTCAGGTCACAAGTTTCAAAGGTGATTGAGGATTCTAGATGCAAAATTTTGCTCCAAAACTGGAGCACCCAGAATTAAATTGCTTTTGAAATTCTTGGTCTCAGTATTTCTATGACCAGCAAGCCTCAAGACATCGAGAATTATATTTTCCTGGATTTAGGTAGTATAATAATTTAGAACCCTTCTAGATACTCTACATACCAGAACTGTGGGTGTAGTTTTGAATAGTATCTATCAATACCACACAAACGCTTCCCAATAAAGCCATTTTTAGACTGGGATAAACACTACTCATCTATATCCAGCGGCATACATGCTTAAACATGTTGCAAACCACAAAAGGTTGAGAAGAGGAAAATGTAATTGGTTTATAATGGCCATTAATTCTGCTTTTCAGCAGTTACAATTTTAGAGTTAAAGTTTAATCTTGAGACTAGCTAACTTGCCATCTCTCTCCCATATTTCAACTTTTCATTTAGAAAGTTTAAGTAATATTTTAATAAAAGATATTGCATTTTTGTTATAATTCTGAAATAGCTGATACTTAGTGATTGCTATTTTTTATGGCCCCTAGCAGACATGATTAACCAGTTCAGTAGTAACCCAGCTGCACAACCATGCAGTTAAGGGTATTAAAATAGGGAATAAGCCACAAAATTATTCCATAAAATGTGTAGTAGTTTTGTGGGTGGTTTCTATCATGCCTTTAGTTGAAGGTGTGGCCAGCTTACTGCATCAGGCTGTATGGCAGGGTTCTTGTACTGGACCCAGCTTGGACCCACAATCAGCTGATCATCAGTCCTAACCCTGGGACTGCACTGGTTTACTGGGCTCCCCCTGTGCTGGCAAGTACTAATGGTATGACTGGGATTGGAGCCCAATCCCAAAATCATGCATCCTACCATGGGATCAGGGAACAGATCCCATCATGCCATGAAGTGTGCGCGCGCCAGGAGCATGCCTCTCATTCCTATCATCAGCTATTCTAGTTTCATCCTCTCTTTGCTATTGAGTTCCTTCAGAACACTTTAGATACAAGTGTACAATTGAGATTTAAGTACCACTACTAAAATAACAAGATTTGGAGTATTTATATAGCACTGTGACAAGTCATGAGGCATTTTAAATATACAAATCAGTCACCACTACTATCATGCTGATGAATTCAGGCTCTGTTGTGTGACACCACATCAGCAGCAGGACCAAGCAAACTAGTCTCTCTCACCTAAAGCCAATTTCAGTTTCAACTGCTGTTACTACAGTTGCCAGATTGCTAAAGGGAAGAACAGAGGCAGCGGAGATGACTAGTCATCTGCTACTGAGGTGCTCAGGCAGTTTAGATAGCAGTGCCGATGAATTCCTTCTAGGTATTATCCATGTCTCCAGCACTATTTAAGGATGACAACAACATATTTATTTGAAAAATTATTATGTATTGAAAATATACATTAGAATTCCCATTGTCCCTCCTCCATCACTCTGGCGCTTCCCTACTGTACCGTGGGCAGAAATTAATTTGCTGCCATGCCATCGTGAGCAGATCATCTGGATAAGGTCAGTCTCCTTTCTCCATGTGAAAATCCAGTTTGATATAACAGTCAAGGAATAAATTCTTTTCTGAATCAATAGCTATTCAGCAAGTCCCAGTCTTCCATGGTGAGGCACATGTGCTTTGAGGTCCGTTCTGTCTCTTGTTCAGCCAAAACTCTCTTTTTATTTTTCTTCAATTCATGGCTAACTGCAGCCTCCTTTTTCAACAAAGGGGCATGGCAGTTTTGTGTTTTCTCCTTATAGAACTGCAGGTTTCCAGTTGCTTTTGTTTCCACCTCCACCAACGTGCATGTGACTTGTTCTTCTATTCTGCATCTCTTTCCATCTAGAAGAAAAAACAATACACATGCATTTAAAGCCAGGCAAAAATCTGCTAAAAGTTACATGTGTACCTCAACCCAAACAATTTGAGAATTCATGTTGAATTTGAATTGCTTTCATTCACGAAGGGAAAGAAATCTCCAACATTTTTTAAACATTTCCATTTTTAAATTCACTTAAACAAAATTTCATACTGTAAGGATTTTGCAATTTTTTTGGTTCAGTTAGCAAACAAGCTTATCTTAATACACACTTCAGTTTGTTTCCATTGGTTTTAACAGGCTTTGAATAGTATCTGTATCTGCAGGGTTTCACAAAGTTACATACAGAAATGTCTAGCTGCTCTTCTGCACTGCAAGTTTTTTTTCGGCTTAATGGCTTCCATGACCAACTGTTCCCACTGCAAAATGGTCTGAAAGAAAAGAAGGATGATTAAAATGCTTCTTACAAGAAATGTATAGAAAGGCAGCCAAGCGCATCAGCAAAACTTCAACCCCTTGTTTGTTTGTTTTTTTTTTACTTTTTCAATGACTAAATACCAAACTCAAGCAACTTTTACAGCAACAACTCGTTTTTCTGTAAATCCTTTTAAGTGGAATATTTTGTCTACATTGCTAACATTTCACGGTTCTTCTGAATACTGCCTTACTGCAACAGAATCCCTGTTTGATATGAAGCAAAAGAAGCAGGAAACAAATCTAGCTGTCACACATTCAGTAAGAGTCTACACTGCACTCTGCAAAGTGATGCAGAGATCTCCAAGCTAGCTCAGGTACCAGAAGCACCTACTGACACCAGCATGAAACTCCATGCCAAGAAGTATGGTGTAAGTTAGTCCAAGTGAAGCTCGGTGCTGGCACAGCTAGTGTGCACTTGAGATGTACCCCATTATACAGATCCTCCTTATACACTAGAAAAGGAGAGCAGAAACGGGTCCTAAATTGTAATTTTAAATGGAAGTGGTCCGAAGTGGAGAACAGTTTAGAAGCTGGGCACAGAACTACAACTGAGAAAAATAATTTCAAATCTCCTCAGACAAAGAAAAGCCTTCTACTCAGTCTCCGATATCCAAGATGAGCATTTTAACCACTTGGATGCTGGTTAAGAGGGGTCACCACTGCCTGTCTACATGAGGTTTTTTATGGAGCTCAGCCTAATAGGTGTCCACTGTATTTGGCCCTATGGACAGTTAGGAAGAGGAAACTTATTTGGTAAACTCTGCATAGCTCAGACATGAGCCGGACATATACCCGAGTTCATTATTATGAAATTGAGAAAAGCTGCAATCTGATTTATTATGTAAAATAAATTCCTGGTCTAGGTTCCCAGGAATCTGGAGTGCAGTCTTTGGGAGGCTACTTCTGGCATGTAAGACTGCAAAACATATTCTTTATGCAGTTCACAACATCTGTGTTCTCACAAGTACACGCTAGATGACAATCAAGACCTCTCTGAGAGATGTGAAGCAGCTTGTGAGTGAAGTAAGTGCACAGTTATTTTGGCTGACAAACTAATAAACAACATACCTGCTCTGCCCATCCCTCTGTTTTGCAGGTACTATGATCAAATTCTTTCAGTGGTACTTTTGAATGGACAAGGCCCAGCTGTACCTGGATCCTCTGAACAACTGCCTTAACGTCCTAGTAAAAATAGAAACAAGCAGACTGTGTAGAGGAGTACTTAATCATATATTTGTAATGGACTCAAGTACAAGCTTGGTTTTACCTTGAGACCTGTTCCAGATATGTCCAAGCAATTTAACTTCCTGAAGGAAAGAAGATATCCAATTCCTACATCAGTGATTTTAGGGTTACCTATAAAGAAAACAAACAGATTATCATGCTAAATTGCATGATAGTAGAAATTTGTTCTTCAAAACAGATTCTTAAAACAATCAGATGCGGGTCTGGGAAAAGACACACATCATAGGTAACCAGCCAGTTATTCCAACAGTAAACAATGTTCAAGTGATTTTGGGCCCAATTGCATTTTATACCCTCCAGGTTTTGAAAGTTTCTTGAACCTGACTTATTTTTTCTCTTCAGATCAAAATACAATTTTCATTCAAAACAGCTTAATTTGGGTCAAATTAGTTTGAATGTGTGTATGTACAAATATAAAAAGTAGAGTTTACATAAGTATCCTACAAAGAAACTGTATTAAAAAAATACTCCTAAATTTGTGAAGCCGAGCACTCAGAATTTAGGAAATACCAGAATAAATGTTCTTGAGAAACCTTAAAATCCAGCCCCACGTGTATACACTCACATACTACTTTTTGATGAATACTGAATATTTGCTAAAAAAACTACATTTTCACAACACTCCTGTGAGTTGCATACACCTAGAGAAGCTAAATCATTCCCTTCATAGATAGAAAATTAAAAAAAAATCACAGCGATTACAGTTAAAAGTACATAGTAATTCTGATTGCCTGATTTGAGATTAGGGGTGTAAATTACGTTTTTTGAAAAAATAGGATCCTAGCAGTCTACAGCATTACGTATCTTTAAAGCAAACTTCTACCGACTTCAGTTGCAGCTCAAAGAGCTCAACATTTCTGTAAATCACACCTCCAGGTCTCAAGTCAGGAGAAGAAAATAAAGAACTCACAATCAAACATTTCCTATGAAGAAAATAAGTATAAATGACTTAACCCGCCATCATATGTGGAAGAAGCAGGAATAAAATCCAGCTATCCTGGGCAGCATTCAAGTGCCTTAACCATGAGACCATCTTTTTGCCCCTTCCCCTCCCCACAACAATCTCTTGAATATACCCTGTAACAAATGAAGGTGGGGTCCTGCGGATAAAAACCTCCTTTCACTATAAAAACCCAATGCATCCTTAGAACTGGTCTGTCCTCTGATGAGACAAACAGGTGATCCTTCAGTTAAAGACTACACAATGCATGTGGCTAAGGGGCTAAATTAAGGTGGCTCAGGCAGCCTTAATTCTGGTATTTTCTAATATTTGTGCGCTTGACACTAAGTGCTTTCTAACTGGCTTTTTGTGTGCAACTTACAAGGTTTTAAAAAAGGCAAACTGATTAAAAAGTTTAATTCCCTCATGTGGCATCACACTGACACTCACATGAGTTATCAACTTGGCTGGAACCTTTACAGTCACTGCATAGACCTCTGCTGCCCAAGCTAATGGAGGAACTGATACCAGCAATAGACAGTCACCCTCTACCTGAACTAGAACTGCAGAGGGTGGGATGTTTGGTCACTGGAATTTACAGATCTGACAGCAAATGAAAGGTGACACTCTGGTGTCTGGGGTTCCAGTGTAGGCTGTGGTGGGGAGGAGGCTCTAGTGGACACACTTTTATGCCCATTCCCCTCGTTTCCCTGTCCTCTCTACCCACTCCTATCCCCAGTCGTGTTCTCCTAAACCCGAGCAAGTTCTAGATTTGCTGCTTGATGCTTCCTGCCCAGTCAGTCCCAAGGACCCCCTGAGTCTTCTTCCTTTCTGCTTCTCTTTCCAACCAAGCCCCTCCAGTAGTTCCTCCTCATCCCATCCACATTTCCCACCTCTATTCTCTACCTACCCTAATCTCCTCATGGGGATTCTCATTCAATATTGGCATCCTTCACTGCCCCCAGATTATGAATTCAATGACAAATCACTTCCATATAGTGAAGGTTAAGGTCTCTCAAAAATACATGTAAGCAGGAAAAGGAATGGCTAATTCAAGTCCCATGCCAGACTGCAGAGATATTCAAGCCTTGCATTTATATCAGATAGGGATTTAACCTTACTCTCCTACTGACTTCACTGGTAAAATTCCATTAATTTAATGTTATCTGGATGGGACTGCAGGTTCAATCTGTGGTTTCTAGCAGATGTTAACAAAAGGCCTTGCTTAACCACTTCTGATTTAGGGGTTCATTTTGTTTCATTATATCCTTTCAGTCATAAATAGGAGTTAACTAGATCAGAAGAAACATGGCTAATTTCTATACTTAAACCATGAGACACTTTGGTACACTTACAAGACAAATCTAGCACAGAAAGATTTTCAAGTCCCCTTTTCATTACTCGTACTGGTGCTGTCATTTTGCGAAGGCCTGCATCAGATAAACAGTTATCCTTCAGGAGGAGCCTTGTTACACTAGGATGAAAAATAGAAAGTTATTACCTAGGACTTCTTAAGAAAAAACTCTTAGATTTTAATGTACAAACTCAGAATTTTTTTCCAATCATCCCATCAATCTGTCATTTCTTTAGTGATATTAAAAGGACCACTGAACAAAAAAAGCCTCTTTTGGTAAGGCTAACAAGTGTAATGTTCCCATTGCTGGCTCAGCAGAAACCGTTACCCAGCACACTATTTCCAGAGTTCTGCTGACACAGGCAATATTGGAACACAAAGATTTCTTGACATGGGCCGTAAGGTTCTCTATAAATTGAAGTTATGAAACATAACTAGTCTTGCCAATTTCAACTCCATTCAAAATTAGGGAAGAAAAATCTTTGCTTGACAAATAAGAAAAGACAAAACTAGTAGAAGATTGTGGGGATGCTTCTTAAACGTAAAAGGAGGTACTGCACGCTAGAAACAAAATAAAACCCACAAAGATCTAGAGGCATACTTCCATTGCATCCTCCAAACAAGTTCTTGAATAACTTGTGTGAAAGTTTAAAGTAGCAAGTTATTAATTAAACAGAATTAAGTGATTAACTTATCTGAGAAAGTTACACAAATTTCTAATTTTAGTAGTTATATATCATTTTAGGAAATACAGTGCAAAAATTAGAAACATCTCATGCTGGCATATAGCACGCTTATCTACTGATATAGTTAACATTATTTTGATAATGTTTATCACCCAGGAAAATAATATTTAATAGGATAAATCTGTAACTTGGAAACACTAAGGTTTGCAGTGCTTAAGGCTATGAACAGAAAATGAAATATAAAACCACTTGGTCTATGCGTTGGCCAGCAGAATACTTCTATTTCTACTCTTACAAAACTACAGAATTACTTTTAATGTTAAATATATGCTCTGAATGATAGTTTGCGTGCGATTAGTTTTGATGGGTGTTCCCCCGCCAAACAGTTTTTATGAACAATTAAAAACCCCACTAATTTCTATCTTACTGCCTGTGAAACTTTCTTTTAAAGGACATGCAGCATGACTCTGAATTCCCTGGTGACCAGAAAAGCAAAGGTTGCCACTAGGTACATATGTTACTAAACTGGTACCTGGATAGAGCTTCCTTGGTGAGATGTTCTAGCAATTCGTGTTCATCTCCAAGTTTGCAGCAGGAAAGATCCAAGCAGGTCAGTTCTCTGAAAGATTTAATTTCTTCAAGTTTTTCAGAAATAACCAGGTATCTGAAAAGGGAAAAAGTAATCAACATTTAGGTGCATTAAATATAACAGTCCTACAAAGTGCCAAGTACTCTGAATGCTCCCTGGTGTAACACAAGCAGCCAGGCTGCTCTGCAAGTGGAAAACACCCAAAACAAGCAATCAGTCTTCATTACCTAGCCGTGTTGTAGTCCACTGGTGCCCAACTCATGTGGCCCACAGGGCTAGAATTGGCAGCAGCAGTGTTAATTGCCGTGACTCTCACAGCCCCAATAGCTGCTGTTCCTCCTACCGCCAAATTTCCAGCCCCACGGGCCAGTTGATGCAGCTCTGCACTCTAGATCTGTGGTCCAGAAATCTATGACGGGATGAAAGGCGGCAGCATCGACTGCCGCAGCTCTGAGAGCTGTGCCAATTAACGCTGCCACCACTTGCCACACTGTCAAATTTCCAGGCCCAGGGGGAGTGCCATAGGCCAGATGACAGCTCTGTGACCTATACCTTGGTCATCCCTGCTGAAACCATGCAGCACACACACGCTTTCACAGCACTAAGCCTCCGCGTCAATTCCAGAAGTATCCACTATATAACTGATAAACAGACCTTCTAGTTTGTCTATCTTGCTGGGATCCTATGACCCCTGCTGACTTCCTGCCCTTTGGGCAGGGGGCTGGACTCGATCTCTCGAGGTCTCTTCCACCCTAATGTCTATGAAATAATTTGCAGAGACCACTATTAGGGTCTCATTTGCACATAAACTTTGTAACAGAATAAGATAGGGCATATATTTTAAGTGTAATAGCTACTTTCGAGTAACTCTATGTATGGACACTTTACTCCAAAATAAATGTGTCCTTTTTTGATTTCGCTTAACGCATTTCCAAAGTGGCTGTTCCTGAACAACAAGTTTCTCTAGCTGGGATTAGTCTAATTCCAGCATCTTTACTTGCCATGTCTGATGTTTTGTGACCATGTAGAGGTCTTACCTAGGGGGGAGTCAAACTCCCTACTACAGCAGCTCTCCTTCCCCTTTTAAAACCTAACTCATGAGTAGACCAGCAATAAAATTGCTATAGCTGAACCCCAGCTCAGCTAGAGTTAATTGGTTTTTGTTTAAAGATAGATGCCACGTGCTCTAGGACCCATGTTATGGAAAAAAGGGGTCTTATGTGTCTCGTTTCCACTGTACTTTTTAAATTTAACTTATACTTCACATGAATACTGTGAGGATTAGTTTTTAAAGGCCCTTACTACACAAGTACTCCTTAATTATAATGAGTTTTGTTAAAAACAGAACTATTCACCTAATGCTTCAGTTGAGGTTGCAAAATGGAGTAACGCAGATTTGGAAGATTACCCGAATTACGTTTCTGCATCGCAGGCCCGAGAATTAAACCTCGTGCTGTTTACCTACGACACTCGATGGCTCACACAACCCCAGATTCAATGATACCTCCAAGAAATGAGCGTGCAATGCCCTCTATGCTAGCATTTACTCTACAAGAACAAGAGGCCAGGAGCAGCAGAGCAGGCCAAAGGATCTGGCATCCATAAAATGAGACCGAAATAATAGAAATGCACCTATGCTTTTTTTTTCGGGTGGGGGAAGAGACAGGAGAATGGTTAATGAAACAAAGCCTTGAACTCAAGTCCTATCGGAGCTCGTGGACGGAGGGGATCTCTTTTATTAGACCAACAAGATCTTTGCAAAAAAAAAAAAAAAATCTTTCATTGCAAGCTTTCGGGCACTAACATCCCCTGACCAACACAGGTTTCACTCACACAATTAAAAAAAATCTTTAATTGCAAGCTTTCAGGCACAAACGCCCTAGATTAATACAAGTGTCCCTTGCAAAAACATTTCCTTAATTGAAGCTTTTGGGCACAAATACCCTAGACCAAATTTTTTTTTCCTTTAAATCGCAAGCTTTTGGGTACAAGCACCCTAAAAGCAATACAGATTTCCCTCGCAAAAACATGTCTTTAATTGCAAGCTTTTGAGGGCATAAACACCCTAAAACCAATACAGGTTTTCCTTGAAAGAAAAGTCTTTAATCACAAGCTTTCGGGCACAAACATCCTAAAACCAATACCATTTTTTTGCGAGGGAAACCTGTATTAGTTTTAGAGCGTTTGTGTCCAAACGCTTACAATTAAAGACTTTTTTCTGTGAGGAAAACCTGTGTTGATCTAGGGTGCGATTAAAGACCATTTTTTTGTGAGGGAAACCCGTCTTTAATCGCACGCTTTCGGGCACAAACGCCATAAAACCAATACAGATTTTCCTCACAGTCTTTAATCGCACGCTTTCGGGCACAAACGCCACAAAACCAATACAGGTTTCCCTTGCAAAAAAAATGGTCTTTAATTGTAAGCGTTTGGGCAGAAACGCCCTAAAACCAACACAGGTTTTCCTCACAAAAAAAAGTCTTTAATCGCACGCTTTTGGGCACAAACGCCCTAGATCAACACAGGTTTTCCTCACAGAAAAAAGTCTTTAATTGTAAGCGTTTGGACACAAATGCCCTAAAACCAACACAGGTTTCCCTCACAAAAAAAAAAAAACAGTCTTTAATCGCAAGCTTTCGGGCACAAAAACCCGACGCCGACACAAGTTTCCCTTGCAAAAAAAAAGGCCTTAATCGCACGCTTTCGGGCACAAACGCCCTAAAACCAAGAGTTTCCTCTCAGCAAAACCCGTGGTGACCCGCACAGTTTCGGGCCGGCGTCGTGCACCTCCTCCCCCGCAGTGCCCCGCCCGCCCGTGCGTGTGGCCACCCCGGGGGCTCCCAGGGCCACCCCTGGGCGCTCGCTGCGGGTCTCCCCGGGGGGGGGCAGGGAAAAGCCACCCCCCCGGCGCGGGCCCGGCCCCGGGCCCACCCC
>NW_005842168.1:1358117-1392827 GCF_000455745.1 Alligator sinensis | reverse complement strand
CCCCGCCGCCGCCCCCGGCGGCTTACTCATCTCTCCGGCCTCCTCCTCGGAAGAGGATGGCGGCCAAGAGGCCTCCTCCTCCTCCTCCTCCTCCTCCGGCTCCGCCTCCCTCAGCAGCGCACCCGGGCAGGGCCCAACACACGCGGGGCCCGAAAGTGGTGACAATCGTAACCACTGTCTCTGAGGAGCAGGGGGCCCCGCCACAAAAGGTCTCCCAGGAGCCGGGGAGGGTGCCCGGGTGGCCGCCGAGGTGGTGTTTAACATTTGGGACAGGCCGTCCTCAAAGCGAGGGGCTGCCCGCGAGGACGGCGCTGTCCTGGGACCGAGCGCCCCGTGCCACGGCTGCCGTGTGCGGAGAGGACCGACCGAGGCTGAAGGCCCGGTGTTTCGGTCTTGAACCTTTTGCAGTCCATGTAGATGAACGCTTGGAAAATGGCACGGAGATAGAAACACTGGTGGCGATGGCTTGCGTGCGGGGCGGTACTGGTGGCGATGGCTTGTCACTAGCGATCACTTGTCTGCGAGTGTTTCCCCCGTTCGTGCCGTGCTGCAGTGCTCCTGCCACTCGTCGGTACAACTCCTACGTCTTCCGCTGTTTCCAGTTTCACAGAGGACTTCGCAAGCTGGTGTTCAGCCCCAAACCACATACTCTTTGTTTTTTAACTACCTTTTCTCGCGCTGCGGCTCCTGTGATAATACGATGTTGGCAAAGATCTCTCCCGCCGTCGTGCCGCCACGCTGCCTTGCAGGATCGGGGCCTATTATAGCCAACGGGAGAGAAACAGGGACGCTGACCATGTACTAAAGGGGAAATGGCAGTCAAACTACTAAATAACAAAGTCTGACAACATCACGATGAATTTGGAAGGCGGCTGAGATGTTTCTGCAAGAAAACCTTCCAGTAATATAATGCCCGAGCCTTGTTCAATAGGGCTGTGGATGATTTGGCTGCGCTGCAGTAAATACTCTCGGGCTTTCAAAAATATTTTCTTCAATATTTGTAAATCAAGCATAATCTGAACTCTCAAGCTTTTAGGCCTGGGATTTGCACGGAGGATGCCAGCTTAATTATGGCTATTGGATTTGGCCTGAGACAGGGACATATTTAAAAAAAAAAAATGTAGCTATAGGTTAAAAAGAGTGTGTGCTTTAAGTGCATCAAAAGCCTTTCTGAACACGCTTACAACGAGCACGCTATGAACTACGAGCAGCTGTGCTTGTTTCGAAAGAGGAACCATTTGCCAGCAGCAGAGCGGTGTGTGGGGACTGTTTTGATTGTAACTCAAGAAATACCAGCTGTCGAAAGCAGAGGCCGAGTGTCTCTCCTGAGAGTGTGACCCACGCCCCGCACTGATTCCTGTTAGGGACTGAACTGGCTGCTAGGCAACTCTGTGACTCTCCCATTCAGCGATAGTCCAACAGCCTTTGATTTGTTTCTAAATCTCATGCAGATCAATGAGACAGGATGAAGTTAACAGACCCGTGTCTGAGTTCTGAAGGAGCTGAAGTTATTTTAGCCACATCAAGCGATGAAAAATATCCCCCTGAAAACATCATTGATGGGTAAGTGTTGCTGTTTAGCTCTGCCTAGGTGAAAGTGGTTGCATCAGCTGCTTTTGTGTCACAGACATTCCTTATTTTGTCACTGGATTTTGTATCACGGTGTATATTATACAGACAAGGCTCTTTGGGTAAATCTGATACCTTTTGTTAGACCAACTCAAGTAGTTGGAAAAATTCTTAGCAAGCCAGCTTTTGGGTTTAAATAAACCAACATGGCTACGACCTATACCCCTGTATATATTATACGTGTACACATACACATTACAATAAAATAATATTAAGATAAAGCCAAGCATTAAAAAGCTTTAAAATTCCAGAATTAAGGTTCTCTGGGTAGCCTTAATTTGACTCCTTTGTGCATAGAGATGACGGTAGAGCTTAATTACGTTTCCATGCCTTAATCAGCATGTGGAATAGACAGTGCTTAATGAGATGCTAGTGTGTACTTTCATTGCTGAGGGTGGGACTCTGTTTTATTTACTGTACACAATTTAAAACTTGCTCTGAAGACAGAATTATTATTTTCCTAGGCTTTTCTGTGGTGTTCGTTGCTGTAGTATCCAAGTGCTTCACAAGTAATGCTTTGTTTTCAGAACAGCAGAGGGAGGTCAGGTTATTACCCCTATTTTACAGGTGGAGAACAGATGCACAGAATGATTAAGTTTAAAAGTCTCTTCTGATTTTGGATGCCCAGGTTGAAACCCCAAGGGTCTGATTTTTCAAAATACTTAGCATTTGATAGCACTTGGTGCATTTGAAGCATAGCTATCACTGATTTCAATTTGAGATGTGCATGCTCAGTGTGAGGATGCTTAAGTAGGGCACCCAGAAAATAAGAAACACACAAATACTAACAATTTTTAAAAAGTTTGGTTGTAGTGATTTGCCCAGCATCACACAAGAGACTGCGCAGCATTCAACTGCCTTAGCCATTCATCATCCAGCTTTTCTTTTTCTGCAGTCCCTTGCCTCATTCACTAATAAAATTGTCAAACTTCTGCAACGAATTAGATAGACGTTCTTCCTACCAATTTTAGCCTCCTTCACTGTATGTGACCCCAGTTCACACCCAGAACACAATCATTCCTGAAAAGGGTTTTTTCAAAGTACTTAAAACTGGGTGGCTAGTATCTAGAACCAACTTCCAAGGGAAGTGGTGCTCACTCCTAAGATAATCACCTAGCCGAGGTCGTTTGACCCCAGCATTCTTTCCTGCCCATGGCAGGGGGGCAGACTTGATGATCTGCTCAGGTCCCTTCTGACCCTACCAACTATGAAATAGTGTCTGAGGTTGTAGGGTGCAGTTCATTAACTGAAGGTAATCCATGCATGCATTCTGAAAACACTATATGGCCCTTAGTTGCCACTTCCCTTTTGTTTAAAGTACCAGTAAATGATAAACGTAACTGGAAGTAGAGTTTGTAGCTTAATTCTCTATTTCTTGCGGATCTCTTTGTGGGATTTCTTTCCTTGCATATAGTACATATTTAAGACTTTAACAGAAGATTATGGACAGTGCATGAAATTAGACATATGTGGAAATCTTAGCAAAATCAGGCCTAATGTTGCGTAGTTAGAAGAAGTTCTAGGCACCTGCATTTGCAAGGCCTGGCTGCTGCAACATTCATGATAGTTATAACCTGTGGCTGACCATTTAGATAGTAGGCAGGTCAACTGTGAAATATGGCATGCATGACCTCACAGCAGTAGACATATTTGTGATTTTCGTGGAATGCAATGGAAAAAAGTCTCAAGAAAGAAATATGCAAATATGACAGGCATTTGACTGGGATGGTTTAGGGAAAATCCTGCCTTGAGCAGGGAGTTGTACCTCCAGAGGTCCCTTCCTACCCTACTACTTTATGATTCTTTCTGTGAAAAGAATACTGACAAAATGAATCTAAACGGTCTCTATATGACGGCCCTTGAAACTCAAACTTTAGAATGGAGCGGCCAATGAGAAATCAGATTCAGGTATTTGCAAATGTTCTGTGATAAAGGCAGGCAAGGTTCTTTGGGTAGATGTGGTATCTTTTATTAGACCAAGAACACACTTGAGAGTAGTAGAGGAACCAAAAGCTTTCATAGGAGAAAGAGAAAATGTAGCAATCATGGATGTTGTATTGGATCCGTAGCTGTGACTTTTTAAAACAAATAAATATAAATTACTTTGCAGATATCAGTATTTTGTAAATATATCTTAAGATTTTAAATAAAACTTGTAATTTTTTTAACAACAGAAATTCAGAAACGTTTTGGACGACAACAGGAATGTTTCCTCAGGAATTCATTATCAGTTTCCATAAATGTGTAAGATTCAGCAAACTCACAATTCTATGTTACTTAGGTAAGAATACAGTGCACATTAATATTTTAATGTTCACAATAGTGTCATATTCTATACCTACTTCACAAGCTGAGAGATGAGCCAACCTATAGTCCTTTAACTCTAAAATTTTGCATGAACTTCTTTGGACATATCAGAAAAAGATGAAACCTCTCAATACCAGTGACCATTGTGCATTATGTTATGACTAGTGAATTGGCCATCCAGAATGACGGGGTGGGGGCGAGGGGCAGGCGGGGACAGAGCACCCCCACCCAGCACTCTGCACTGCTGCTGCCTCCCAGGAGTGGGCGGGAGGAAGCTTGCATGCCCCCCCCCCCCCCCCCCCCCCCCCCCATCTGCCTGGCTGCTCTGCCTGGCCCACTCCGCTGGAGTCACGCCCCACCCGTCGTTCTTGATGGTCATTCTTGACGCAGCACTGGCTGGAGCCATGCCCCACCGGGAGCTACCTCCCCCAAGAGTGTTACGGACAGACAGACAGACAGATTAAGCCCTTTATCTATACAGGTTTTTATATATGGAATACATGGATTAGGAAAACTTGAGCTGCTAATTATTTATGCCCCAAGGCCTGAAGATACTTAGCCTTTGTAATTTTATCATAGCTAAATGTAGTCTTAATGTACCAATCTGTTTACCTTATTAATGGTAACTATTAATAATATATTATTTGCTTCCAAAAGTTCCATAAATAATTTATGTATAATTTTCTGTATTAATTTTAATGTTTAGTTTAAGGGAATGATGTTCTGTTTCCTTTGTTTACATTTTTTCAAATTTCTGTAATCAGAAAAATTGGGCTTCAGACAAGGCAGTAGGAAACTCTAGTTTTAGCTTATCTTAGACCAATCATTTATATTTTATTTTTCAGTTTTCCTGAGAGTAATGAGAAGATCATTACCTACCTACCATATTGGATATAGTGTGATTAATTGATTAATAGTGTGATTAATTGATTAATGTTTGTAAAAGTCTTTGAAGATTTAAAGTGATGGTGTTTGTAAAATAGTAATATGATACAACGTCAGCTTCTATGCTAAGTCTATACTGAAATTTTTTTAAACATATTTCAGTGCAGACTATAAGGATTGAAAAAAGCTTATCTATGGATCCAGTAGATTTTGAGAAGTGCGTTGAAAAAGGTGAGTAACCAAATATGCAATAGCTCTGATTGTCTAGGAATTGTGTTGATCTTTATGCATCTGATGATCCACTTAAAGCTCTCTCTCTACATCTTTAGCAGAATCAAGTTTATATAATGTATGTGATGTTGTATTTTCTTGCATACAGTGTGCCCCAAAATAAGATATGCACCTTATTTTTGAAAGGCAGAATTAAGAAAACCACATATTTCCTTGTATTAAGTAACTGAGTAGAAGCAGTTATTGCTCCGTATAGATCAGTGCAGACTTACTTTGGCTTTTGCCTGGTAAGTGGCAGAAACTGCTCTTTCTGTACCTCTTTCATTTAATTGCACTCCAATTTCCAACATCTACTTTTTGGAAAAAAATGTGAGAAAATATGATGTATTGGAAAGGATTCTCATTGTATATTTCTACTGATACACTTAATAAATCAATTTTAATGAAGTAAAAATTGTATGTGAAAACCTTTTGGAATTATGTCTTCCTATTGCTATACCACTTCTTAGTAATGAATAGTTAGCACTTTTCTAGTCAAAGCTTTTCTGTGAGAATAAGAACCTGCAATAGGATAATATTAAGGTTGATACTTTTTTGTACTCAGGCATTTGGGGATGGGCCAGAGGGTTTTTTTTTTAGTTTCTCACAATTTGTATTTATTTGATGTAAGTTTAGATGACTTTTAGAGTCTTTGCTGTTTGAACAAATAGGAATCCATCTTTTGTTTTAAAATGGTATAACCTGGTATACCGTGCACCTAATCTCACAGTTATTTATGTAAGTAATTTCTTCTGGGAGCAATCCCATTAATTTCAGTGGACCTGGTCTTTTGAATAGATACTTCATGCATAATTGTTTGTAGGTTTTATGTTGCTTCCATTTGATATTAAGTGAAAATCTTGGCATAATGGAAAATCAACACATTCTTTATGGTTATGTCATACAACTACAGTTTTTTCATACTCAAAATCAAAAGCATATTTAAATGGTATAATGGAACATAGTACATTATGTTAAGGGAGTTGTTTCTGTATCTCCCTAAGGACATTTTAAAAATGTTAAATTAATTTTTGTTAATTAATCTTAGTTTTTGTTATTAAATTTGAACTCTTGTATCACCTTGTTGAGAATAGTTTTTAAACCCACTGCAAGCCTTGCAAATCTTCAGCTCCTACGAACTCTCAAATCCAATTGAAACTTATGACAGACCTGGATATATGCTTGCTTGCTTATTTTCTGTAAAATTTATTTTTTAGATCTTCATTATTCAGAAGGGGAGCTTCAAACGGAAGAATTTTCAGTGAGTACCTACAATATTAATGGTGTGTGCATTAGGATGACTAGTTTGACAAAGATATATTGAAGTACACTAAATCAAAACTAAATTTTTAGGGTCTTGGGTATAGGAGACTGCTTTTGACTCCCCAGTCTGAATGACCAGCTGGGTCATCTGGGGTAGACTTTGGCACAAGTCCTAATTAGCACTCAGACTCATCCTCTAGACCTGTAATAAGACATCTTAATCACTCTGCCATCATGCCTGGCAGGCGTTTGTATACCACAGTATAAAAATCCAGATAGCTATTATTTCTATACATGCAATGTAGAAAATTGACGCATCTAAATTTCTATACCCTTCTGCTACATTTTAATTGTTTACATCAGGCGTTATCAATCCCGAGCCTGCAGGCCATATCCAGCCCACAAAGCCATGTTATCTGGCCTGTGGGTCTCCCCTTCTGTCCAGAAATTTGGTTCAGTGGGAGTGGTGGCAATTAACACTACCACTGCTCCTTCACCACCAAATTTCCAAGCCCCACACATCGGAACTGCCCTGGCCAGGCTGACTCTGCACAAAGGGGTTGAGCCTTTTTCCTGCATGGCTGGATCAAGTTGGAGTCTAATCCAGCTACGCAGAAACAGCCTGACCAGGGTCAGAAATTGTGCAGGATTGGGTCCTGGCCAAGCCATTCCCAGCCAGTTGCATTGGGCCTTGGCCGGGCTGATCCTGAGGGGCTGCGTTTGGCTTTGGCCCCATACAGTTGCATCCATCCTGGCCAGGCTGTTTCAGTATGGCCGCATCAGGCCCCAGTGGGGCCAGTACCACATGCTGAATCAGGCAGTAATGGAGCCAGAGGCTCTCCCGTTAGGGGGAAAACACTGCTGATTAGTCTGTTGCATAAGCAAACAGGCTGCTGAAATAAGGGTGCAGACCTAAGCAGCACCAGAGAAGACCTAATGGGTCATTAGCCCTAAGGGCAAACACTTGTGTGAGCTGGGGACTCACCTGTCTCAGATAAGGAGCACCTGTGGATAGATAAGGGGAACACCTTCGAGGTAGGCCTGCCCTTGCCAGAAGCTGTGTGCTTGGGGGAGAGAGCGGCTGCTCAAGAAGCCTTGCAGGAACCTGGACACCATAAGCAGAGTGGTGAGAACTTGGGGGAGGATGGCTCTGGCATTTACCCAGAGTGAGGAAAGTGCTTTGTTTAAAGCAATAGCTAAGTTTATTACCCTTTATGTTTGTTACCCAGAGTGGGAATGGTTTTATTAAAGTGACAGCTTCCCTTTTTCTTTCATGACGCTTGCTTACCCAGAGTAGGGAGGTTTTGGTTAAGGCAATAGCCTGCTTTTATGTTATACAGCAAAAGCTTTGTTATCTGGCACCCATGGGGAATGGGGGGTGCTGGATAACAAAATATGCCTGTTAACTGAGAACCGGAACAGGTGTCTTTGCCTGTTTGGGCCACCACTTTTCCTGCCACGTCTGTGGCATCACTGCCCCTCCCGCAGGCCCCAAGGGACAGGGCAGCAGGCCCCATGCAGACTGCTATGCCCCGGGCCGTGGGGGCTTGACAGCACAGGCTGCTTTGCCCCAGGCCATGGGGGCTCTGCAAAAATGGAAGTGCCACGGTGGGCACTTCTGGTTTCACTTTTACCTTACAAGCCAGCATGCCAGTTAGTAGAGCATGCCGGCTTGCAAAGTGCTGGTTAAGGCAGCTGTTACTGTAGTTAGATTGGAGGACCAGGCATACAAAAAGGGAGAAGAGGCCACATGGTAGGGTGCCTTGGGGCACACTGAGCTCTGAACCCCATTGAGGGGCAGGGATATTGGGAACGAGAGGCACAGGAGCGTAGGCCTTGCCAGGACCATATACAAGCCAAATTGGTGGCAGCCTAGAGGGCTGGGCCCAGAAGCCAAGGTCCCAGGTAGCAGGCCTAAGGTACAAGAACCCATCTAGATAAAAGGAACCAAGGCCAAGAGGGATGAGGCTCCTACATGGCCTCTGAGGCCTGAAGGGCCATAACATGAGTAGGGCAAATAGCTCCGCAGTGATAACTAGTGGTAACACCTGCAAGGCATGGGTGTGACTGCAGGGGAGGTCAGAGGCCCTGAACACAGTCCTTAAGGTGCCTGGTATCTGAAGACTTCAAAAGAGAGTGGCTTGACAGTGCACTGGGTTCTGTCTGGGCCTTGGGCAGCCACCCAACTTCTTTCCGAACAAGGTGTGGCTGGTGAGTGGGAGAAGGGCTCAAGTGACCAGGGGAAGCGGCAGTTGGGTGGTCACAAAAAAGCGCAACAGCACTGCTTGACTCCAGCCTCGCCACACAGGCCCACAGACCAGATCCAGCCTGTGGACAAACCACGCACCGCTTATCTAGTCTGCGGGCCGAAAAGGTTAGGCACTACTAGTTTACATGTTTCTGCTAATGATGCTGATACTGCTAAATACTTTTTTTTTTTTTTCCTTTCCCTTAGTTTCCTGATTGCCAAGCTACCTACTTGCGATTCATCATCAAATCGGGCTTTGATCACTTTGTGTCTGTGCATAGGGTGATGGTAGATGGCATGGCAGAAGACATGTAAACCCCAGTTTACATCATTACCTGAAAACATGTTGTGTAATAACCTGTGTATTCCTACTTGTAGCATAAAGAATATTTATTATTAAATCATTACACTAAAAAGGATGCTGAGAATATGGATTGTTTTTTTTCCTAGCAGTTTAATGTGCAGTGTAATACTGCTGTCAACTCTGGTAATGTATATCTAGTTTTGCAATACAGCCTGCAAACACTGAAGAACTACTTTTTACTTAACCACTAACGCACAAGCATAATGAGGCTCTGTTTATGGAAGCCTGTATGGTGAAATTAAAATGTTATTTAAACCAGGTTATATATTTTAAAATGCAATTGCATATTTCATTTTCTATTAAATGTTTCCCTCCCACTGTGAGTTCAACAGAGGAAACGTGTGTAAAATATTTAGACTTGAGGCATTCTCCCAAACCTAACAGACAATGGTGATGCGTAGGGAGTGCACAGGGGTGCACGTGCACCCCCTGAGAGCACCGGTGCACCCCTTGCCAGGCCGTGCTCCCTATTTAGCCGGTCGGCAGGGGAGCAGGCGGGAGCGCCAGTGCCCACCCCTGCAAGTGCCAGCCGGGGAGTGGGGCCGCCAGCAAAAGTGACCACACCGCTTCTGGAAGTGGCCATGGGACTTCCAGAAGTGGCGTGGCCACTTTCATGGCAAGTGAGATTGGTTGCTGGGGGACAACCCCCCCCAAGGTTGCTGACTGGTGTTAACATGCGCCCCTGACTTAAGAGGCACCAGACACCCATGCTAACAGAAGTCCTAAAATTCTGTAGTTTATACACACACCTGCTCAGCTCAAAAATCTTATGTAAGAAATGAGGTTGAATGTAACTTCTTACTGATGCATTTAAATAAAAGGAGGGAAAAAGGAAGCTGAAGCCACATAAGATGGTTTGTTATATTTTAATCATTCTGTTCAATGCATTGGCTCTATAAATATTTTTCTCAGATCAAGTCATAGCTGCCTGTGCTTTATGCTGTGACTATCATAAACAAATATTAATAGAACCAAGGCTGACATACATTAATACAAATTGTTTCATTCATGAACCTTCTGGTAAATTTTACCTATTTAATATTTACCTTAAATGAACATTAAGAAAAAACTGCATATAAATAAAAATATTGTTTAAATGAAGATCAGTATGTATGCAAGCATTTTCCATGTTAATGCATTACTGCCCCTTTCCTGCCAGTTATTTTGTACAACTTTCAAGTACCATTTATTTTATTGTTTCCAGTTTCACAGAGTATGTCACTATCTAGTTATAACACATTGGGTCATTGCTGTGATGATGAATATTTATCTTAACATATGGGTACCAGAATACCTTAGTATTTGCCCCTTACATGTTCAATATACTTTGTATGGTTGTAGTTGTGTGTAAATCCTATTGAAATTAATAATATCCTGTAGTTATTCCTTCATTAAAGTTCTTAAAAAATGTACAGAGCAATGTAGCTATAAGGGTTCCTAATATTCATCAGTGCATATACCATGTACATCACATTATAGACAATATTCTAAAAGAGTAATATAGATTGCAGTAATGACATGTGTTTAAGTCGCACACTACCATAAATACAGTTTATAGGTTGAGCACCATTGTACAAATGGCCTTATCACTTAACAGTATAAACTGCTTGATGAAAATTACATGTTCTTTCTTCACTTGGCAATGTGCCACCTTTGAAAATGGAAGTTAGTATACAGCAGTGGAGGCCAGCCTTTTTGGCAGGCGTGCCACAAATTAGCCCTTCCCTCTCCCCAAGTGCCACTCTGATCCCCTTCCTGTGCCTAATCTGTTGCACTGCTCCCTACTCTGCTCCCTGTCTAATCTGCTGCTCTATTTTCTGTTCCCTGCCTGATATACTTCTGTTTTCTGTTTCCTGCCCTTTCTGCAGCTGTGCTTCGTGTCCCGTTCCCAATCTGCTGTGTCACACACAGAGGCTTCCTGGACCACTTGTGGTCCAGGTTAGTTACCCCTGGTATACACAATGCATGTGGTGTCCATCCATATGGCATTCCCAGGTTGCTATCCTGACGCAGTGTAGATGTGGCTTTAAGGTCTAGTCCAGTGAAAGCCAGTCCATTGATTTTGGTGAGATTAGGATTTTATTTCTGTGCCATCCTAGTTAATCAAAAAATCAAATAGCTAAGGTGTAATTCAATATCTGATTAACCAAGTTCTCATTTTCTTGTGTTTCTAGGTAGGTTTATGCTTTCATTTTAATTTCTAATTTCTGTACTGTTTTAAGTAAACCACTCCACATACATTTTTTTTAAATTAACCAATAACAAGCTGTTCAGTGAACCACTTCACTCTTGTGACCTCTGTTTTGGTCGCCTATTTGAGTTTTTCCAGGATTGCCCGTATTTCCTGTGGGTGATAATTCCAAGGTCCTGCTCCACCCTGTAAAGTAAATAGAAACATAAAGTATCCCTCAGATCTACTGCAAGGATGCTGATACCCTACTGAGTTCAGAGTTGGCAACTTCATAGTCAGAGCTGAGTAGGTAATTGGAGAGTCATAAGTGGCTGCTTGATGGTCACCCTTTCTGCTGCACCAAGCAGAAACACCACAACAGGAAATGTGACCTACAATCTTGGATACAAACTTAAGAGACTGTCTCTTAGATAGTAAATGAAGTTTTAAGCTTATCCTTTCAAAGTTGTATACTGAGACTAGAAAGATAGAATGTATATCCTTAACCCCTTTAAAGATAATTTAAATTAAACAGAACTTGAACAGGAATAGTCTCCAGTTACCAGATGATAATAATAGACACTAAATATCTTGAAATACAATAAAAGGGTTCATGACACCCTCAGAGTGCTCCTTTTACTGCTGGGTAAACTGTTACACAGAGATTAGGGCCAACCAACAAGGTAAGGACAGAGAGAAATAGTCATATTGGAAAAGTCGGGCAGAAGACAGGGCAGACTTGCATTTTAGATGCTATATAATTCAGAGATGCGTAGGTAAGAATAGAGATGGAATTGGAATGGAGAGTTTTGCTTGCTCTCAATCCTGTGCTCAACAGGCTTTAAAAACATCTAGAGTAAATCTTTAGGCAGAAACAAAACGCTCTATAAAAAATATACAGCATGCCAATTTTGTGTGTTGCTAATCATTTTCTGTGAATAAGGTGCTTAAAGAAGAAATGGGACATAATGAAAACTATTATTCTTCTAATTATAAAATATGCCACTGGGCATTTTAGAAATTAAAACCTCAGTATAACATGCTCAAAGTTCATTACCTTATAAACAACCTTTCTTCCTTGAAGCAGGTAAAGTCTTTCTGGGAGAGCAGCATACTTTGAGCTGCTGAGGTTTTCCATAGTATCCACAACAACTGGGCATAAGGGGTTCTTTTTCAGAAGAAACAGTGCAGCCATTTTTCGATCTTCAAGGTTTTGGTGATTTTTAATAACAATATTATTTTTAAAAGCCCATCCGTCTAAAACAAAAAAGGCAAATAAATGGGGATTTTTCATCTGTTACGTGTGTGTAAAATAGAACTAGCATTATAAGCAAAACGTATTCCATCAAAAGAATAGTATTAGATTGCAAAGCAACATACTTACAAGTGAGGAAATGCCATCATTAAATTGCTCACGCAGCATTGATTCAGTGCCCTCGTGTGCATGCATTATGATAGAGTTAACATAATGATACATATGATACATTATTGACAGCAGCCCAGAGCTGGAGTTGCAGAGAAAGTTCAGCTGTCCCTGGGCTGGATTATGCCCAGTGCACATAGGATCTTTGTGGAATTTTAACTGCTAAAATCTAAGTCTGTCTTGCTCCTGTGTCACCGTGACTCTATATAAAGCCTTGTGACTCAGTCAAATCGGGACAAATGTTCCTGAGCATGGCAAAAGTCCCCTGCCACCAAGGCTACCCTCCACTAAACTTAAGTCCATGTTCCAGACGGTGGGGACCAACCTTTTTGGCAGGTGTGCCACAAATTAGCCCCACAACCTTCCCTGGTGCCACTCTGATCCCCTTCCTCAGACCAATCTATTGCTCTTCTTTCAGCTCCCTGCCCTATCTGCCACCATGCTGGCAGTCCCCTCCCTGATCTGCCGCATGCCATACAGAGGGTGCCCATGCCACTTGTGGCACCTGTGACAGAGGTTGGGCATTCTGTTCCAGAAGGTAAAGGCACAAAAGTTTGGAATCTTAATTTTATTTACTTATGTATTTCTTTATTTATTACATTTACACACTAACAAAGGCTCAAGGAAGCTTACAATAAGAGGCAAACCAGCTATGCCACTAGCTTTCTATGTAAAACTCTCTCTAGGCTGCAAGCAGACCTAGACAGGTACAGGGGTGGGCGGATGAGAACAGGATGGGTTTCAACACTGACAAGTGCAAGGTGCTGCACCTGGGGAGGAAGAACCAGCAGCATACCTACGGGCTGGGGAACTCCCTTCTCGTCAGTGCAGAGGCAGAAAAGGATCTTGGAGTCATTATTGATGCCAAAATGAATATGGGCCAGCAGTGTGGGGACGCGGTCAGGAAGGCCAACCGTACCTTGTCATGCATCCACAGATGCATCTCAAGCAGGTCCAAGGAGGTGATCCTCCCCCTCTATGTGACACTGCTCAGGCTGCAGTTGGAGTACTGTGTCCAGTTCTGGGCGCTGCACTTCAGGAGGGATGTGGACAAGATGGAGAGGGTCCAGAGGAGGGCCACTCGCATGATCAGGGGGCAGCAGGGCAGGCCCTACGAGGAGAGGCTACGGAACCTGAACCTGTTCAGCCTCCACAAGAGAAGGCTGAGGGGGATCTAGTGGCCGTTTACAAACTAGTCAGGGGGGACCAGCAGGCATTGGGAGAGTCCCTGTTCCCCTGAGCGCTCCCAGGAGTGACAAGAAATAACAGTCACAAGCTGGCAGAGGGTAGATTCAGGCTAGACATCAGGAGGTGCTACTTCACTGTCAGGGTGGCTAGGATCTGGAACCAACTTCCAAGAGAAGTGGTGCTGGCTCCTACCTACCCTGGGGGTCTTTAAGAGGAGGCTAAATGAACACCTTGCTGGGGTTGTTTGATCCCAGTACTCTTTGCTGCCATGGCAGGGGATCGGACTTGATGATCTGTCAAGGTCCCTTCCAACCCTACAAACTATGAAACTATAAAGTGTTATTTAGCCCTATTTTTTCCACCAGTGTCCACACAATTTTGGATCCTTCAGTTTTTGTACGCTTGATTTGAGATGCCTACAATCTGATAATCAAAGCAATATGAGTGCTTACAGTTTTTGTTTCAATCAATGGGTCCTTTGAATCCTGAGAACTTTTTAAAGTCAGGACAATCGGGATGCTATGTTAAGCAGAATGATTAGCAGAGACTTCTAAAAACACGGACCTTAATTTATAAACGCCTTTTTCCTCATCTGGAATGTAGGGATGATGGTAATACTCGTCTTTGCAAAATGCTGCCAGGTTGTTAGATGGAAACATACTAAGTTCATTTTTATGATTGCTCTGCTGCTCCTGTTTGATATACATCCTTAGGGTGACCATGGGGCATTGCTCTTGCATTCACTGGAAGCCACCCCTTATGAGTTACAGTGTCATACTGAAAAACATTATAGTTTCATACATTTTTATATACCGCTAGTAGGTTTACAATGAAAGATGGCAACTGATTTGACTTGAAATTCTAATTTTATAAGTATCAGCTATAATCACAGAGGGACTCATTAGCCCATGTAACATCGGGTCAGTTGTAGTACTTGGAAAAGGGGATAACTTTTAAGTTGTATGTTTTTTGTATTGTTTTAAGTTGCTCTCTGTACTGTACCTGTTGCATGAGCTTCTTCAATGTAGATTAAAAGGAAATCTGCTACAGGGTTGAAATCTTCGACAAGCTTGTTGAACTCGTCAAATTTCCACAGAAATGAAGGTCAGGTGCAGCTTCCAAAATTCAGGACTAAAGGTCTGTTGCCTAAGACAGACATGAAGTATATTGTTAGGCATTTAAAATCCAGTCCTCCAATAAAGGGACCCCATACCCACACAAAGTTCCACTGAAGTCATTATGGCATAGGTGTGTGTCCACACCAAGTTCATTGTAGGATCGAAACCTTGCACTGTAAACATCTGGGGCCAAGTCACTGTTTCAAGATTGTATGTTCAGTATCTAGTGCTACTGGTCTGCAGTCTGCTAAATTTCTGGCTGCTACTGTACAACACATTAGTATGAAGAATTAAAAAAAAAACAACCCCATACTATCCTGAATGTTCTTCATGCAGAATATTTTTCAAAGTGAAAAAAGCACAAAGGACCACATTTTTTACGTCCAATACCTGAAATGAGGTTTGCAAACCTATTTTTAGGGATCTTGTTGATTGTCATAAATTTTGAGTACCCACAACTCTAGCTGATTTAAGTGGAAGATGCAGACCTCAGAATTTCTGAAAATCTGACCTTTGTATTTAGTGGTCTATATTCAGATGTAGGACCCATACTATTGGTATGCAGTTTGAAAAACTTGGTGATATGTTTGGTAATACATTCTAGGTGTTCATGATTTCAGTATGGTTTGGGAACGCTCAGACAGAACTGTGGTTATTCATTAGTATTATTCATTAAACAGGTGCTGTGCAAGCCACACAAATAAACATTGCTTCAGGTTTAACATCCTGTTTGCATAAGCATGCAGATACTTTGCTATAAGCCTCCACATAAATGTTTGCAGGGCCTCGACCGGAGGGCTTTCAAGGACTTAAAAACATGTCTTTCAGCCAACGCTCCCGAATTTGTTCAAGATATTCCTACCTGTAATGCTTAATCCGAAAATAATAATTCCATTCCAAACATCTAGCTTTGGATGCAGCTCCCAATAAATATCATGCATGCTGATCTGGTATGCAAACCACGCTATGTCCATTTGGAAATTTTCCTTGACTTTTTTTTTTAAGTTCTGAATAACATTATGGAGACTGGAGAGTACAGCTTAATGATTGATAATGTGTTCTATAGAGATCAAAGTACAAACCAAACAAAGTACAAACCATTTTTTACCTCTGAATAAAACTTCTGGCCATTTGGGAGCTGGGACCTATAAGAACATTCTGGACTTTAGTTTGGTTAGTAATCTTGGTGTCAGAACATTGCTCACTTTGCCTAACAATATACAGAAGTTGTAAAATGCCTGGTTCTGGTTACAGGCGTATATAGTTGTAGCCGTGTTGGTCTAAGGACATAGGCACATAAGGTTCTTTGGGTAAATCTGATATTTTTTATTAGACCAACTCAAATAGTTGAAAAAACTTTCTTTACAAGCTTTTGGGTATAAATACCCATTGTGAGGCTGAGGAAGCATCCGCAGCTGGTGTGTGCTCTTCCTGGATGGAGTGAATAGTAAAGAAGCCAGAGGCTGGGATGCATGCAAGAAAGGCAGTCAGTGAAGATGTAAATTGAGGAGTCAGTGGGTGAGAGACAGGCTGCACAAGGAGGGGAATGAATGTAGCTGGTAAGCAGCGGAGAGGTACCTGGGGAGGTTTTGGTTACATTTTCTGCTGCTTTCACCATGACGAGAGGTATTTCCCCATACAGAAAGCCATGGCAGAAGGTCACAAGTTTAATAGCTAGATGCTTTACAGAAGAATAATAGTGTAGTATAAAAGACAGACACACAGATTGCTTTCTAAAGCTGTCACTCTGTGTACACGGCATGAATGTGACCAATCTTTTCTACCGAACAAATCACTACAGATAGATAATCTAAACTGACACGCACATTATTTGTAAGTGAACCCTCAGATCACCCCAATTCCCAGCTCCTTAGCTTATTTTAGGCAGTTTGACTATACCCTCTATTTCATTTACCTTCTTTACCTTTCCCTTCTTTTCCATGGGGGGCAACTTGCGCGTCTGAATGCACTCACCTTGCATGAAATCCAAGATGTGATGAGCTTTACCTTCCAGGTCCACTACCGGGGTGTTGGGAGCCGCATGTCCCTCAAATGCTTCATCCTCCAGCCTTTTCCACTTCACTTTCAACACAAAGAGCAAATATTTGAAGCTAAAGAAAGTCGGACCCCAGTTCTCATAGCTGAACTTTGAATTCCTGACTATGCTGCTCTTCTGCCCCAGTTTTAGAATGTATCTTTTCACAGCTTCTGGGAACAATATCATCAGTATTTTACCAATAGCAGTGCACAGGCACATGTACAAAAGGATCCAGACTTTTTGTAGAAATACCCTCATTCGGAACATCTTCGCAGAGCTATTCTGACTGCTTCAAAATACAGTAAGAGAATCTGAGCAAAGGTAAAGGAGGAGGGGACATGAGGCTAAGGGGAGAGGGATAGGAAAGTCATTTACATAATAGGGCAGAATTTGGTTAATCTTTACGTCCCTAATGTGCCCCCTGACACCAATGCACGGAGTGGTATTAGTAAGAACAGAATATTGATCACTACTTTGGGTCTTCTGTCTACCAGCCAAAATCTGAATGAAGCAAGGATGTTTTATGGCTGATAATTGCATTAATCCACAAGTAGGGCTTATTCCTGGTGAGTTGTGTGCATTACACATGAGAGAACTGGCTACAACCTGGATGCCTGTCTGGAACAATAAAGCTCATAGCAATTTTGGGCCCAATCTTGCAAATATGAGCACGCTAATCTTTGATCATAGGAGAAGCCCCACTTAAACTGACTTCTGCTTCAGATATGAGACTATGTTTTTCAGGACTGGCATTTTGTGCAGCATTTTACCTTTTTCAAAGCACTGTACAGTATTAATTAATCAGTCAAGGCTGTGTGTGCTCAGCAGATACCATGAGATATGGAGCTTTGGCATTTTTTTGGACTCAGCCGGCCAAAAAACATTCCTTCTGCCCTCACCCACCCTTACTGATGTTTCCTGACCATCTAGCTTTAGAGATGAAAGAAAAGTCCTGATAGACTTTTAGGCTAAGGACAGAGTTGCACATAATCTGGTTTAATAATCTGGAACTAGTTGATCACAAACTAATTTAAAACTGTAACAGAACATAAGTTCAGTGCCCATAAACCAGTTTCAAAATGGCCAAAACAGGTTTAAAATACACCTGGCTGAATGTAGTATCAGATTTAACTGATTTGGGTCAAACCAGTTTATGGAACTTCTGTCCCAGACCCCTTCCTGGTTCAAGTTAAACCACAGTCCTCCAGCATCCCAGCATGCTTTTCAGCCCTGGGCTGGGCTGTCTCTAGAGAACAGGGCTAACCCCACCCCTCTGGTTTCCAGCCGGAGCAGGGGCAGGCGTTGGCCAGACGCCGGCCTGGTGTACCCCCCTAAGGCTAACGAGGTAGGGAGGGGGTTTATTCCCCTCCTCCCTCCTCTCTCCCCCTGGGGACCACAGCCAGGGTCCACCTGGCTGCGGCAGGGTAACCCCCCTTCGCTGCTACAGTGGCAGGGGGGTGGGGGTGTTCCTAGGAGCAGTTGGCTGACATGGTCCCACCATCTCCCTGCCTCACCTGCGGCTGAGACTGGGGCTGGGGGGCTGAGCTGGGCCGGCCCATGAGTGCTGCTGATGGTGGGCGCGAAGGAGCCAGCCCAGGCAGGGCCCCTCCCAGCTGGCTACAGCTCAGCCTGGGGCCACAGGAGCTGTGCTTGTCCACACCATGCAGGGGGCTCAGCGGTGGCAGCTGCAGACACGCAAGCCCCCGGGGTGGGCGGTTGCTGGGCTCCGGGCCTGCCAGCGCCTCCAAGCTGGCCCGGCCAGCCACAGACATGATTAACACGTCCCACATGGTGAGTCCTGCTGCCAAAGTGCCTGCCCACAGCTGCAGCGGTGTCATGTCCGCACCGCAGCCCAGCCAGCTGCCACCCGTGTGCCAGGCTGGGCTGTCACGGAGCCACAGCCAGCTGGGAAAGGCCCTGCTCCCCACCACCCCAGCTCAGCTTTCCTCATGGAAGGGAAGGGAGGGCTGCTCTAGTGCCCCCCACTTTTGACCTGAGCCACTGCAAGCACGTGCTTGCATATCCAGAAGCAAAAATGAATGTCTGCTCACTTGCAAATCGGTTCAGTCTAGGCGGGTTAGACTAACCTACAAAGGTTGAATCCAAGCTCGGGCTTTTTGAATGTCTGTCCCTAGCTTTCATCCCTAAAACACTCTTAAAAGACTTGTTTTGGGGCCTACGTGGCAGTTTCTATCCTTGGGCAACGAGGCAGAAGATGTCTTTTAAGAGAGGGTTGAAATCAGTGGTTCTCCACCTCTTTTAGATTCAAGGCCCCCTTCATTAGTCTCGTAGCTCCCTTTGGAAAATGCCAGTTCTTTGTTTTCGCTCGGTTTTTTTGACAACAGAAAAATAATAAAGTGTGGTTTTTTTCTGTTGCGAAGAACCCAGACAGCGCAGAGCAGGGCAGCGCATTTCTAGCACCGTAGATTCCTCCTGGAAAGCTCAGCTTTGTCCTGCGAGGGGTGTATGCACACCAGCAGTGCCCGCCCTGCGCAGCACCCTGGGGCACCCCAGACAGGCTCTTAGGGGGCTGCGGCTCCTGGTTGAGAGTCACTGGTTCAAAGGCAAAAAAGACGAGTTCCCATCTGAGTCCCTAACTCCCCTTCGTCTTCCCAGTGATCAGGGCTGAGTGCTGCACCCCTCTGCTCCGCTCCCCAGGGCCAGTGCTGAGCCTTAGCCCCTCCCCCAGCCTCCAGCTAAGCAAGGCGTCCTATTCCTGCAAGAGCCCAGGGGCGTCCTGTCTCTTTAAGATCTTTTAGGGGCGTCCTGTCCCTTTAACAGGGAGCGCCAGGCCGGCCCCCAGCGGCCGCTCTCCGGAGGCACCTGCCCCTTTAAGAGCATGGGACGAAGCGGAAGAGAAAAGAATACATCGACACCTCTGATTGGCTGGCGCTACCAGAAGGCGTTCCGGGCCTCTGTGGGGGCCTAGAGGGGAGGGGGCGACGCAGAGAGCTGCGCTCCTGATTGGCTGGCGCTGCCCAGCGGTGTGTGTCGCTTTAACGGGCGCAGACCCGCTGTCGCTGCCCCTCGCTGCCCTGCGGGGGAGGGGCTGCAGCCCGCCCGGGTGCTGCTGGAGCCGGGTCCTGTCTGCGTCTGCGCGCGGCGCCGCGCCCGTGTGACCGGGTCCGTCCCGCCGGGCCTGTGCCTGCGCGAGCCCAGCCCACCCGTGTCTGTACGTCGCCGGGAGCCGTGTCGCCTACACCTGCACCCAGACCGCCTGCTTCCGTACCCGTGTCTTCTGTACCACCTGGAGCCACCTCTGTAGCATCTCTATCTATATTTGTATGTGTATCGCCTGTATCCACATCGGCCTCGATATCACCTATATCAGTACCCAGATCTGTATCACCCATATATGCATCGTCTGTATCTATATCTATGGGTATCTGCATCACCTATATCCGTAGAATCTGTGTCTGTGTCCATATCTATATCACCTATAGCCAATTCTGTATCACCTATATCTATATCCATATCACTTATATCCATATCTGTATCACCTATATCTATATCCATATCGCCTATAGCCATATCTGCATCTGTATCACCTAAATCAGCATCACGTGTATCTGTATCGCCTATATCTATATCCATATCACCTATAGCTGCATCTGCATCATCTGTATATGTGTCCGCATCATCTGTATGTGTATCATCTATGTAGTTGCATCATCTACACATCACCTGTATCTATATTTCTGCCGGCACCATCTATATCTGTCATCTATATCATCCACATCTGTATCACCTATATCTTTATCATCTATATTTGTATCTGCACCATCTGAGCCTATATCGGGATCATCTCTATCTATACCTAGATGCCTACCTTAGTTAGTCTGCAGGGTACAAATCTACTCTGCCTTCTCTTTAATTGCACCAGCTCCGCACTCCAGGTTTATGTCTCTGTTCAGGTTCAACCGGCTTTCTCCGGCATGGGATCTTAATTGCCACCAACTCCAGGCTCATATCGCTGTGTTTGAGGGTGAAACTGCTGCAAGGGTTGTGCTTTTTTTGGGGCTCCAGACAAGCCTTCATATGCCAGCCAGGGGATGGACCCAGTGAGGAAGGCGGGACACACTCAATGCAGAGGGCAGGTCCTGCTGTATAGGAGGCTGAGGTCACCTTCTTTTAACGTTGGCTGTTGCTTATTTTCTTCATTTCAGGTGATTACTTTTGGCTGATCTGCTCTTTCAGATATTGCAAAGTTCTGGATGCTGGCGGCAGAGCCTCGTGAATGAATGGCGGCTGTAGATGACTTAAAGTTTCAAGGTAGACTATCAGAAGGCATTTATGCTCTGCTCTGTGCAGTCTTTTCACAGCATCGGATGAAAGTGCGCTCGGGTTCGCAAAAGCTCCTGTTGTATATATATATATCTGATTTATTAGTCTGTAAAGGTGCCTCTTTACCCTGCCTTCTGACCGACTTCAGACTAACTCTGCTAACTACCTCTCTCCGCATTTGGAAATGTCAGGGGTGTGGGCCAGTAAAGGGAGACTGAATTAACCTCAGTGATACCTTTTTAAAGCCTTTGAAGTGTTTGTTGTTTCTGCCTTGGATCCTTGGGAATATAAACTTAAGCCTGCTCCTGCAAGTAATGTTGTTAATTGGTGAATTCTTACCTGTGTTCAACACACGGGATGCAGTCAGAAGCTAATCTTTACTGATTGATCCTTACTGTCTAGTTGGACAGTTGGCTCTGCACAGCCAGATTTTCATACGTGTGCTTAGCCTTGCTAAAGGTCTGCCTGGGACACTGATGGCTGGATGTACGAGCTTTAGGACTCTGATGTTTACCTAGCCCAAGAGAAGTCCTAGCTGGGAAGAAGGCACAGTATTTTATTAACTGAAGGGACTTTCTGCTTAGTCCATTCAGGCCCACTGGGCGTTATCGAAGTGGTAAGAAATCCTGTATCCTTGGAATCCATAACAGTCATAGAACTGGGCTTTTGGAATAACGGGTTAAAAATCCCAACAACTTCTACACTTGAAAATAACCTTTGCTATAACATGCTTGTTTGCAGAATTTGACGATGCCGCTAATTTGCTGGCGGTCAACCCAGATGCCACCACAATAAGCGTTGATGAGCCTAGTGAAAACCCCAAAACACAGCACGGTCTTCTGCAGGATACTGGGAGAGAGGAAGACGATGAGTTATTGGGGACTGATGACTCGGACAAAACTGAGGTAACAATAACATGCTTCTAATGTACCCATCGACATGTGCATACCGACATGTGCACCACATGAAATACAGCAGGGGCTAAGGAGCAGGGAAGCATTCTTTTTAGTTTCATCTCTCAGTGAACACACATTTACATACTGGAGGAAAGTCAGAGTGGTGCCCAACCTTTTCAGCCCTTGAGCTGGATGAGCGAGGTCAGATTTAGGCTGTGGGCCTGATCTGGTGCGTGGTGCTGGCACAGCCAGGGCCCACTCCAATCACATGGAAATGGCATGGCCGGGGCCGGATACAGTCATGTGGAGCTTGGAAATTTGAGTGGTGGGGGCAGAGGCAGAAGCAGGGGTTGTTGCAAACACTCCCCCTCTGCCAAATTTCCAGACCACTTACATGGCTCCAGGGGTTGAGCACCCCTGGTGTAACGTAAGACTCCAAGACTTGTATGTTCTAGTACATTTAGTGGTGCGTTTATTACATTTGGGGACACTAATTGGATAATACTAAATTGTTGTAGGTTTCACTATTTCTAAATCTAAGAAAAATGAAGCTAGGAATCCTAATCCAGTTGAAAAGAGAATGCCGTATTTTGGAATAAACACTCCCAAAGCAAAGGTCTCCAGCTAAGAATTCTTAAACGCTGGGGGAACGAATTGTGAAGCAATTCTTTTGCTTACCGTAAAAGCTCATCACAATATTTAGTGTTCCTCAGACAGGGAGTGAGAGAGAGAATTCTAGTTACTATGTAAGATATCTACTGGACTTTAAAAATGACTTGCTAACATGCAGAGTGCATGCTTGTAATATTTTCTATTGCATTCTCTCTTATCTTACAGCTACTTGCAGGACAGAAGAAAAGTGCCCCCTTCTGGACATTTGAATACTACCAGACTTTCTTTGACGTAGACACGTATCAGGTTTGTTATGATCTGTAATATTAATAACCTTGTGGCACAAAAAGGGAAATAGTGGTTTAACAGTTGATACTGGGGATTAGTGTGTGTAGTTGCCTTTTGTTTCATCTTTTCTTGTTGAATCTGGTTTTTTGTAGGTCCTAGACAGAATAAAAGGTTCCGTTTTCCCAGTACCAGGGAAGAACTTTGTAAGACTGTATATCCGCAGTAATCCAGATCTTTATGGTATGTTCCAACAGTAATAATCTTTACTCTGAATCCTTGCATAATGGAAACAACTAAGAAGCTGATATTTGTTCTTCCTTTCTTTAATTTTAACAAGAGCGCAGAAGAACCTGCTCTGATTCAGTTGTTTTGCTTCTGTTTAAGGTCCCTTTTGGATATGTGCCACGTTAGTTTTTGCCATTGCTATCAGTGGCAATCTTTCAAATTTCTTCATCCATCTGGGCAAGCCAACGTTCCATTACGTGCCTGAGTTCAGAAAAGGTTTGTGAGTCATTGTCAGTCTTCTGAATATTCTTCTACATTTATTTTTGTTCTTGCATCATAAAATCAGTGTGCTTTTTCTTTTCATTTTTTAACTAATAAGGCCATATGTAGAAGGGTCACAGTTTTTGCAATGCATAATAAAGTAATAAAGAAAAGGGTCCTAACCTTTATGATTTTATTATTACTTCCAAAGAGACGCAACAAATAGATCTTAAGATTGGAGGGGCACTGATATATCTATATCTCCCAGGAGGTGGCTTTCATTCAGGAAGTAATCACATAGGGCGCCTATATATGAGCATGGAGGTGCTCCGACACACTGGAATTCCAGCATGTCGGAGCAGACTCGATTAATCAAGTCTGCTGGAGCATGGCAATTGCAGCCTCCTGTGTCTTGTGTATCAGCATCCCTATGCTTAAAAATGATGCTGGGGGTGCTTGAACTAAAGCTCGTCGAACGAGCTTTAGTTCAAGTACCCACACCACCATTTTTAAGCACGAGGATGTTGATACACAAGATGCGGCAGTGCTTAAATTAGAGTCGGCTCTTGGATGATACACTCAGCCCACTTACCAAGAGCTTTGCAGTTCCTGCTTTAGGACAAAAAAATATAATGTGAAAGGAAGCAACAGTACAAATTGTTCTACTAAAGACACAGGAGGAACCAGTTGCCTGCCCTTTGGCTCTATTTGTATCATGAAAAAGAATACAATACTTATGAAGGACTGTGTGGTTTCTATGTTTGTTTTTTTAATGCTTGGCAATTCATAGACTCATAGAAAATGCGGGTTGGAAGAGACCTCAGGAGGTCACATCTAGTCCAACCCCCTGCGCCAAACAGGTCCAGCCTCAACTAGATCATCCCAGGCAAGGCTTTGTCTAGCTGGGTCTTAAAAACCTCCAAGGATGGAGATTCCACTATGTCTCTAGGTAACCTGTTCCAGTGCTTCACCACCCTGCTAGTGAGAGAGTTTTTCCTAATATCCAAATTAAACCTCCCTGGCTGCAACTTGAGCCCGTTGCTCCTTCTTCTGTCATCTGCCACCGCTGAGAACAGTCCAGCTCCATCTTCTTTTGAACCCTTCTACAGGTAGTTAAAGGCTGCTATCAAATCCCCCCTCAGTTTTCTCTTCTGCACACTAAATAAATCCAGTTCCCTCAGCCTCTCCTCATCATAAGCCATGTGCCCTCGTTTGAAAGGAACAATTTCAATTTTAAATCTAGTCAGTTGATTTGACTAGATTAATTGACTCTCAATAAATGAGTTGAAAGTAATTTTAGATATTACACTTATTTCTGAGTTTCCCTCTCAATTTTTATGGTTCTTAGTTATGGTTTCTTATTTTAATAGGTTTTTCTTTTTACTTTTGCCATTTCCCCAACAAATGGAAAATACTGAAATTGAGGGTACTGCGTTCATAGTCAAAGCAAAGAAATGGAAAACAGGATTTTTTCCCCTCTGATGTAGTCATGCTTGGTGTTGATGATGGGTTTAAAAAAAAGATGTCAATTCAAATGTTGTTAGTGACTATAGATCCTTAGAGGTCTGTAGTTGTGCCTCTAGGTTTTTAATCTTAGCATTTCAGTTTTTAAGCTAAAAATTTGAGTCAGTTAGAGTATGATGCATATTCCAAGCAAGGTGTTAAATCTATCTGCTCTTCTTCTTAATAGTGTCCATAGCTGCAACAACCATCTATGCTTATGCGTGGCTAGTTCCTCTGGCTCTCTGGGGGTTCCTTATGTGGAGAAATAGCAAAGTTATGAACATAGTCTCCTACTCATTCCTGGAGATAGTGTGTGTCTATGGTTATTCACTTTTCATCTATATTCCAACAGCAGTAAGTATGGCCTAACGATCGTTTCATCAGGTGTATTTATGGAACATATCAAAGGTTTTATTACTAAATGTGTGAATGGAAAACTTCCAGGGCTGCCTTGGGTAGTGTGTTTTACCTTCCCTATGAAAACGCTAGTTGGCAAGGACATGACAAAAGAGCAATGGATATCCAAACTCCTTTTGATTATGTAATGTGCTGCCAAATATGATGTGTCTCATTTTCCTGCTGGATGGAGTGTTACTCCTGTTTATCTATGTGGTGGTTTCCTCTGGTAGCTGCTACAGGCGGTGCACCGTTGGCACCTGAAAAAGTTTGTCTGGCTGAACTGTTTTCCACATCTTCATTTGAGACCATCTCTTGGGGAGTTGTAAAAATCTTTCCCAGCAAGTGGAACTTTTTTTTTAAGTGCTCTTGCTTTAAGCCTTATTTATTCATGTGCACTATAATTTCACTTGTTCCACACAGTGAGCCTCAGCACGAGCATGGCTGCTGGAGGTTTCTTTCTCTGATCTAGCGTAGACATGTGCGTGTATTGATGCCAGAGGCACTGCTTCTTACAGTGAAGCAGGAGTAGCATTTGGTATCAGCCTTGGGTGGCTGCAATATGTGGAGCTGTAATGGGTTATATGTATCTTGTGATAAAAGAATATTTCATAAGTTGTTTTTCAGGGTTTTTTTTCCTCTCCCTCCACCTCCTGTCTTTTTTTTTTTTCCAGATTTTGTGGATTATTCCACAGAAAGCCGTGCGATGGGTTCTGGTGATGTTTGCGCTGTGCCTCTCTGGGTCTGTCTTAGTGATGACATTTTGGCCTGCTGTTCGAGACGATAACCGCAGAATTGCGCTGGCTACTATAGCGACCATCGTGCTTCTCCATGCCCTGCTGGCTGTCGGCTGTTTGGTATGACAGGGGTCTCTCTTAGCATTTAAGATGCCTGCTTTTCCTTTGATTTAAAATTTACCTCTTTTGATTTAAAATATCCCTCTACAGTCCCAAGACCACATTTAAATTGGGCGTTAGGAGAGTGTTTGTTTTTGAGCAGATATCTTTCACGGTAAAGCAAACAAAAGCGTTTTTAAGGAGGTACTTCAACAAAATGTCAGGTCCTCTGACTTGCAGTTATTTCAGACGTAGCACAGAAACTTCTGCAGAATTGATTCGTTTCTACACCAAGAATGTATGTTGAACAATACGTGCAAAAATGTATTCCTCGTGTATAAGTCCTAATTATTCCTGGTATTTATGATAGCAACCTTTTATTAAAGCTTTAACCTTTTATCATATGCGGAATTATCTTAGTCAGATAAGTGAATCTCTTAAGGTTAATCAAATATTCATTTATAATTTATAAAAGACATAACCTGGCTATCCTTTTGTGAACCAACTCAAATGTGAAAATAAGAGAACTTAGTGCTATCTAAATGCTAGAAATAAATGTACTCTGCCTTTGTACAAAACTGGAGAGATAAGGTCCCAGAATCAGGTTTTTAGAATATCTCTAGAGTCTTTGAATTCCTCGGTTGAAACCCAGAGTAAATGAATTCAGTACCATGAAACTCAGGATGTATGAAGGGTTAAATTCTGCCTCTTGCTGAAGTGTAGAGGCTTTGTCATGAACGTCAGTGGAAGAGTCTCCAAAAGCAGTGCATGACAAACGTCCCCAAGTAGTGCATCTCATATATATATATATATTATTTTCCCCCTCTTCTCCAACAGTAAAATAATGAGCAATTGGACAAACTGATATGAAATATATTTCTTTCTAAAGCAGATCCGAGTCATCAACCTTCTTGTCATTATGCATCTTAATTATTAAGTACATTTCACAGCCAAGCTTGGAATTAGCCACTTTCAATCCTTGTTACAAAACTGAAAACTTGTCTTCCTAAATGCTAAAATTGCATCTGCGTAAAGAATATGCTGTGGAAATGAACAATGTGGGGTGTGAACGGTAGACCTATCTCATTTCTAAACTTTTGTCATTTTCCCCCTAATAATGCAGGCATACTTTTTTGATGCCCCTGAGCTGGATGTTCTGACAACTACTGCATCTGCTCAAAATGGAACCGCACTAGTAACTAAGACACAGTAATTATGGTAAGAATTATATTATCCATTCTGCTGTAGTCATTTAAAAATAATGGTTGTGCCTAACAGCCTGGAGCCATTTTTCCTGAATGTGTTACTACAGCTAAGGGTTTGCAGATAACAATAATTACTTTACACATGATACATGTGCACAGAGCAGCAGCTAAGCATTTTCCTGTTAATGGCAGGTATTAAGTATGGCTATAAACATGCAGAGAAACTTGGGAACAAACAAATATACCTTTTCTGAAGTTAATCGTCAGTAAACAAATAATATTTTGAATAAGATTTTTTAAAATATTTTACTTTGTCCATTAGGTTTTTAAGCAGAGTTGTGTTTGTTTTTTTTAACGTAAAAATACTGGCTTGCTAAGGGCCTAATTAAAGGTTTTTCTTTGACAGTAAATATATACAGTAGTATGCAAATAAAGCTCTTTAAAAATTAATTGATGATAAATTATACCTTTGTTCCTTCCGATTTGAATAATGATAGGTTGGACATGTCTCTGACTTCCAGAGATGCCGCCTTTCAAAGCAGCAATTTCTGTGCATAGGGGGATCCATGCATTCTCCAGGTGTCTGGCTCAGCATCTGCAATATCCATATGGGCTCTGTTCCATGTATGGGATGGCGTAAATTTTTGCTTCCTAGTAGCCGGGAGTGCTGCCAATGCAGACAACACTTGGTGCCTTTCTAGAGATTAGGAGATATAGGAGACAGTCCTAGAAAGGCATGTGATGCTTTAAAGACCAAAGCCACCCAAATACATTGAGTATCTGCTCCTTTGCAAATCAGAAGTATTATTACTGCATTTAGCTGCCAACTACCTATTTGCTTGGTATTTGGTAAAATACAGGCCATTTGAGCCTTGGAAACACAAGCATGACAATTTTCCAGCCATAATATAAGGTACGGCTCAGATGGGTGATAACAAATAACGACTCTCCAAAAAGCAATGTCTCATGCCAGGTGACTGAAAGAATACTGAGTGCTAGGAAAACTTTATTTAGATACAAATATGCATGCATCTTTATGCCATTTTTCTTATTCATAGAGCATTTTAATATTCATGTGTCACTTTTTCTGACTTTCAGATTACAATGCCTGTTTCTTCATCTGTGTACAGTAACTTTATTTTAAATATTTTTCACTGAAGGAAATGGAAATTGCAAAAACTAAAGGGAAAAAAAACATCTGAGAGGAAAATCTAGTGGTATTTCATGGATTTGTGAACATCTAAATGCTGAAAAGAAGACTAACCAAGTGGTTAATACAAGTAGATTTTTACAACTGTAAATCTTACTTCTTATACAGTAGGGGTTTTAAAATTATTTTTTGCATATCTTGCACTCCCTGCAGCGTGGTCTCTCAATAAAATACTCCAGAGGGTGGTTTGAAATGATTATTTCATAGTTGAAAGAGGATTGATGTTCCTCTTTTGAAGAGCTTGTACAGCTTCAGTTTGCCAAAATCCGTTGCGATAAACATGTTTCAGCCAACCATACTTTGTCTGACAAGGTTATTCTCTCCATCCCAAATTTCTGTTTTGATATTGGTGTATTAGTAAACTACATGGAACTACTTAAGTTTGGCACTGAAATTAGGAAATAGCAGTGCAAAGAAATAGTGGGTGCGCCTACAGGTTCGTTAATGTGCTGTAATTACAGTGCATTAAGTTGCGTACCTGTGATAACAGGTTCTAACTTAATGCAGCATAATCGGCGGTAGCGCTGGCATGCGCTTTTTTGTGATGCTAATACATAGTAGACTAATTCTGCTCTGCATTAGTGTGGTTTTGGCCTTCCGTGCTAATGTGCGGTAGACTTAGTCTACTGGGTATTTAAGAAAGTCCTGAGGTAAGTGGGGAAGCGGGAGCTCTGGAGGAAGAGCAAGCAGGAGGGGTACAGGGGAGGTGCTATCATACTTCCTGACAAATCAGGGCAATCAACTAGTTACCGTGGGTGTCTGTACACAAATGCATGGAGCCTGGGAAACAAGCAGGAAGAACTGAAAGTCCCTGCACAGTCATGGAGCTATGACATAACTGGTATAACAGAGACGTGGTGGGAGCTTGCATGACTGGAGCACAGTCACAGATGTGTACAAAGTGTTCAGGAAGGACAGGCAGGGGAGAAGAGGAGGAGGAGTTGCACTTTATGTAAAAGAGACATATGATGGCCCAGAGCTCTGGTATGAAGCTGGAGATAGGCCCGTTGAGAGTCTCTGGATTAAGGTTAGTGGTGAGAGCAACAAAAGGTGATGCCGTGGTGAGGGTCTGCTATAGACCGCCAGACCAGGGGGAAGTCATGGATGAAGTTTTCTTCAAACAGCTAGCAGAAGTTTCCTGATCACAGGCCCTGGTTCTCATGGGGGACTTCAATCACCTGACATCTGCTGGGAGGGCAATACAGCAGTGCACAAGCAATCTAGGAAGTTTTAGAGAGTATTGGGGATAACCTCCTGGTGAAGGTGCTGGAGCAGTCAACCAGGGACCATGTTCTTTTAGATCTGCTGCTCACAAATAGGGAAGAATTGGTGGGGAATGTAGTAGTGGATGGCAAATTGGGCAGCAGTGACCATGAGAGGATTGAGTTTAGGATCTTGAGGAAAGGAAGAAAGGAGAGCAGCAGAGTAAGGACCCTGGACTTCAGAAAAGCAGACTTTGGTTCTCTCAGGGAACTCGGGCAGGATCCCCTGGGAAGCCAGACTGAGGGGAACAGAAGTCCAGGAGTCCTGGCTGTACTGTAAAGAAGCCTTCCTGGGAGTGCAGGAACAAACCGTCCCGAAGCACAGGAAGACTAGCAAGTGTGGTAGAAGACCAGCTTGGCTTAGCAGGGAACTTTTCAGTAAACTAAGTCACAAAAAGGAAGTTTATAAGAAGTGGAAACTTGGACAAATAATTAGGGAAGAATATAAGAGCATTGCTCAGGCATGCAGGGATGAAGGCAGGAAGGCCAAAGCGCAGTTAGAGTTGCAGCTAGCAAGGGATGTGAAGGGTAACAAGAAGGGTTTCTGCAAGTATGTTGGTAGCAAGAGGAGGATCAGGGAAAGTGTGGGTCCCTTACTGAATGGGGGAGGCAACTTTGTGACAGAGGATGCAGAAAAGGCTGAAGTACTCAATACCTTTTTTGCCTCAGTCTTCACAGGCAAGGTCAGCTCCCAGACTACTGGACTGGGCAGCACAGTTTGGGGAGGAGGTGAGCAGCCAACAGTGGCGAAATAACAGGTTCGGGACTATTTAGAAAAGCTGGACATATACAAGTCCATGGAGCCAAACAGGATGCAGCTGAGGGTGCTGAGGGAGTTGGCTGATGTGATTGTAGAGCCATTGGCCATCATCTTTGAAAACTCATGGTGATCAGAAGAGGCCACGGATGATTGAAAAAGGGCAAACATAGTGCCCATATTTAAGAAAAGGGAAAAGGAGGATCCAGGGACCTACAGACCAGTCAGCCACACCTCAGTCCCTGGAAAAATCGTGGAGCAGATCCTCAAGGAATCCTCTAAGCACTTGGGGGAGAAGAAGGTGATTAGGAACAGTCAGCATGGATTCACCAAGGGCAAGTCATGCCGGACCAATCTGATTGCCTTCAATGACAAGGTGACTGGCTCTGTGGATGCAGGGAGACCAGTGGATGTGGTGTGCCTTGATTTTTAGCAAGGCTTTTGATACGGTCTCCAACAACATTCTCGCAGGAAAAGCTAAGGAAGCATGGGTTGGATAAATGGACTGTAAGGTGGATAGAAAACTGGCTGTCGCATTGGGCTTAGAGGGTAGTAATCAATGGTTCAATGTCTAATTGGCAGCTGGTATCGAGTAGAGTGCCCCAGAGGTTGGTCCTAGGGCTGGTTTTGTTCAATGTCTTCATCAATGATCTGGAAGATGGTATAGAGTGCACCCTCAGCAAGTTTGCAGATAACACCAAGCTGAGGGGAGTAGGAGATACACTGGAGGGTAGGGCTAGGATTCGGAGTGACATAGGCAGATTGGAGGATTGGACCAAAAGAAATCTCATGAGGTTCAACAGGGACAAGTGCAAAGTCCTGCCCTTAGGACAAAGCAATCCCATGCACCAGTCCAGGCTGGGGGCTGACTGGCTGGGCAGCAGCTCTGCAGAAAAGGACCTGGGGGTGATAGTGGACAATAAGCTAAATATGAGCTAGCAGTGTGCCCTTGTTGCCAAAAAGGCTAACGGCGTCCTGGGCTGCATTGGTAGGAGTGTGGCCAGCAGATCAAGGGAAGTGATTCTTCCCCTCTATTCACTGGTATGGCCACATCTCAAGTCCTGTGTTCAGTTTTGCTCCCCACCCCCCACTACAGAAAGGATGTGGACCCATTGGAGAGAGTCCAGTGGAGTGCAAGACAAATGGATCAGGGTCTGGGGGACATGGCTTATGAGGACAGGCTGAGGGAAGTGGGATTATTTAGTCTGCAGAAGAGAAGACCAAGGAGGGATTTAGTAGCAGCCTTCAACTCCCTGCAGGGGGCTGCAAAGAGGATGGAGCTGGACTGTTCTCAGTGGGGGCAGATGACAGAACAAGGAGCAATGGGCTCAAGTTGCAGCAAGGGAGGCTTAGGTTAGATATTGGAAAGAATGTTCTCACTAGGAGGCTAGTCAAACACTGGAACAGGTTACCCAGATAGGTGGTGGAAGCTCCATCCTTGGAAGTTTTCAAAACTGGGCTAGACAAAGCCTTGGCTGGGATGATGTAGTTGGGGCTGGTTCTGCTTTGAGCAAGGGGTTGAACCAGATGTGACCTCCTGAGGTCCCTTCCAACTCTCATTTTCTATGATTCTGTGACATGCCTCGTGTTTCTCTTCTATCCTTTGTGATATATGCCTGTGTATGGCCTCAGCTCGATTTGAATAAACTCGTCTTTATTTTGTATTTCTCTTTTACCCTTTAAATTCATAGAAGTCTTGATCTCATCGATAGGTTCCACGTAGTAAATGGAATATACATTTTATTTTCTCATGGATATTTCTGTAATTCTTTTGCCATGCTGGATGTTCAGGAAACATTACTGAATATATCTTCACAGCGCCCCTTATAAATGGAGAACCTCCCACTACCTTACTGGGGAACTATGGGTTAGTATGTTTGGCCAGAAATATCAAATGTCCTTTAATTGTGGATGACAGCTTGAGATGCCTGTGCCCTGACTTTTTTTTCAGAGTACTTAGCGTTTGTATTCTATATCATATGTTCAAATGCAGCTCCTATTCACTTTAGTTGCAGGTAAGATCATTTAACACTTAAGTCTGATCCTAGGTGACTCATTGGACTCTTAGATTTTTAGAATGCTTACAGCAAAACTTGGGCAACTTTTTCATCAGGACAGCAAGAGCATATTCTGAACACCGTGTGATTGCCTGACCCTTCCACCCCCAGCTCCCGCATCCTTGTTCTAAAGTACTGAAGAGGTAGAACTTAACCAAAAAAAAAAGGTGTAAAAGGTTTTCAGCATAGATGAACAACATATTTGATCTCTAAAATTCTTTCTTGGAAATGGCTGAACTTAAAAGACACTGAGAATAGGGAACTTTCAGTGTGTGTAGTCTGGAATGTTTTAAGGAACTGAAAAGTCCTTAGAAGTGTCTAGAGCACAGACCATCTGGAGATGCTTCCTCAGCCTGACGAAGGGTGTTTGTACCCAAAAGCTTGCTCAGAAGAATTTTTCCAACTATTTGAGTTGGTCTAATAAAAGATACCGGATTTACCAAAAGAACCTTGTCTGTCTAGAAGTGTCTGGTAACTTTTAACTGAAGTCAGTGCTCCCGACTTTGTAATTAACCCTTAAATTTCTTTTTTAAAATTGGTAATCCATTTACCACGTCTCAAAAATATAAGCTTAGCTAACCATAGGCCAATTTGAGTAGTTAAGAAACCTCTGAGTTCCAATACCACCTACAGCTGGCAGGGCTTTGGACAAAGGAAGTTTTTCATGCTTGCATCTATATTCCACTGACCAGAGAAGTTTGTCTTTCTCTCCACCTCTATTTTCTTCATTTTTAAAAGAAGGATAAAACCTGCCTTCTTGAGTATTTTTAAGGAGGAAGATTAATATTTTTAAGTGGCAAAGGTGGTAAGTATTTTAGATGAATATAGCATTTTTTGGAATTTGAACAATTCCTCCTCTACTGTAATCTTAACTCTAATGATGCGGAATATAAATTTGGTGTATTTTCAGAATGAAAATAAGTTTTTGCATATGCTTGGAATGAAATAATGGCCATTAGATACTGAAAGACAATGGGTTTTCATGAAGTAAAAGACCCAGATATGCAAAATTATTGAGGCTTTTCTCTTAACAAACAAACAACCCCTCCTCTGCTCCCCAACCCATAGTACGTGTTCTGGTGAATGAAAGGAGGCGCTGGGCTCAAGTTTTCAATGTTTTTGGTGCGTTTCAATATTGTTGGTACATAGGAGAGCAGGAAGGGGCTCCGCTTAAATATTAGATGAAAAAGGTTGCCGAATGATGTGTGCAACAGCACTTCCTCTTAAATCGTGCGCATGAAACGTTAGCGTAACGCCCCGCTACACGTCACTTACATCACGCAATTCCCCGGTCAGTCACGTCATAAACATAGACTGTGCAAAGTCATCGTCACACCGTAAAAATGGCTCTCCAGGTATAAAAAGAGCCTCCCCACGATGAACTTGGTGCTTGAAAGTATCTAACAACTCCATGTCTCGTTGCTACCCAGCTTGATGCCGAACGCGCGGCAAGGCCCTGAGGTCCTCGCCCGAAGCGAAACCCCCCACGTGCGCGTTGTCCTTTATTTCCCTGACGTGACATTTCGCAGTGATCACGTGAGGGCCTTTTTTAAACGAGATAACGTGTTTTCGGGTTATGACGCGTGGCTTTGCTTTTAGTTGATCCATCTCCGATTCAGTCCAGTAGTTGCTAAGCTTCGTAGGCTCAGGGTTAGGCTCGTGGCCCCACCTTGGAAAAGTCACGTTTTAGTTTTGGGGGGGGTTTTGCTCCAGAACGATACCAGAGCACAGAGCTCAAGGCAGCTCCGCGGAGCTGGAGGCATCGAGCGCCCCAGACTCCTGTTGGAAAGCTCGGGGCGCGTCGCACATGTGCAGACATTGCACGACCCCCTTGAAAGGACCTCAGGTCACCCCAGGGTGCTGCAGCACTGCTGGGGGGGAGGGGCTACTAAGCACCTCCCTGCCCTGCCCCCCTCCAAGGGCAGAGTCAGCCCAGGGTCAGCTTGTGGCGCGTGCGCAGTGAGGAGCGTCAGCCCGTCACTGCGCTCATGCCACAAGCCGGCGGGCGCCACAAG
>NW_005842168.1:1350814-1357598 GCF_000455745.1 Alligator sinensis | reverse complement strand
TTTTTAATGGGAAACCATGTGTGGGGGGCCCAAGCAGCCCCTTGCAGGTTGGAAAAAGGGAAGGGAAAACCCACGGTCTCCCGCATTTATCTCCTTTAAAGGAGAATCCGTTTTTAAAGTGTGTTCGCGACCCTTTCGTATATCCTTGCGACCCACTTCTGGGTCGTGAGCCACGGCTTGAAAGACGTTACAAGAAAGACCAACTAAATACAGTATAGCCTCAAATCTAGATGTCAGAAATCTGGGATTCTTGAAAACCCAGCACTTTTTAAAAATACACCACGTTGGGGAGTCATGGTGGCCGGTCCCAGAGCAACAGGGGGGTAGTTTGCACGCAGCGGTTGTTGCCACCGCCATCTGCCACCCTGCTTCGGGACTGGATGCTGCTCCGGCTTCAAAAATTCAAGTTTCCGGCAGGTGCGCAGTCCTGAGCGTGCCGAATTCGTGAGGTTATACCAGGGGCAGGCAAAATGCGGCCCACCAAGCCATTCTATCTGGCCCATTCTATCTGGCCCGCGGGTCCCCTAAAAAATTTAGAAAATGAATATACATCTGCCCCTGGCTGCCTGTCATGCGGCCCTTGATGTCTTGCCAAAACTCAGTAAACGGCCCTCCACCCAAAATAAGTGCCCACCCCTGGGTTATGCTGTAGCTGGAAAAAGTGTTCTTTGCAGGTTTTGAGGCACAAACACCCCTTTTTCAGGCTTGGGGAGAGTCTATTGGCGTTTGTGAGCTTTCCTGGGTAGAACAGAAGCCAATACGCAAAGTGCATTGCGAAAATGCAAATGCATGGCCCTGAGGATCGGAGGGATGGGAGATTATAGGAGGCAAGGTCTCACACCTATAGGGATCAGAGCTCTGGGTAGAGGTGGTATCTTTTATTAGACCAACTAGATATTTGCAAAAAAATTCTTTATTTGCCAGCTTTTGGGCATACTTGCCCTTCTTCAGGCATAGGAGAATGCAAAAATTGTAAAATTTCTCCTGGGTGGAAATGAAAATTCATATTTCACAGGAGAGCTGAAGGTGTTATAAGATCTCCTGGTTGGAAAAGTTCATTTTGTGCAAATTAGCCTCCGATAAAAGTTAGAGCGGTCTATCCACCTCAAAGTTGTCTGATGGCAAGCAGGATGTTGAATTATGTTTCCTTCTTGTTATGCTGTACCATATTTCACAGGAGGGGGGGGTGATGGAAGGCTGTCCTGGGCAAAGAATTTCTCTTGTGTTGAGGCAGCTCTGTGCTCTGTGTACATGCAAATTTGGCTCGAAATTGCCTCCTATAAGCACTCTTGTGAACTGCTAAATACCAGAAGACTAAGAAAATTCTCCCTGTGTTGTGCTGTTTTTGTACTTGCATTACATAGTTTGGATAGTGAAATTAGACTATCAGCTTCCTCTCTTCTTTGGTTTTGCTTTCTGGCTGTCATGCAGCAGTGATGATTTTCAGTTCATCTCTGCCAAGGAATGCCCAAGTAAAGATTTTCATTTGCATAAACAATTTGCAATCCTTTTCTATATATAGTTTAAACCGTCTGTTTTCTGAAAGGACGTTGAGCTTGGCAACGAGACGGTTCTCAGCAGTTGCTTCTCAGCTCTGGAACTCCTGCCCTCCTGAGGCATTTAGCAGCCGTAGCTAGGCTGAGATGTTGTTTACTCAGTCTCTGTTATGTGATGTGATATGATATTTGCATGATATTGCTAGTTGTCCATTTTAAGTTATGTTTCTCTGATTTGTTACCTACCCTGAGCCTTTGTTTGGAAGGGTAACATCTAAATCACACAAATAAACAGTGACACTGACAACTCAATCCTGTAAGTTTCCAAGGTAACTTCATGTGAAATATACCTGCTACTGCAAAATGACAGAGATAATAATACTACGTCATAGTCGCATCTGTATAATTTTTTTTCTCTTTGCTTGTGAATCACCCAGTTGGAGAAAGGAAGAATGACAGCCTGTTCACCAAATATTATTTAATTCACAATGTAAAACTGAAAGAAACTTTTTAACCTTTCAGTTATAATCTTATTTATAATGCCAGTAGACGTGTATTTCCTTTAAATAGAAATATTTTTCTAAAATTGATATAAATACATCTTCAGCATAACATTTGGTCCAAGTTAAATTTAACAACTCCACAATAGCTATATCCATAATGAACAGTTTTGACAGTTTCTGGTATGCATTAGCTAGGAAGTCTGGTAGCTGTGACATTCATTGTTTTGGGGGAGAGGGGTGTCTTTCCTTTCCCTGCAACAAAAAAAAAAAAAGGGGAGGAGGGGACAGATCACCAAACAACCACCAGAGCAAATTATGACTCTTCCTAATTTTCAGAGTACAGATTTTTTTTGGTATGGTTGTGGGTGGTGATACTGAAAAGGAAACTGCAATACTTCGGCTGTATTAGAAATCCCTGTCAAACAGAAACATTTCTAAAGTAAAGTATGAAGTTGTATGCTTTCATCATTGTCAAATCTTTAGCTAACTTTAGCTAATTCTGTAGCTTTGGAATGTATTGTATGCATCTCATCAGTAACCTGTTAATGTTGGGGTCTTTTTTCGTTATAGACTCTTTCAATGATTTGTATACTTCCTACACCATTTTCTGCATCCTTCTAATGTCTGTAGTGATACTGGTAATAAGCATCTTCAATGTTGAATTTTATGCAGGTGAGTTTTATATTTGCTGTAAGATATTTGACTGTAGCTAAATTGAACGACTATTATAAAGACAAGTTATTTAAACTCTTTATTGGCATTGTGAACTCTGCATTGATATTTATAATATAAAGTTGAATACTTTTTTAAACTTAAAAGTACGTATATTTTATCTCTGTTGGAATGTTGCAGGGACTCAAAGAAAAAACTGGCAAGCTGGCTTCACCATGGTCAGAAAATACTAAAATAAATACTAAAAAATTAGAAAATTGGTGACCACTGCCACCACTAATACTAATACTAAATAAAAGAAAATACTAAATAAAAAAATCAAACATACCTTAAAATTAGGGGTGTGTGAAGCTTCGGTTGCTGATTCGATTCAGAGAAGATTTGACCCAATTCAGAGGCCAAATCACCAAATCCAGATCGAATTGGGAGACCAGTGGCTCCCGGGCTCTTACTCGCCTGCCACTTTCCCCATTACTCTGGCTGTAGGAACAGCATCTGGGGGTCCCTAGGCTCCTCCTCCCTCCATCATTCACTTCCTGCCCTGGCTCCAGGGGAGCCCGCAGCTAGGGAGCTGAGGGGTGAGGCTAGGGCATCTTCACAGGCTCTGCAGCAAGGGGCGAGGAGGGGACATCCACACAGGATGGGCCAGTGATCCCAGGGGGCCAGTGATTGCATTGGTGTGGCCCATGCGGGGTGTGTTTCCACACAGCTCATGTAGCCCCTGGTTGCCAAAAAGTTGGACAGACCTGCCCTGAGCAGTTCACTTGCAATTGAGTAAAATCAGCAAGGTATTAGCACAAGGGTGTCAAGTGGGAACCAGATCTGCTCTCAGGGCTCATCACCTGAGGCTGCTGGACCCCCTGCAGCAGCAGTGTTAATTGCTGCAGCATGGCTCTGAAACTCTGGGGGTACATGCTGCTCCCTTCCCTCTCCTCCCTCCCCCCTCCTTCTTAATCAGTGCCAACATTGGGGGTTTTAGTCATCCCTGGCAGCTAAAATCAGGGAAAAGGTGGGGTGAATGGCAGAGGTGTTAACTGCCTTTATTCCAGAGCTCACACTAGACTGTGTTGGGAGAAGCTCCTGAAGAATGTTGAACTGAATGGAGAACCTGTCAAGGGTGTGCTGTGCATCTCTCTCAGTGACTAGTTCCACTGTAAAACTTTCTCTGCTACCAAAGGCAGCTAGCACAGATGTAGTATTTCATTTTAATGGCAGGTGGTCATAATTCCCTCTTGGTTTTCATTTACAGTTGCACCTTCAATTCCCTGCTCTCGATTAGCGCTGATAGGAAAGATTATTCACCCACAGCAAGTTATCCATTCTGTTGTTCATGCAATAATGGGAATGCTGGTGGCCTGGTGTGCAGCAGTTATAACAAAGGGGAGGTTCCAGTTTCTTGCTCTACCCTGCACAACTTCAGAAAGGTGACTGCTTCATTAATTAAGTACTATGCAAAGAGCATTACGTTGTCCTAAAATCTGTTTACTATTGGAGAGGCATCAAATTTCAACATCTACTAGTTAACAGAACCATTATTTTTCTCTGAAAAAAATGTTATCAGCTGGGGGAGGGAGGGGGAAGCAGCCACCGCCTTTGTCATCCTTTTGTGAAGTTCACAGGGCTAGTTTACAAGAAATATGGCAGGGAAACTTGACCAGAAGCCTTGAAATGAAGAAGTTGTGAGGATGAATAAGAGAAGGTATATTCAGCACTGAAAATATCAGTGACTTAAGAACCTGGGTCTTCAGACCTAAACAATTCATCAGGAGAAAAATGAAGGCTCTTATGATTGTAAATACTAAAAATAGGTGGTAAGATTTTTAGCTTATATAAAAATTGCCGTGCTGGACAATATTTGGGGAAGATTTCCATTCTGTTCATCAGATGAATAAAAATGAAACTCTGATTAACTGAAGCTGGAAACCAGAATGATCTCTATAGTAGTAATTTAGAGGTGTGCTGATATATTTGTCCATATTGGATAGCACCGATAGAAGGGAAATTGAGATTTTTGGCAATTGGCCTGCCCTCACTCTGTGCACAAATCCAGGGGACATATGACCCCCATACGTCCCCTCCACTTCCAAACAAGCCACCTGCGGCTCACCCCCTGCCCCACCCTGGCTTTATAACGCTGGCCCCTATCCCGCTCCCTCCCTCACCATGGGAGCCTTGATTTGCCCCCCACAGACTTACTGACCAGACACTGTTTGCCAATGTGCCGGACTGCATATCGGTATCAGCCAAATAACTCTTTATTGGTGCACCCGTAGTAGTAATTGATAGTAGTAACTGAATAACTCCCCCTCTTTCTCCCCCACCCCCTTTTTTTAACTTTAGCCTAGATGCTGTTGTTTCGTATGTGTGCCTAAATGAGTACCACCTCTTCTTCCTGCTGTTTGGAGCTTTCGTGGGATACAGTTACAGTCTCCTGTATCTTGTTAACAATATGAACTATTTGCCATTTCCAATTATACAGGTAAGAGGTTAAAAATCTGTGCAAAGAGAAATTTCTTATCTGTTCTAATGATCAAAGGACACACTTGATTTTTGTGATCCTAACATAGGCTTTATAAGTAGGGATCTACCTAAATCGTGCCTGAAGTGCACTGTGCAGCAGCTCCTTTAATCTTGCTCTTTTCACCGTGTGCCTTACCCCACCACTGACTATTGACAGGGTGGCTGTGGCAGTCCTGCTGCTTGCTCCTGCTTGGCTGGGAGGCAAAAACAGGTTTTAAATGTGCCATGGTTTTTGCCTCCTGCTGCTGATTGGCAGAGGGGCTCCAGAGGCATTTTCATGCCTTTTAACCAACATGTAAAATCAACAACAACAGGCAATCAGCCTAAATAGCAGCAAGTTTTCCTTCCCCTACTTTATAACTCTTCTTCCCCCTTTCCCAAAACATCTTCCTAATTTAGAAATAAATAAATGATAATGTTCTGCAGCAGTAAGATGCAGACTGTTTTGGTGAATGTTGAACTCCAGTTCATGTGAACCACTGCAAAGATTTGAATTTTGGACAGGCAAAAATATCTTCTCATTGAGAGTTTAACATCAGGAACTGAAGAGTCATCTAAGCTCCCTGAGAAGAAAAAAGCAATCCTTCAGTCTAAGTAGTTACTAGACCCTCTATGGCAGTGGTCACCAACCAGTGGATCTTAATCCACTGGTAGGTCTTGGAGCCTCTTGGAGTCGATCCAAGGCTGGGGTGGGGGCCCGCATACCTGCCCCAGCCCAGCAGGTCAGTCCATGGGGAGGGAAGGGGCAGGGGCTAGATTGAGGCCCCAATGGTGAGGGACAGTGTTGCAGAGGCAGGAGCAGGGGTAAGTTGAGTGGGGCCCTGGCTAGGTGGGACTTACCTGCTGGAGAGGCACGCCTCCAAATAATTTTTTCTCCCTCTGCCTTGATCTGCCCCCCCTTCCCTCCCCACAGATTTACCTGCTGGGCATAGGGGTTGGTGGCGGCACATGGTAGACCTTGGGTTGCTTTTAAATGCCAAAGGTGATCTCCTGCTTAAAAAGGTTGGAGACCACTGCTTTATGGCATAACTCAAAAAAAGGGAAAAACTCTGAATCCTGGTAAAAAGTAAATGGCCAGCATCTAATATGGAATGTGGATCCATGTGTGCAGTGCCTTTGGTTGTATTCTGCACTAGCTGAATGTACTAAGATTTTTTTGAAGGGTAGCATTGGATAGACTGTTGCAAAACTCAGTCCTGAAGTTATAGGTAGTTAGAGAGGAATGATCGTGGCCTCCAGATTGTCAGTAGCTGAAATATATCCTTCCTTCTCTGGCTACTTTAAACCAGTTGTGCTACTATGATTTCTAAGCTAAGTCTGGTTCAAAAAAGGTAGACCAGTTGAAAGAGTACTTTTGAGCAGGCTTGGTTTGAATTTGTGCAAAAACCCTGCTCAGACACTTGACTCAATTTAAGCCTGGATTGCAACAGGTTTTGTTTGTTTGCTTGTTTTTATTTGGGTGTTTGTTGGTTTTGGTGTGTTTGTCAGTAAAATTCTGCATAACTTCCCAAACAAAGTCTGAAGCAGTTATGAAAAAACGCTGTGTTCTGAGATGCAGTTTATTCAAGTGAAAAGTTAATTGTTTTGTGCATA
>NW_005842168.1:1344558-1350783 GCF_000455745.1 Alligator sinensis | reverse complement strand
CACTCTTTCAAATTCCTTTTCTGTTTCGAAAGATATATGTAATATAACTTCCTTACCAAAAATAGCTTAAGTGTTTGTGCCTTGCTGTTTTGAAGGACTACCATGAATTTGTCTGAATTTTACCTGCTTTTTATAGGTACAAGCCATACTAATTGAAAGCTGTTAGAAGAGAGAGTTTTCTACATTTCCAGTGTACTTTTGTGCATTTGCCAGCACTGCTGTGTAGTCAGTTTCCCTGGTTCTTCCATACAGCTCCTCCTCACTACTTGCGCGTTTCTTTTTTTAAACACAGCAACAGAGAAAAGATTGAAATAAGTAAGAAAATATGGTAACGTTATGGGAATTAGTAGAGACGTAGAGGTAGATCTAGTGCTGTAAATGTCTTTCAATTTTAAGTTTGATTCAGCTTCAGGGTGACTTGCATTTGAAGTGCTTTCTTCTCACTACACGGTTTTTAAAAATGATCTCTTCTGAGGGCACAATGCTTCAACTATTCTTTCTATTTTTAGCAATACAAGTACTTACGTTTCAGAAGATCTTTGCCTCTGCTTGTTAAACATAGTTGTGTGGAATCACTGTATCTGGTTAGAAACTTCTGCGCTGCATACTATTTTTTTGGTAAGTGTTCTGATATCATCTTTATTCTTGCCATATGTGGAAAGTTTTCTTTAATCAATTTGTCAGTATTTGCTGTTTATTCAGCCCTACAAAGAACCTAGGCTTTTTAAATAAGCAAACAGAACACTTTCAGTCATCATAACAGTTTATCAGACATGCAAGCCATTGCTGTTTATGTAATTTCATAGAATTGCTCAGTAAAGAGATGGTGTCCCTGAATGTTAATGATCTCATCTTGTTGCAATGTTGGGAAGACCCGAGAATGAGGTAGAGTCTAGCACGCAAGGCAATTAGCACGGAAGGGATAAAGGACCCATTTTGAACTGAAACTAAAATGTTGGTTCATCTAACCTAGTGTGTTTATTTCTGATGATCAGTAACAGCTGCTTCAGAGGAAGGCACAAGAAAGTCTGTTACAAACAAACACTTGTGAAACAACCTGCCCAAAGGGAAGCCTCTTCCAAATTCTTATCAGTCAGTAACTGTTCCAGAACTTTAATTTTCTTTACATGGAAGTCTCCATGCAGTCAACCAGCACTTTTATATGTGCTTTGTCTTCTTTTTTTTTCTTTGGCTGGGTGACTGTAATTGAACCTGGTAATGTATATTCTTATTGTGTGCGTAATACGTAAAGTATTACGCACACAATAAGAACTTTTTAGCATTATTTTCCTTTGGAAATCTTAGAAAATCTAAGGCTTTGCCTGCTTTTTGATCACTGATGCACAATGAACTGTGTATTAAAAAAGATCCCATAACCCTATTTCCACACTCCCCACCCCTGCGGTACTAGCCTTTTTTGCTTGTTTTTAATTAAAATTTAGGCTTTTCTGTTGACAGAGCTGTGGGTCTCCTTTCTCCAAAAGTGTCCGTCTTTATTTTGTGTTGGTATTTAGGTATAAGCCTAAAAAATATCAAATTATTCTAAGAGTTACTTCCAAGTTTCAGATCTATAGTCTATTGGAGATTTGAGAAACACAAAAAATTATATAATATACATTCTATTTATAAATTATATATTTATATATAATTTATTTATCTATATCTATAGAATATAAAAATAAAAAATACAATTCTGTGTTTCTCAATCTCTCCAATAGAATATAGATCTGAAGCTTATAATTATTCTAAAAGTTACTTCTCACTTTCCATCTGGAGGTTCAACATTACTGTAGTATCTTAATGCCTCCATAGCATAGATAAGCATTTGCTCCATTTTTCAGGTGGAGAAACCAAAGTAGCTTGGATGAGACCTTTGGAAAAAACTAATAATTAAACTAGGAATAGAATCTGCATCTCCTGATTCATAGTTTTAGCTTTTAACTTTGTTGTGACAAGAAAAGTATCAAGCAGTCTATGATAAGAATTGCTCCTTTTCACAATATATGCACATCATGTTGTTGGTCTTTATTTCTGTCTCTGTGTGTAGCTTGCTTTCATACCGAAAACTTTCCGTTTTTTTTTATACAAAGTGGGCACATCTGTATGTGCATATTAATGTGATGTAATAAACTCCAGCACATGTCACACTGGAGTTTACTGCTCCTGGGCACATGTGCACCCAGGACCACAGCATGTCAAGCTGGGTTGCAGCAGTCCCAGCTGGCAGGGGACCCGGGGGGAGTCAGCCTGCCAGCCTGGGGCTGCTCTGATCTGTTTCAGTGCAGGGGCTGGCTGGGGCATCAGGGTGCTCCAGTGTGGACATAGCCAGCAGGCAGCCCCTGCACTGAAGCACCCTTGTGCCCCAGCCACACATGCGATGCTGAGGAGTACAAAAAAACCCTGCAAAACAAAACTTTGCAGCAGGATAGTATTTGTATTTACAAGTACTACCCTGCTGCAGAGTTTATTAGTTTACTCCAGCTTAGTAGCCCTGCATGTGCAGGTGCCAAGATGGTTACTGTGGAGCTAATTAATCTATGCTGCAGTAAACATCTCATGTAGACATGCCCATTAACTGTTACATATCTGTTTCACAATGTCATTTTGCTTCTGGCTTTTTAGGTTATATCCCACGGGCATGGATAAGTACCACAATGGACCTTCGCGCAGATGAGTAAGTAGTAAAACAGCCTGTTCTCAGTTGGGCTGTTTTACCTTTCATCATAATCGTCTGGGAGAAGGAGTTGGGAATGGCAATGTCTACCTTTTAGCACCCTGTACTGTGCTGTAGAACCAAAACTACTGCATTAGGCATCACAGAATGGGATCCAAAGCACCGTGAGCTTGAAGCAGCCTAGAACTAGATGGTAGAAAACACTGTGCACACGGATCTCTAAAAACCTACCACTCTCCAGATCTTGGGTGCCTGGTCCAGGACTGGTAACAGGTGGAGAGGGGGCTCTGTCCATTTGCAGGTTGCAGGTACTTCTCTGTCATCCTATTGAAGCTGTGCAATATGGAATTTGTGGTTCATTGGGACTGCTCCCATGATTGTTTAATGTAAAATGCATCAGCAGTGACGGGACAGGGGGCAGGAAGAGTTCTTGGAGTATGACCCAAATCCCACGACTCTCCATTCTCAAGAGCGTGCCTTATCCACTAGGCCAGGAGGGGTTAACCTGTGGCATGTGTATCACAAATGGCACAGGCAGGCCCCACAGGCCAGATGACATGGCACCAGGGTCAAGATTGGAGTTGTGGCTCAGGGGTTGAACACCCCTGGCTTTTTACATAAAAAGGGCATCACTACCTCCTCTGATCTTGTTTTAGAAGACAGTGGCCAGAGGTTTGTGAGGAGCCTAGTTCTGTTAGGCATCTTTTGATCAGGCATGCCAGATTAGGCTGCTCAAGGTTTATATGGAAAAATTTCTAGTGTTTGGATGCTGGTTAGACTTGGGCAGTGAACTGCTCAGACTGGGGCAGTCTGCGGCAAATGCAGAAAGAGACTTCTAGGTCTCTAGGGAACTTAGAAGTCAGATAGGGAAGTGCTTACTGAGGTTAGTCAACTGATTTGGAGTTTCTTGGATTGCAATTCTGGATTTAGGAGCCTCGATTCCACTGAGGTCCTTGATTAGATCTAGCCATACATCTTTAAATACAAGAAGAAAATGTTCCCTTCCACATGTCACAATATTTATTATGTTTTCTCCTCCTTAATGCAAAGGGAACTGGAGAATGTTCTTTTCTTCTGGTTATTCATTGTTTAAAATTATACACGTTGGGAATATAATGCTGCTGCTAATTGACTTAGAGGGTTTTGGCATTTACAGACCCAGCATTGCTGACAAATTGGGGGGGAAAAAAAAGGGGTTTTGGTTTTTGGGGGTTTTTTTTTGTTTTTTTGGTAGCATCTTCTAAAGTAACTGCATTTCCTGAAGCATTGTTTTAATCCATTAATTCTTTATACTGTTGCCACCAAAATTAAATGTGTGTGTTTGGGTTTTTTTGTAGTAAGATTCATCCTCTTGACACCCTGGCTGGTTTGCTGGATCTCTCACTGTTCTACCATACCTGGCTGTGTGGTGTATTTCTTTTGATTCCTTGGTACATTGCATGGTTACTCTTCAAAATCTATGCAACAGAGGTTAGTATTGGCTGACTGGATTATGCTTGCATGTCATCAGCATTGTGGAAAAAATGTTTTACTTTCAAAAGTAGTGTTCAAGAAGAAATCTCTCAGAACTAGCAATTCTCAAGCTTTACATAGCATGGAGTATAGTCAATGCAACAACTGACAGATACTTTTTATCCCTCTTCTAATTTCTCTTGTTCCCAATAATATAACAATCCCATAGCCTCTAAAATTAGAGAGCTGCAGTTTACATGGAAAACTAATACCTGGAGAACACTAACTGAATTTTAGCTGTTCCAGTACATTTTTTTTTAACGGAAAGTGAAGGATTGATAGGGCCAGGCAGCACTCTGGACCATGCTTCATAAACTTCTGATTTAAACAAAGACCCAAACTACACAGTCTCCTATAGACCATTTTGATTTAACATCAAAGTAGCATGCTGTTATAAAGTAGACTTCAAAAAAATCTTGGGAATTGATACATTTTTCTTTTTTAATCATTAAGCTACAAATTAATGTGGCTAAAAAAAGACCATTTAAATATATAATGAATCGCATTAAAATAAAGCAGAGACTAAGATTCAACCAAAAAAAATGAAATTCTGCCAACAGCAAATTGGGAACTTAATCTTCATTGTATAATTTAAATACTTCTCAGTAAGAGAATAAAAATACCACCATCTAATTTGATTTTCCTCCTTTTCCCACCCCCATCCCCCTTAGGCTTTGTTAAACTACAGACCAGGCTTCCCAGCCTCAGTTCTTTGGCAGGTCTCATTTTAGAAAGTGTTACTTTGGAAGGACAAAGTGAAGTGAAGAGGCCTTTTGATCCATTTTTCTGAGGCTCAGCTTTTTTTAATTAAGGAGAATCCCTAGCTGCTGTTATGATTGCCCAGAAAAGTTTTGGGAATCTTGCATGCAGGTATAACCTTGTGCTGTCCATTCTGGCTGAACTTGCTAAGAGCCTGGAAAAGGAGTTCTGGCATGTGAACTGTCCATTTTGAGAGATGTTAATTGGAACTAATAATTGTGGACACTTAAACACTCTGTTAATTATTTTTGTGGACATATTAAAACACGCTGCTAATTATTTTACTGCTCATAAAAGCATGCAAGATGGAAGGGGAAGTGTTGTCATATTAGGAAGATGTAAAGTGTGTATGGGTTTTAATAACAAATCACGAGTTTGAAGGGTGGTGCAGCTGACATTGTGATCCCCCCAAAAAACGTTCTGAAATGCTAACTAAGAGCAAAGTCAAGGTCTAAAAATTTTGCCCCATAAACATAGGTAGTATTTGTAATCTTAGAAGATGTATACTCCTACTCCGCTCCTAGTATGATGAGGGGACCCCTCTGTTCCCGCCCCCCCTCCGCCCCCCCCATTTTATCCTCCTCCAAATATAAATAACACTTCATAATCAGAAGTCTGTCAGAGAAATAACAGGCCATGGCTGGCAGTTTCCAAGTAGGAAGATGGTTGTAGAATACAAAGCACTTTATAGATTTAAAGGAGAGGATTAAAATTATTAATTAAATCTAACTCAAAAAGGTTTGTGTAAAATCTTACCGTTCTTCTTCAGGGAATCTGAATAACTTGGAGATGATACCTTTTTTCCTGGGCATTGCTGTATAATACCACATGCTGTTTTGTTGTTGTCTGCTCAGATTCTAAAACTGGTTCTTGCTGTTTAAAAGTAGATTTAGAAGTCCATTTGTTTTATCACATTAGCAACATTAATTGGAAGCTTTGGCTATATACTTTATGTAGTTTCTCACGTTGCCAAATTAATTTGGCTGTGGAGTCTCAGTAACAGTCTATTTCAAAGTTTGTTCTGTGTAATAGAAGTCTGGTATTGAATCAGCTTAGTTCTTTTCTTTAATTCCAGGCGTACCATTTTCCTGTTCAGCCAACGTTTGCTGAGGAAACTGACCAGTGCTTACCTAAAATCTTAAGCAGTAACCCTCCCCTCATCATAAAGGTATCAGAACAGTTGTTTGTGTTTGTCATGTCTGTATAGTCTTAGATTTGTAGATCTTGGGGTCAGAAGGGACCTCAGTAGGTCATCGAGTCTGACCCCCTGCCCGGGGCAG
>NW_005842168.1:1321162-1344527 GCF_000455745.1 Alligator sinensis | reverse complement strand
CTGGGGTCAGATGACCCCAGCTAGGTGCTTGTCCAGTCTCCTCTTGAAGACCCCCAAGGTAAGGGAGAGCGCCACCTCCATTGGAAGCCCATTCCAGATTCCGGAAAGCCTTACCCTAAAGAAATTCTTCCTGATGTCTTAAATCTGCTCTCCATCAGTTTGTGGCCATTGTTCCTAGTTACTCCAGGGGGGTGCCCTACTAAATAGAGCATCTCCTACTGAGAAGTCTTCCATGGATCATGAATGATTTAAGCAGCAATCTAAACTGCCTCCAAAAGAGAAGGCTGAGAGGGGATCTAGTGGCAGTCTACAAACTAGTCAAGGGGGACCAGCAGGCATTGGGAGAATCCCTGTTCCCCCGAGCACTCCTGGGAGTTACAAGAAACAATGGACACAAGCTAGCGGAGGGTAGTTTTAGGCTAGACATTAGGAGGCGCTGTTTCACTGTCAGGGCGGCTAGGACCTGGAACTAACTTCCAAAAGAAGTGGTGCTGGCTCCTACCCTGAGGGTCTTTAAAAAAAGGCTGGACGAACGGCTGGCCGAACATCTGGCCGGGGGCGTTTGACCCCAGTACTCTTTCCTGCCACGGCAAGGGGTCGGACTACATGATCTCCTCAGGTCCCTTCCAACCCTACCAACTATGAAACTATGAAACATCTTTAAAAAAACCAGCCAAATTCATAACAGTCAGAAGCGTTTTGCAACACTTCCAGAGAAGTTTGTTTTATAATGACAGCTTAGTGTATTTGCTCAACTGGATTGCTGGTTGAACTGAATTCATTTAGTTAGAAATGGAGTGTGTCTTAATTACTCTGTGGAGTATATGTATACTACTGTTAAATAGACCAGGCATGAAAATCCATTTACTTTCTTTTTAATCTACTGTTTTAGCTTCTCTGTCAAATGAATGAACACACTCTACTTATTAAATTTCATTCTTATACCACATTTCTTTATGCTTTTGACACTTTCACAGTGCTGCACATCTTTTCCTGGATGTTTCATAGTTTCTTAAAAGTAAATAAAAAGTCATCTTGAAATAGGGTAATACAAAAAAACCTAACTTTTCATGTATTTTAGTGGCAAAATTCATTTGAGTTTGCCAGTGGTAACTGTGAAGCTGTTCTGAAGTGACTACATTTTAAAAAAAATTAGTGTTTAACCCAATTTCTTGCTTTAAATTCTTATTTTAAGGTGTGAGGTCTCAAGGTGATGTTTTAAATTAGGGCACTCAGGACACTTTCTGGTACCAGCAAGTGCTGTGTTCAGGGTGGATTTAATCACGATATATAGTTGGTCAGAAAGCCTTGATTTAATCATTGTTTTCTACAAAAAATGCATTCTTGTTGTTTGATATAACCTTTGTTAACATATTCCCAAACGGTATTTTTTTATGGCCTGGCAAGCCTGCTACCATGATAGGTTTTCCCTCTACCATACCATTCCCTCTCCATTGATTTTGAGATCTAGTGAGGCTAGACTCAGAAACTTATCCCTCAAGACTTCTGAAATATTCTGCTCAAAATGTTTTTCCTTTGTTTCTACTGCCCCCCCTTGCACTTATCTCCAGATTCTTCCTCCTTGCCCAGATCTACTCCACCCCCAATAATCCTCTATTCATTTAATTTCTTGAAACTGCACTTTTAGAGAGAGGTAAGGGCTTGACTCTGTACACAAACTTGCAGAAAGACAAGAGGCTGATGGATAGGTAATCAGGCCTGTTATTGTTTAACTCGTTATACTGCTGTTAACAAGGATGTTATCTCTGGAGAGACAATTCCAGTTTGAGACTGAAACTAAGCATCACAGAAATGCTTAGTGGGATCTTCTAGACTGAGCACTGAGTCCCATTGGGTAAAGTGGTTTTCTTTAATCCTTACTAATCTATAGAGGAGCCTCTGGGAACCCATAAGATTCGGCCCCTAATATAGTCAATGGCCTGTTGTGACCTATTTATAAAACTTTTCTAAAAAGTTGCATGAATATATTGTCTCAAACAGTATATAATTAAAATTTATAATCTATATTCTATGATGATATTTTTGAGCTCTAACATCTTAAATTAAAACTATATATAGGTTTATTTTTTTTAAACAAGCAGCTTAACAAAAAATAATAAATATGATTAAATTTAAAAAAATCCGATTTAAATTAAATAAAAAAACCATGATTTTTATTTACCCTGGCTGCATTTAATAATATCAGAGACTCATAATACATCTAGTGTTGCTACAGACATGAAGTATAGCTCCTACTCTTCTGGTTGTGTTGTATTCTGAAAGAGGGGATTAGAGCAAGACAGGTTCATCAGCAGAACTAAAGGGTGAAAACCCTAGTCTGTAAAAAACCAAAACAAAACAAAACAAAACAAACAAAAAAACAACCCAAACAAAACCCCAGTCTTTAATAGTTGTACTTTACATTTGTAATATTAGCATTGACTAAAATTGTATTAATAACTGGCTCTTACTACATTTGCAAGATTTGAGACAATTAGCTGTTTGTGGGCTTGTCACATTCATTCCTTGATCAGAAAAGCAGTTGGACTTCAGTACCAGGGCAGGCCTGACATCAATTTCAGGTGGCATGCAATGAGATCCTAGTGCCGTAATAAAATCATGTGTTAATTTGCTTATAAATGCCAGTGTAATTTGTCTGTATAGTTATTTGTTAGTGCTAAGAATGACACTTTGTTCCAGTTTGCCTATCAGTGAAAGCAGTCTAAAGCATACAAAATTTCCTGTGAAGTTGACTCGCTCTGGAGCCCCAATCTGAAGCGACTTTCCTGTGGCGAAAGTAAAGGAGTTATTCTCTGCATGTGCAATCTTCTAAACTAAGGGAGAAAAAATATTAATAGCTGAATTTTACCTGTGGTTACAGTATATGTAAACAAATCCTGTTGACTCTATTAGGAACTACATTTGTGGGAATACTCAAATTCCTTGCTAAAATCTAAAAACCAATAGGCTTTTAATGACTTCATATTTAAGGGATCAACTTGATTCCCCCCCCCCCCCCCCCCCTTTTATGCATTAAAATATTTCCCTCCTTTTCAGTTCTTGGCCTTACAGGACTTGATGTTACTTTCCCAGTATTCTCCTGTGCGACGTCAAGAAGTCTTCAGCCTTAGTCAGCCAGGTATTACCAAAATAAATCTGTGGTGATTCTAAACTTTTTCAAGACTGTTGTTATGGTAAGAATTTTTTAGAAATGATCTCATACTTGGAAGCTTGCTGTATAAGCCAAAAGAACTCCTAAGCAAAAGTACCTATTTGGAAAAGCCCTCTTTTTGTTGTTTCATCTACTAAACTTAACAAATACTGGTTTCTGTTGTTTGATTTAAATGACAACTGTGAGGAAACATAGGTTGCAGAGTATCAAAGAAGGGTATTCTTGACATCACGAATTGAACGAATCTAATAATAATAATAATAATATAACAACAGATGTGTATAACAGTTTAGTATCAGGATGTGAGTGGCATGAAATGAAGCATAAATTGTGAGTCACTCCCCAGTTGTGCAAGCAAATAACGGCTATGATTTAGACTGGTATATAAACCTCTTAAAATATACAGAAATATGCTGTAGGAGGTCCATTAGAAGTCTTTTGCTTTCATCAGGGACTCTTTTGCACTTCATCAGGCGTTCTTGTTGCTTATGCACTGTGGTAATAAACGGTGTTGAAACTAGCTGACAAGCAACTTACAAGACCAAAAATTAGTGAGTTTAAAATCTAATGGGCTAAATTCTGCCTTGCAGGATACCTATGCAGCTCTCACTGAAGTCATCAGGAGTTGTGTGTATAGGCTGGACATTTACAGTTTGAACCAGTATCTGTGTCCCTGTGCATATTTGGGCACAAGAAACTTCTGGTGAAAATGCAGCATGCTTTTTTTTTCGAATTAAGTATATGTTGGGTAATTCTGTAAGATTATACTAAACATGGAAAAAGCAGAATGTAAATAAGTACCATCAAAACAGGCATGGTGATGTGCGTCTTGACTGAAACCACTGAACACCTCTTCAAGTATTTGTTGTCTGACCTAACTAGGTGGGCATCCCCACAACTGGACAGCAATATCACGGGAGTGCTTGAATCTTTTGAGTGACTTAACCCAGAAGCTGATTATACACCAGGAAGCTGCGGCTACAAATGGGAGAATAAAACAGCCATCTCCAGGGGAAGTAAACAAACCCCTGAACTTTCCAGGTACCTTTTTACATAAGATATTTCACAGTAACTGTTACAGAGTGGTTTACACCTGTAATTAACAAGACACAGTAGAGTGCAATGGAGGATGTTATAACACTAGTATAAATTGAATGACACAGGGAGCCAAGTGATTATGTTAAGTATTTGAAGGAACGCAGGTTAAAGAATGTGTGCGTGTTGTTACAATAGCATCAAAGATTAATTAAAGTGGAACTTGAAGAGAGATCACTTTTTTCACTTTTAGTGCATTTGACAGCATTCCCTCACACTGTTTCTCATTTACGTAGGTTTAGGAAGTCAGCCTATCAAGTGATGGAACTTGTTGAACAGCCCCCTAAAAATTTTGATAGAAACATTTGTAACTACTGATTCACTGTTGCTAGTTTACAGTGGTGAAACATGTATTGCTGAAAAGTCTTGGGGAATATTTTTCTGTGATTCACTCAATACAGGCAGTCCTGAGACTTACGACACAATTGGTTCCTGAAAACCACGTCTTAAGTCAAAACGTTGCAACTCGGAACCAATTTTCTCATAAGAAATAAAGTTATAAATGGGGGATTGGTTCCTGAACCAAGGCCAGATACCCTGTTTTCACCAAAAAATACTCCAGAATTTTGTACTCTATCAATTATAGATAAATAATATAGCTACATTAATATATTTATATTGTAAATAGCAATCATACTGATTTGGAAGGACTTCTTTGAGGTGACTGCTGGACTTTTTGAAGCGCTCTTGGCTGCAGGTTTTTCTGGAGTCTTGTCTGCTTTCTTAAAGAAAGTGTCCAAGGAAGTTTGGACAGATGTTCTCCAGGGAGATGAGTGACGCTGGCATGGCATTGCATCAGGTCAATCGTTGCAAGTCGAAACTGGCGTTGTAAAGTTGAAATGGTGTCAATTTATAAACACTGTAAGTGTGAAATGTTGTAACTTGAAACAATGTAAGTCGAGGACTGCCTGTATTGCTGTAGGAATATCCTTAAGGTAGAGACTAAGCCAAAGCCATCTTATTTAGTGGGTTCTTTCTAAATGCATTTCACATAGTAAAATGCAGTCTGTATTGGAATGGAAATATATCTTACATTAAGAACTCAGCAGAAATGAAGTATGGTGGAGTTAACAAGCTTTGGAGGAAACAGACTGATAGTGGGCACGTCTACACATTCATTAATGTGCTGTAACTGGAGCTAATGCGCATTAGCGCAGACGAATGGCTTTTTGGTGACACTAATGCACAGTAGATTCATTCTACTGCGCATGGATTGTGCCTGCCATGCTAATGCACAGTTGAATTTAGTTTTCTGTGCATTAACCCTCTCGTGTAGATGTGCCTAGTCTGTATTGCATTTACCCATACCAGCCCATATGTATTTGTTTATCATCAGGAGCAGCTGTTATAGAAGAAATGGCTTTTCAGACACAAAGGTCTAACGTCTTACCTAGAACTCACATGCCTTCCCTGGTTAAATCCCTGTCGCCTTTAAAGACATCAACTGCATCAGACCTTGGAAGCTCTTTTGGCTCACCTTTCACTTCTCCTGCTCTAAATCGCAAGCCTGGAATCCTGGATTTAAATTCTCCTTGGCATGGATCAGTTCAAAGCCCTCATATTATGAGAAGAGGACCAAAGCTGTGGACATCAAGTTCAGGTGGGGGCCATTCTGGTCCAGTTACCTTGCTTTTTCTCTTATGTATAATGGAAACATTGGCTTAATTGTGCAGATTCTTTTGGGTCATACTGGCTTTGTAGAGATTTCTATTTTTTTCTAAATGGGCTCGGTTTTTCTTGTAGATCTGCAAACAAATGGTTCTTACCCGCCATCCTTCCCAATGGTCTCTGTTGCAAGAGTTGGTCATGAAGCAGAGCAGCCAAGTTTTATGTATATGTGGCTACAGAACAAACAGGAGCAGGTACAGTAAGAGTTGTGGTATAAATCAGTTTGGTCTTATATGTGGCATACTGGGTGTTTCCTTCAGAAATATAACTTCATTGTATGATCACATTTTCCTCTGATCAGCTGACCTAACTCTTTAAAAAACAGCCCGTTATTTAAAAGTTTTACCTTGACATAATTGTAAAGTTTGAATGGATTTGGCTACTTAACACCAGAAATGTTGTATATAATACACTGTATAATGTAAAATATGTATTTTTAAATGTTTTTCTCTCCTACTCAGATAAGAAGTTTCTTGTCAAAACGAGTGCTGGTCATGTATTTCTTCAGCAAGGTAATTATGGCTACATTTATTGGACCTTTGGATAGAGCAGAAACATGAACAGGAACAGGTTCTAATGCTGTCTTCTAGGGGAGCTCCAATAGAGAGTTTCTTGGCTGATACCAATAGCTGATTATTCACTAGGTGTATCAGCCGATTCCGATAGCCAGTTTTACAGTAGCACAGCTGGGCAGCATCGAGAGCAGCTCCCTGTAGGTAAGTCTGTGGAGGGGAAAAGGCGTGGGAGGGGCAGATCGAAACCCCCATGGTGAGGGAGAGAGTAGAGCTGGAGTTGGGGGTGCTGCCCAGCCAGGGTGGTGAATGGGACCCTGGGGCCAGGGCAGGGAGCAGCATGGAGCTGTGAGAGGCTCATCCAGGGGATCAGCATCCCGGTGCTTAAAAATGGTAGAGACGCTTGAGCACAAGGGATGCTTTTAGGAGCAGAACCGAGTGGTGTGAAGGCAAGGCAGGCTGCTTGCTGTGTGCTCGGGGGTCCCAGGGTAAAGGCAGCAGGTTGGAAAGCCCCGAGCCTACAGAGGGCAGCCCACCTCCACCTGTTCCATGCACACATCTTGGGGGGGCACATGCACCCCCTGGATGAGCTGTCCTTGGCTCCATCCCTTTCCCTGGCCCTGGGGTCCCATTCACTGCCCTGGCTGGGCAGCGCCCCCAGCCTCGCTCCATCCCTCACCATGGGGGCCTCAATCTGCTTCTCCCTGCTACCCCCCACACACTTCCCCTCCACAGGCTTAACTGCAGGGCACTGCTCTCCACACTGTCCAACTGTGCTCCTGGCCGTGTGCATGCTGTAGCTGCAAGCATACACATGGTGTCTGGGAGCCCTGGCCAGAAGGCATATTTTATTTATCAGCATGTTATCAGCTACGCCGGGCAAAAAAAGCCGATAACATTAATTTTCTTTTTATCGGTACCAATCCAATATGGCACTGATATATCAGTGCACCTCTACTGTTTTCAGTGCTTTCTACAATCATAATTTTTTTCCCCAGTCTTGCAGCTTTTTATATTTCTAAGACCTCTTACACTTAATAATGAAGCCTCCCAACACTACTCAGTTAAAAAGGGTAATATTTCTATACAGACTAAACTGAAATACATACATTATAACTTTCTCAAAGTTCTACCTAATGTAAGTGCCAAGGTTAGAATCTAAAAATACCAAGAATCCTGACTGTCTTAGTGTACCAAGTACTAGATAACACTGCTTCTTGCTATACTAAATAAAGCTAGAATTCAGTAGGTTGATTCTGGTAGAATGAGTGCAGCACAGCAGATTTCACGCATGAGTTCTGTGAGCAGGTATGGCAATAGTGTTGTAAACATTTTTTTTTAAGCGTGCCGACACATCATAAACTTTTTGTGAAGTATTCAACGTTTTTAAATGATGTCAGTTTGGTTTTCTGGTCTCATTTGTTTATATTGTTCTTCCATGTGGAAAGTGTACTTGATGGAATTATTCAAAAGGTTTCCCTTCATGCTGGTGTGTATGTGTGTGTGTTTTTGCATGGCTTTTAAATAAACCTTGACCTTAATCCAAAAGCAGGTCATGCCCTCAGGACGGGGGCCTTCTGTGTACAGATCTCTCTAAAGGAGGAGTTCTGTTATACATGAAACAATCTATTTTTCTGGATCTGCGGAGCCCATTGTGAGGTTTGAAGTGGATAATAGGGCCAGTGAATGGGATGGGGATGCGTGTTCGAAGTCGGAGAAGAAGCCCTGCTAAGTGTGTGGAGCCCTATGCATGGCTTCCGTAGGTAACTGTTTTTCAGGAGAATGGAGGTCCCTTGTAGGGCCGTAGCTAGTATGAGAGCACAGAGCTGCTAGGTGTTCCTTCCTGGCTTCCCTCGACTCTGGTGAAGCTGGCAGATTTCAGGTAGGCATAGCAGGTTTCCTATATAGAGAGAAACTGGACAGAATTGCCAGTTGCTTGCCATATCATGCAGAAGATGTTACTGATATTTTGAAATAATTGTTTTGTGATGTAATCTGGTACAGGCACACAGATGCATGTAAAGGAACACCTCATCCATGATGGACAGGAGCATACTATAAATGCCTAGATACTGGAAAGTCCAGGGGAATGGCTGGGTCTAGGGTTCTGCACCATCTACTGTTGCTTGCTTAGAAATGTCAAAATTCTGTAGCAAATCTTTATGGACTGGGGCTGCACTGGGTACCTGTGTATGTACAGACATGCGTGTATAGCCTTTAAATAATATCCGTACTCTTAATTGGGGAAAAAAAGCAGTTTTGATGGCTAACGTGAAAAAACATGCACTTAGGAAATTATGATTTCTCCATAGCATCCGGAGGCCTCAATCCAAGCTGTCTTTTCTGATGCTCAAATGCACATTTGGGCATTAGAAGGTAAGAAATTTCTATTTGAATTTATTCTAGTTCTTGCTTTGAGGTGACTGTAATGAACACACAGATTCAGTTTCAGGCTTACTGTACCCATTACTCTGGAAATGGAGCCAAAGAGAGCTTTCTCATGTAAGCTTATTTGCACTGATGCAGACCTCCTCTCTGCTACAAACTCTCAGTGCCGTCACGTCCACAGCCCCTTTGCATTTTCAAAACCTGCCTTTCTGCTTAGAAATCTACTCCATTTCTACCAAACCGAGCGCAGCTTCTACTGCCTCTTGACAACTAGCAGAAGGCATCTGTAGACATTGCAACGCTTTCTGCTTGCTGCCATTATGGCTTGAGTAGCTGGTGTCTTCCTAGGGTGTGCTCATGCTCTGGCAACACAGCTGATGAGCTGCCAGAAAGTGTGTTGGCATTATGATAAAGGAACATTTTTTGAGAAGGAATTTACCATCTTCCCCTGATCTCGCTCATCAATTCATCATGGCATCTGAGAAGTGGAGGACAATAGCAAAGACATCTACACCATGTTTTCTTCTCCTTACCACATGCCTGTCAAACCTGGGGCTGGTTTAGTCCACGGAGTAAATTAGAGCAGCCTCAGGACTTCTGCCATTTGCTCCTGGCTGTTGTACATTCTGAGGGATGCCCCCACGTTAGTGGGATCTTTGTGTACCCAACTAAACCAAGTGCCAGTGTGCTGCAGCAGTGTCTGAGGTCTGACATCTTGAATTGTTAGTGCAGCCTGATGCTTCCATTTCTGAAGGCTAGTGTAAGATAAATTGTCTCGGACTTTTCTTCCTTTAAGGTCTGTCTCATTTGGTAGCAGCATCATTTACTGAAGATCAATTTGGAGTTGTCCAAACTACACTGCCAGCTATTCTGAATACCTTGCTGACCCTTCAGGAGGTGATGATCTTTAATACCTCTTAATGTAAAACTAGCTTGGGAGGAAGGGTGGGAAGGGTCCTATTCTGTTGTATTGCTGTTTGACTTTAAATTGAATTGTGTCTTCACCTAAAATTGTTCTTCATAGCCAGCAGTTAAATTTAGTCTTGTTATTTAGTTTCCTTTTTCTCAGCTTCTGAATCAATACCTAATTAGATTCATTTTTTTTAAACTGCCATTGTGATCAGAAAACAGATTTTGAAATGCAATATCCTGTTAAATGGCACAATATGCTCAACTAAAAATAGTATTTCAGGGAAGTAACAATTATACAAGTATGCCAACGTAAAATGTTCAGGTTTTGTCTTTGGTTACAAAAGTCCTCCATGTCTATCGCAAACTACTTCAATTTCAGAGCCATTACATTTCAGGAGATGAGACCTGTTTCATGTTTCTCTGCTGATTGTTTAAGAATTATTATATCACTGTGGTATTTGGGAGTGTGTACTAAAAGTAACCAGAGATGTGTTTCTCCAAGATAACACTGGGTGCTATCTATGAAAAATTTAATATTCTGTACTCCTCTTAATGGAAGATTCTGAGACCAGAATTTTAGAGGTCATTACAGTTCTTCAGTAGGGCACTTATTCCAAAAACTTGCAGTTACTTACTTTATTTCTAAAAGATTAGTCAGGGCAGAGTACCTTTGTGTTTGTTAAATGTCAGCATCAAAAAAAATCCATTCAAGAGAGGATCTCCTTTAACAGAGCCATGTCCTTTATTCTCACTGATGGCCAGGTAACAGAAGATTAAGCTGTCTCTCAAATCATGGTGTTTTTTCCTTGGATGTTTCCATGGTGAACATTCCTGACTTCCTTTGCTCACTTTAAATGAAACAGACATGCTGCTAGTTTCATTATGAAATGGATTTAGCTGAATTGTTAATTTTTTCCCCCAATCCAGGTTGTAGATAAACATTTCAAGCTGCCGCATGTTTCCAGCAAACCTCCAAGAATTTCAGGCAGTCTGGTGGATACATCCTACAAAACACTACGGTTTGGGCTTAGAGCATCCCTGAGGACTGCCATATACCGGATAACAACTACTTTTGGAGAACACTTGAAGTAAGGTCATCTTGTATTGGTGCTTGCTGTTTAAATGAACATGACAGTGCATCTAAGTCAGTGGCTTTCAGTCCTTTTGGACTTGAGGGTTCCTCTAACTTTTTTTTGTGAATTGTGGCACCCAATTTCAAAAAACAAATTCATTTTATTACAAGCCCAGCAGCTGATTGAGAACCGTTAGTAGGGCCTTACTGAATTCACTGAGCAGCAGCTCCTTTAATCTTGCAGGTTCTCCCGCACACCCCTGGTGACTGGTGAAGGGGCCCCGTGGCTTGCTCCTGATCAGCAGGGAGGCGAAGACCACAGTTTTAAAAATTGTGCTGTTTTTGCCTCCCAGCTGGTAAACAGCAGGACCGCCAGGCTCCTCAGCCAGTGAGCAACTGGGGTGGGGGAAGAGGGGGCCACAGGGGGACATGCAAGATTAAAGGAGCTGCTGTGCAGCCCATTTCCACCGTGAATTCGTTAGGGCCCTAATCACTGGTCTAAGTAGAATGACATGAAGAGCACCCCCATGTGACATTTCTCTAACAATGTTCAGCTAAATAGATGGGAAATAACTCATTCTCCTAAATGGAGGCAATGGCATTATTCTGAGAGAATTATTCTTGGAGTCCAGGGATCCCATGCATACTGTTTGATCATGGTGGAAGTTACCTTCACTGCAAACCCTCCAGGTTTCTGGCATTTGGCTGCCACACTATTAGATTTGAAAGTGCCAGCTCTACAACAATTCCTTTCTAAGGGATTCTGTACCTTGATAGGCTAGGTATTTTTAAAATATTCTTCTAAGATAAACAATCTCATGAGTTTATGAACATTTTAAATGAAAACAATTAGACTGTTTCAAGGTATGGCATTAACTGACCTCTGCGTTTTTTTTAGTAGCTGCAATTTTATTCCTTTTGTACAAAATAAGTGCTTTATTTCTTTTGTACAACAAATACATGCTTTTATACAGCAAAGGAGATTGAAGGACGAGTATCTGAATTATATTGTATACAATTATTATATAACACAGCTGGGTTTCTTAGATTTTGAGGTCACAACTGTTAGTTCCAGTTTATACTTAAAAATGTTTTGACATGAGGTTTTTGTTTTTAAAGTTGACATAGTATGTTTAACATAATCTTATGCTCTAAACTTGTATTTTGTTTTAGTGCTGTGCAAGTGTCTACAGAGCATAAGAAAAGACTTCAGCAGTTCTTGGAGTTCAAAGAATAATTAGTTAAATTATGCCACTTATGCTGTTGATGCTGCTACAGATGGACAGTACCTGTTCACCATTCCTGGATTGGAAGAAAATGAGACTAGTCTTCCTATTTTCTTTGGCCTTTTTTGGAGTTGCATTTTAGGTGTAAATTATGGAATTAAATTCATAGTAAAGCTGCAGGAAACCTGTTCTGATTTTGGAACATTTTGTACAATAAAGTTTTGTTTTTTTAAAAAAAAATCCTTCTCTAAATATCTTTGGTAACTCGCATGAGATTGGTAAGATTTACAAAGGTATAGATGTACCTTAATACCTTTTGTAAACTTGGTCTTAGTACTTCTTACTGCAGTTGAAGTGTGTACTTTAAGCAGATTAAAAGTAAGAAATGTGCCATGGGATAAATTGGGCTATAATCCTTCTGCAACACAGAAGGATTTCTATAGAGAAAATATGCAAAAAGCCACTATCTTGCACAGTTTACCTTAAACTGGCAGTCTGGATTTTAATATTAAGTTAGTCATAAAACTGTTGATGAATGTACTAAATTTGGATTCTCATCTATACAAAGTTGAAAATATTAAAGTTGAGATTTATTAACATTTGCTGAACTGCCAAGTGGGGGGGGGGGTTGGGTTTTTTTTTAATGAAGCAACTACAAAAGTTTGAATTGGCCACCTTTCAGGCCTTTCATCTTCTGGGTTCCTCTTTAACAGTGGTTCTCAACCTTTTTTGTATCAGGGCCTATTTATAAACATCAATGGCCAGTCCCGACCTAGTGCCCCTCATTCCTGACCCACTGCCCCTAGTCCCCCAATGTGTGGTGCAGGGGGGAGGTATGGAGGACCACAAGCAGCCCACTCACAGGCTGGAGCTCTGCCAGCCTGCAAGGGAAAAGCCCACTGTTTCCTGCACTTTTCTCCTTTAAAGGAGTACCCATTTTTTAAATTTGTGACCCTTTCATATATTTTTGTAACCCACTTTTGGGTCGTGCCCCAGAGATTGAGCAATGCTGCCCTAGAAAGCAGCTATTGGATTATGTAATGTTTTAGCTGGGTGGCGGGGCAATCTTTTTAGCAGGCATGCCACAAATTAGCCCTGCACGCTCTCTGAGTGCCGTTCCAGTCCCTCTCCCTTACCCAATCTTATGGTCAGCTCTGCTCCCTGAACATGGCGCTGCTCTGCTTTCTGCTTTCCTGCCTTGTGCTCCTCGCTGGATCCATGCTGTACTTTCTGCTCCCTGCCCTATTCTGCCATCGTGCTGCCTGTTTCCTCTCCAGTCTCCTGCATGTCACTTCTGGCACTCATGCAGCAGGTTGGCCACCTCTGTTTTGACTGCTTACAAAGAATTGCAGCATTCTGGGTTTGCTGTTTCTGAAAGCAAGGATGTTCAACTACCTTCCTTGATTTCATCTTAGCCAGTGCGACCGCCACTCCATATATGTCAGCTGGAAAACGGGCATAACCTCTTTATTTTCATTCTGATTAGCCGAGGTGAAAGCAAACTGAACTGGGCAGGTTAAGCGTGGTAGGGGTGGAGGTGTTTTAGTTCTGTTTCCATTGACTTTGCACAGGCTTAATTTGTTGTCAGCAGAATTCTCTCTGTTTCGTACCAGAGTAACAAAGATGGAGAGTTGGCCCTCAAGCTGAAAGTCAGAGTAGCAGATCAGATGAACTTGGTCTGATGTTCCTTACACCAAAATAGCACCATGAACAAGTGAGTTAATGAGAATAGCAAGTGGCAGTAATTCCTTCTGCAATCCATACTGGTGTTTCGTTAAACTTGAGTGAGACGATGGATGCTGGTTTAATTCCCCAAGCTCAGGCATGTGTCTCTTGAACTGTTACATCACTGTCACGAGAGAGGAATTTCTTACATTAGGTATCCAAGGTATATAACCACATTCAGATTCAAATATATTGTGGTGCTGACATCCACACATTAAACTGTAGGTAAATCTTGCTTTTTTAAGGTTTTCCTAAACTTAGTCTACTGTATACCTGGGAAGGACTCTTACTTTTCCCCGGTTTTGGCTTTTTTTGTTTTTGGCTTTTTTTTTGTAATCCAACCTATTTTTCAGAACTAGACAATGCACCCGAGCCAAAACTGTTAGCTACTAAGTCGCACCTCGGCATTTTCTCACCCAGGTGCTTTTAAGTTTTCAATTTCTTTTTAAATGCTTAAAAAAACCTGATGAGGGGGGGCTCACCCGAAAACTTGCTAAGAACTTTTTTCCAGCTACTCAGTTGGTCTAATAAAAGATATCACATCTACCCAAAGAACCTTGCCTGCCTATCTCCTTAGACCAACACAGCTATAATCAGAAACCCTAAAAAACCAAATGTTACCCTTGGTTTTTTTTTTATCACTGTCGTATTATGGTACACAAAGAAACTTAACAGTTATGGAGCTGTCATAAAAGATGCTTATATTGTTTACTACTCTTGACCAAACTGAGGTCTGCCCTCGGGTTAAAGTGAGAAGTTACACAGCTTCTGTTTGCTAATGTGTGATTCACAGAAGTTCCCCCACATGCAGGTATTGCAACGTAAGAACTGTTTGCTGGTTTCTTTTAAAAGCTACAATTTTTGTGCTCTGGAAATTGGATGTTAAAAGGAGCCTGAAGTATCCACACTTCCCCGTGGCTTTGTCCTTTTTTTTTTTTTTTAACTTGCATGAAACCGGTAAGTACAGCACTAACCCTGCACTTAGCTTCCTTTGTTTCAACTTTCTCTTTAAAGGGTTTAAAATGCATTGCTGCCCTGTGAAATACTGAGGAGCTGGCTGTTTCACAGCCAGAGGGTACATGGAGAGATAACATTTTACTTCCTGATTTCCATGGGGTTAACAGGTTTAGTGTGTTAAAACCTTTTTACATGCGTCTGACACCCCCCCACTAAAAACAATTCTTTATTTCAAATGTTTTTGTCTGGACCTGAAATGGGGAAGCTTTCCTGTCCGTTTCTGCAGCTACAGTGTCTGCAGTGTAGAGAGTTGGGGCAATAGTTGTGAAACTTTTCTGTACCTGTTCTCTAGTGTTGCAGCTAAATACAAGTATCTGACCAGAACAGCTGGATTTAAAAAAAAAATAAACCAACCAACACCCCCCCCCCCCCCCCCCCCAAAAAAAAAAAAAAAAAGCATCATCTCTAAACAGAGCCGTACTTCTGGAGTGGGTTATCTCTTGCACATTAAAGTAAAGCTGATAAATTTGTTTTGATTTCAATCTTTAATAAGGGGTTAATTCTGTAAACTTCTGAATTACTGCATGCAAAAATGTCTGAAATGACCAGTCTGCAGCTGTCACAAGGTTCTCTGCAGGTTTTTCTTTTAAATGAATTTTCTCAATCTTGTGTATATTATATCCAAGCAGTGAAATGGGATTTTATTTACTTATTTTATCAACACCTCCATATATCCTCTACAAGTCCTAACTTGGAAAGGATCTGAATGAGCCGAATGGTCAATAGCGATTGGTCCAATGGTATCAAAAATACCTGGTTGCTCTGAGTGCTTTGCCCTCTGAAAAGACTTTTTTGCTGGGTCTCAATTTCTGGTGGGTGTCTGAATACAACGGTCTCGATTGGAAGAGCTATTGTGTGTCTTCTTTCTGGAGAGAAGGTGGACAGTAAGCCATTTGTATCCTGTGGCCCCTAACTTTTCAAGTAGCTTTTCAGGCAGTAGCCAGGCTACAGCTGCTGAGAGCCATGCATTCTGCAGGTTAGCATGGCCATTTCACCAGGTGGCCCTTTTTGCATACCTTGGCGCACAAGGCTACCTGATTCTGGGGGCAATTTTGTAGGATGACAATGGTGAAGAGTTGGGGTTATGGAGCACTTTGCAACACACGGTTATAATTCCTGTCTAAAGATTGCTCTATTATAATGCAGTTGTATATCAAGTTGATCTATGGTAGTCCTGTGTAATGCTGAGAGTGAGTTTTGGAGCACTGGGAGATTGGTAGATGAGAGATCAGTGTAGTTAAATGTATTGTGTAGAAAAAAGGAGGTAACTCATTTTATACATCAGCGGTTCTCAACCTTTTTTTATACCAGGACCCATTTGTAAACATCAATGGCCAGTTCTGACCCAGTGCCCCTCCCTCTCAACCTGCTGCCCCCAGCCCCTCTAGTATGAGGGGCAGAGGGTGGGTGTGTGGGGCATGGGGGCGCCCCAAGCAGCCCCTCGCAGGCTGGAACTCTGCCAGCTTGCAAAGGAAAAGCCACAGTTTCCCACATTTTTCTCCTTTACAGGAGGATCCGTTTTTAAAGTTTGTTGATTCATTTTTAAAGTTTGTTTGCGACCCTTATTCTTGCAACCCGCAGGTTGAAAAATGCTGTTATAGACTGAGTTTCAGTTCTGTCTGTTGGCCGGCAGAGGTCACTGCTTCAAGCAGGTTTGGAAAATCTGCAGGCTGCTCCGGTGCTGGACAACATGCTGGCAATGACAGTTCGAGGCTTTTCTTGCAGCCACCAGTCTGCAGTAGGCCTGGGGCAGGAATGTTTTCATCTCTGTGGGGAACCCAAAAGAGTCAAACCTAACTGCCCTCGTGCACAAGTGTGCGTGATCCTTTGTTGCAAGCTGTGCTGCCTTTTCTGTGGATCCTGACTCGGTTTCGGTAGGTCGGCTTGTTTGTAGGAGTGACTTGTCACATGTCTACCTGTTGCTGTGCATAGAAGTGAACTCATTTGTCACCTGTTTGTTCCATCACTTGTGCTGCCAAGCCTGGAGCTGAAGAGGTCTTCTGTGGCTGGGGGTTGCGAGGAGGCTCTGGGTATCTGAATTGGGGGAGCAGGGAGTCTCCCTCCTGTGCTCTGTTGTGGCTGGCACAGTATGCATCTGATCTGTCTCTACTAGCTAGCCCCAGGGAAAAGCCCACCAGTTGTGCCCATAATGCAGGTGGCAGAGGTCTTTACTGTGCATCCAGGGGTCCAAGCAGTGTCACTACCTGATCAGACTAACTTTTTTCCAGCTTCCTCATTCTAGCCAAGGATGTTGGATAAAATTAAACCAGGTTAAAAGGTTGTTACTTCATAGATTTCATAGACATTGGGGCTGGAAGGGACCTCGGAAGATCAAGTCCAGCCCCCTGCCCCAGGGGCAGGAAGTCAACTGGTGTCATAGGATCCCAGCAAGATATGCTTGCAGAGTCAAGTACACATGAGTCATAGGAAATTCTGAACGTGAGGTTGCCTGTCATCTTAATTTTCACCCCTTTGCATCTATAGTTTTTAGCTATGCAATCCTGCCTGGAGAAGAACAAGCCCGCTGCCTCAGTGGGTGCACACATCCATTTGGGAGTGAATTGGTGTTGTACAATGGAGGAGGTAGTTGTCTGTAGGACTCCTGCCTCATTAGTTATGAGAGCTTGTTGGTGAAGGAGGCCAGAGGCTTGGAGAAAACCACAAGGCCATCGTCTTTTGTCTAAAGCAGTTGAATGCTGCCTGTGAGAAATGGCTTCTATCCCAGCTTTTCCTCCAAAGCCTCTTACATTCCTTACATCTAGGAGATGTAAGTCACTTAATCCAAGCTTGTCACTGTCTGTCACCAATTGTGGCACCCTATTTTTGGGAGCCCACTTTCTCAGGATGCCTAGTTTGTGGTTGCTGGAGGAAATGGGCTGCAACACAGCCTGTTGGTTAAAGCACAGTTCCACACACAAGGCTGTAATCTTAGGACCATCCATGAGCACAGGTTGCTGATAATTTTATCTTTCTCTGTGCCTCAGGTTCCCATTGATATGAGGAGGTAGTGCTGCCCCTGACTACATAAGCAGGCTACTGGGAAGAGAAATTAATGCTTAAGGATGGCTTGGATGCTTTTGTGACGGGTGCCACACAAACATGCTGGAGGAAATTAATAAGACTGTATTTGGTGCAGGGTTTGGATGGCATGCAGTAAATATGCTCAACATGTGTCCCAGTCCCTGTGCCACTGAAGAGGAAAGTAAAACGTTTGCTAGTTAACCATTTGGTTATCAACATCTACCCTCTGCACTGAATGAGGCAGGGGCCCTCTGGAAAAATCAGTATGTGAGCATGTAATGAGAACTCCCAATGTGCATACGCACAAGGGGCTTAATCAAGGATGTACAGACGACCTTAATTCTGGTGTTTGTAATTTATGAAAGCTTGACTTTGCAACATTCATGTTCTCTTAAAGTAAGTGTTTTTCGGATGTATGAGAGAGTTGTGTCACAGTAGAGCCGTTTCGTGATTCGGAGAATTAGGAATACTTGAAATAACTTACTGTCTGTACAGTGTAGTAACCCTAATTCAGCATGGCAGAATAATTTTTAAGAGGCTCATCTGGATCCCAGTCCTAATATCTGCCTAATTTCCAACAAACCAGTCTGTGAGATTCTCACTGGCTTCACATTTTTAGCACCAAGCAAGATTTTTTATTTTTCTGGATCCACAAGACGCTGCCTACTGGTTTAATTTTGAGAAGAAGGTTGCTGCTTCAAGACCAAAATCATGCTGATCTGGGGGACTTTTCTTTTTATTATAAGATTACAAACAAACGTGTAAGTTATGAGGGAACAGCTGAGTACAGCACTAGATAATGTGTGGTCAGTTTGACCCTGCTGTCTTAATTTAGGAGGTTGTTTTAAAACCAAATATAAGAAAGGGCATTGTGCTTTATTTAGGCTGCCTTAAAGGGGTAGTAATAAGATATGAAAGTGTGCCTACTTCAGACAGGATCCCCTGGAGGTAGGGTTATTGCTTAGCTTTTTTCATATTATCCGAGTTGCAGTAAATTAAAACTGAGCCAAGCCTGCACTTTGTAAGAAGCTGTAAATAAACTAGCAGGTATGAATTACCGGTAACAGCACATTTGAAAACTAGGTTATTTATAAAGGATTGTTTAATTTCTCCCTCCAGGAAGGCTTTTTGTTTTATATTAATTCAACATGGTAACACCCATCAACTCTGATCACTGCTAACGGAGGGAGAGCCCACTTTACATGTAATAACCGCTTTAATTTCTTCCATCCAGAAGAAAACTTGCTCTTTAAAACAGAGGTTTCAAAGCCTGGCCTGCATCTTAGCTTAGACTGTTCTGTAGATCCAGTCTGTGATCATCACACAGTGTCCCTGAGGCTACTACAGCAGTTACTTACTAGGGAAGGTAATAAAGGAGGATATTTTGGAGACGATCTTTCAGCCACCCATTTCAACAGAAAGCCCCCTGTTGGTTCTGGCACGTTTCAGGCCTTTAAGAAAAAAGGCTTTTCCATTGTCACTTAATGTCCCTCCTCATTCATCCCTTTTGTTTCTTCCTATATCGGCGGCTGCTCCTCTCCACCTACAGATGCAGCCCGGTTCTTTTGCATGTGCTTTCCTAGTGACCCCCTCCATTTTCCTCTTCACAGCGCAGCAGCAGCAGCTTTGGCTCACCCTCGGTGTTCCTAGCTCAGGTGTCCAGACTCTTCATCGCCTGAAGATCTAGAGGGCATCGGTGTCCTGGGGATCTCTCTGCAGGCTGCTAGTGAGATCTGTGGGCCTCGACCTGAGAAAACTGGTAACTGGACTTAAACAATAGTCTGTCTCCTTTCTCCCCTTCCCCCCATGCACATGTTGATTTGGGATCTATGTTTCTCTATGGCCTTGTCCACAGGGAGAACACAGTTGTGCTGGCCAGAGGTACATTGTGTTGCTCACTTGGTTTCCCTGGATAGGATGAGTCAGAAATTGTTTGCTCTCAGAAGGATATTCCTCCACCACCCCCCTGTGAAAAGAATGAAAAGTTTGGGAATGTGTAACGGCTGGAGAATTCATTCCCGGTTTTGAGCCGAGGGGCATGGGAGCAGGGTTTCTCCCTTAACGTTTGAAGGTGACTGTAGGTACAGTCCTGAGCAGTGAGTTAATGTATGAATTTCACTGACCTGTAATCACAGTTGTCCATGCTTCTCACTCTGCTCCTAGGAGGTAGCGCTGCACTGTTGGCCCAAGCTAGCAAGATATCACTACCCATCCTGGACTGGTTTAGCCATCAAGCAGGGGTGGGCTAAGGCTCTGTGCATTCCCCCAGCCCCCAATCGGCATCATCCCAAGCAGGGGAGGCTGCAAGGATACTTGATCCAAATCATAACCTGGTCCTGAAGAATTCTGGAAAGCGTAACAAAATTCCACCACAGGCTAGCATTACTAGACTTGCAGGGAGAGGACTCCCTGCCCTTCCCAACCATCAGTGGTGGGGACTCCATCAAAGATGCACTTAAGTAGCGCACGAGGAGCCACTCTTATTGACTCTAGTCCTTAGCATCCAGGAATGGGAAATAAACATGCTGATTGAAAAAAATCCCTGGACTAGCCATTAGAGAAACATCACTTCTGTCACATGTGAAAGAACCCAGTGATTCATTTTCCTGAGGGACACCAGCATGATCAGCTGGATCATGGATGCAGCAGTAATGCTGGGGTGAAAAACACAAGATGTGCATGTAGCCAAGTCACGGTGACCCAGTGCATAAAACCGTCTTTGTGTATTCCAGAGTGGAACCAAGCTATACGCTTTGTAATTCAGCAAGACGAGGATGCTGCAGCAACTCTGGAACAAGCAGCTGTTTTAACCCTTTCACAAGTAAAGAGACTCAAGAGGCACCAACCCCTCCCCTACTAGTCTTGTTGGGAAGCTGGGCAGACTCTTCTGAAGAGTTCTTGGCATGAGCTCCACCAGAAATGACTTGGCTTAGGTGTCAGTCATGGCCCGCAGGCCAGATTTGGTCTCAAGTGGACCCACGCAGCGTGAACCAGGCCCAAGACCTGGACCATATGGAGCCAGTCCAGGGATACTTCCCTGCCCTTCCCTAGCATGCTGGATCCAGTGCCTGCAGCGCCTGTTCTGATCAGTCTGGGATGCGAGTTGCATGTGGCACCCACTCCAGCTGGGCTGGGGCAATACCGCATGCCGTGTGGGTCCTGGAGCAGGCACAGTCCTACAACAGCCAGAGAGCATGCTGGATCTGGCATGTGGAGGGCAGAGGTCTATAGGTCCCACATATGCCAGATCAAGTGTCTGCTCTGGTTGGTCCTGGACTGCATCAGCGGGAGCAGGTCCTGTGGGCACTGGGTTGAGCATGTGGAGTAGGGGGGAGGGTCTGTGGGCCTGATCTGGCCCCCATGGCATGGGACCAGTCTATTTTTCTGACCCACAGGACTAAGTGAGTTTGACACCTGTAACTTAGCTGCTTCTATAATCCTTTAGCATCCAGACTCCTGTTCACTTCATTCACAGCAGAGCTGGGTCCAGCAAGAGCCTTTATAATCAATTGAATTGTCTGAACAAAGACGTACCAGGCAAGACCGATACTACTTGAAAACCAAGGCATACCTGGAATTAACCTGTTGGGTAAGCAGGGGGTTGAGTCTGCGGCTTGTTATATTTCCCAGCTGAAAACTGTTCAAGAAAATCACTTACGTGGGTCCTTAAAGTTTCGGTCCAATCTGCAACTTCAGTGGTTTGCCACAGGATTTAATTTGGGCAAAATTTACTTCCCTCTGGGAGACCCACTTTCTATTTAAGCCTTGAGGTAAACTTGTAGGGCCTGGTCTGGCACAAGGATCGGGAGGACTGCGCCCTGTGCCCATGAACGACGTGTGCCCCTGGAGGCTCAGGGAGACACGGTGACTGCCCGCAGGCGGCAGCAGGGGCATGGTGATGGCGAGCAGGGAGCTCCCGCAGGCAGCCATGGTGGTGTCGGTGGCGGGGGAAGGGGTGGTGAGTGCTGACCTGTGGTCAGCAACTGCCCGCAGACGCTGCCGGCAGCGGTCAGTGACAATTGGCAACTGTCCGCAGATGCAACCGGCAGTGTCAGCGGTGAGGGGGAGTGGTGGCAAGCAGCAACTGACCCCATGCGCCACCGGCAGCATCAGCAGTGCTTCTTTTGGGGGCTGCACCGCCAATCTCGGGATGCATGTGCACCCCCTATGCATTGCCAATGCCTGTGCCCATCCCAGGGCAGGGACAGGGTGGCTTTGTCAGCTCTGTACAAGTTGGCAGAAGTGGCCTCTTGGCAGTGGAGCTGAGACCAAGGAGATGTTGGATTTGCACTTGAGTGAAGTCAACGGTCAGGCCTCCTGGCATAAGGACGTGAGGAGCAGGTGTCACTTCTGTTAAGTGGGTTGAAGTGGGGGGATGCAGGTGAACTCCACTTTTCTGCATGTCCCGGTGTCTCTACATGAGCCTTGGGCAGGGTGTGAGACCAGCTTGTGAAAATATGTCCCCTGTGTATCCCAAGGGCCTTCTGCCTGGAGCGGGCTGTGCTCGTGCTGTGGACCTGACCTTCCTCCTGTGTGTGCTGTTTTCACTCGGCTGTCCTTCCATCAGGTTGAGTGGAGTGAGGCCAGATTCTTCCCGATGAGAGACTGGAATCGGACTGTGCCCGCTGATTACCAACTCCCTCTGCTCACTGCATGATGGACATTTCTTGGTATGGTCTCCAGGACACAGGACTTAATTCTTCCTGAAATCATTTGCGTCCTTGCCCTTTCCCACTGTTAGAAAGCACAGAAAAAACTGTTCAGACTCTCTATCTGACACTCCATTATGTGTTCCTTCTCTCTCTTTTCCCAGAGCTCCCTCAGCTATTTAAATCATAATGCTTTACTTTCTTGCTTGGCCCTAGGAGTCCTGGGGCATGAATCCAAGGGAGGGTGGCAGAGAGGATAATGTTGTTAAGCATGTGGCAGGCTCTCCTGGTATTCAGGGACCCGGATTATCTGTAGCATTGTCTGAGTTTGTGCAAGTCAGTCGGCTTCTCCAGGAAGTTGCTTCTACTTACCGGAGGGCTGGACTAGACCAGCGATTTGACGTCCCACCGCCATATTGAAGAAAGAAAAGCCTGAGTGAAAAGAGAGATATAATATTTAAAAGCTGGATGCCAGCAACTGAAAATGAATGCGAGTTACTCCAACCGTAGCAGCTTAGATAGTGTATTTTCTTTTCCTGGTTTTGTTAGATCCTTAACCTTTCAAAAACCATTGCGGGACGTTGTTATAATTCATACCTGGTGTTAACCAGTGTTCCTAGGAAAACTTACTTAGCTCCTCCACAGCTACACTGAAGTTAACATAGTTATAACAGTTTATACTAGCTGAGGATCTGACCTGCTTAAAGTAAACACCACTCCTTCCTTTTCCAACAGCCAATACAATTTCCCTGGTTACATTGTATTCTGGCATTTTATTTCCCCTGATAAATTGTAATACAACTTCACAAGTGATTACAGTTTTGTGTTAGTGCTCCTAATCTGCATGCTAGGTTGTTTTTTTTGTTTTTTTTATGAGTTCCTGCTGGTCTTCAGAGATACTAGATGTT
>NW_005842168.1:1317240-1321131 GCF_000455745.1 Alligator sinensis | reverse complement strand
AAGAAATGGTTTTTTCCTCCTGACTTCCCATCGGCAGGCAGACAGCGCGGGGTACATAGAGCAGGTCACTTGAGTAGTCAGGATGGCAATTATCTTCCTTGTGGGAACAGATTATCCCAATGTTTTTTTTTTAAATGTCGGTGTTGTAAATTCTCCTGACAGCACCCCTGGACTCGGTTACAATTCATCATTAATGCCTGGTAGTACACTTTACATTTCAGAACCCTGCTATTTATTTTAATCTCTCCGAGCCCCGATGCTCAGCGCAACTTTCTCGTTTGCCAAATTCTGTTTCTGTTAATGGAAGGGGTGGGCTCCATCAGTCGTAGGACTCAGCCATTTGGAAACAGAAAAATGATTATTGTTTTTACGCTTAAAGGTAGCTTGCGCCATTTATATTAAGTGTGTCTGAGAGAAGACTGCCTTGTATATGGCACAGGCCATCCAAGGATGGACACGTCGGCTCTTTTGCCATGAGGTGCCCCTCCTAATGAAGGGAGAAGTGGGTCTGGGAGTGGGTGAACAGCTGCTCCTCATGCTCTGACCAGTTGAAAGGTGCTAGGAGAAATGTTCTCTGGACGTTCAGGGATGAAAACAGCCTCTTGCACCAGACATCAGTCTGGATTCTGGCTCTGCAGCCCTATTTCCAATGGCAATGCTGCCTGGGCTCTAAATTGGGCCTGGATTTGATGTGGGCATTGAGAGGTCATGCCCACTTGAGTTGTTCTCAACCTTTTGAGACTCAAGGCATTCAGCTCTTAGCTTGCACTCGTGTTTTGAGTGTGGAAAAATGACAGAACAATCTTTCTGTTGCAAAGAGCTCAGACCACAGCAGGCCAGCGTGCATCTACCACCGTGGCACCACTTCGAACTATTGGGATTTTCTGTGATTCGCGCTCGTGCACCTAGCAGTACTAATGTTGCATGGCACCTTGTGGCATCCTTAAAAAGATCTCGAGCCACACTCAGGTGATGTGGCACCCGGTTAAGAATTACTGGGTTAGGTTGTACCCCAGGTGTGTTGGCGCTGTACCTGCAGCTCCTGAAACTGCATTGTGGGTATGTGTAGGTACATACATGGCTTATGCTATGCCATGCCATGCCTACCTAAGCAAAGAGTTTTGGAGAAGGAAAAAACCCTGCCGCCATGGAAACTGAGGGTTTACAAGTCTAGGTAGCATTGCAAGGACCATCCAGATAATCCTCGAGAGCTGGTGGGCCTGTGTCTCCTCCAGCTCCCACTCGCCAGAGCTGAGCGGGGTGGAAGGAGCATGGAAAGTGCCCCCCACCTGTGGTAGAGCAGTGAATCCCAACCAGGGTGCCACGGCACCTTGGGGTGCTTTGAGATCCTTTCAAGAGTGCTGTGAAGTGCCATGCAATGTTAGCACTGTTAGGGGGACAAACGTCATTCACAAGATAAATCTGGGGATTTCAGATAGGAATAGTGCCAAAATCTTTCTGCCCAGCTGGGGTCTGCCTGAGCTCCCTGCAGCGGCCCTTGCTCTAGTGTTTTTCTATAGTCAAAAAACGTGGGAAGGCTCCCAGCATTGTCCCAGGCGGGCTCGAGTCTGAAAAGGTGGAGACCAGAGGTGGATCCACGGGGAGGTGCCTTGGCGCAACCCTTTGATTCCCGGTCCATGCAAAGTTTGAAGCCAAGTCCCTGGCAGTGGCAACAGCCCTTCTTTTTAGGTAGCAGGGGGAGAGTCACTTGACTTCACGGCTCATTAGAATCGACTCGATTCCTTCTAAACCCCTCGTTCCACAGGCATTAATGGCCCTGTTTCCTTTTACATGGGCTTGAATGTTTCCACTACTCCTGTGATCCTTACTTCAGCCATGCTGCTCTGTTTACTGCTCCTGGTAACGTAGCTCCCGTTTCACAGTTCAGCAGACTGTTTTTTAACTCTAGTTAGAACCATAAATCCAGGTCTGGAAATGTTCACTTAGGTGTGGAAATCACTTTCAGTGAAACACTGGTTGCATTCTCCAGATGCTCCAGAAGGCCCCATGTTTCAAATCTGTAAGAGAAAGAGAGATGTACAGTTAACTAGAATGACTCCAGGACAAATGAAACAACATCTTTGGATTATTCTTGCCTAGATTGTTGTGCCTTTTTATAAATGATAGAGCAAATTTAATGCATGTTCCAAGCAGGTGGAGCTTTCCCCCCCACCCTTAAATTTTTAATGGAATAATATAGCTCTAGGCCCCTAGCTTCTAGTTTCTTTTTAACAGGAAAAAAGGTGGGTTGTGTTATAAAAATAAAACCATACTAAAAATAAATACCATACATATAATATGCATCTGATATATAATAATACCATATCTTTAGCTATATATAAAATAATTATTTTACATTTAAAAAGATTATATTTTATTATATAATATATCTAACTAACATATAACGACACATATCTTAATATCGTTTTATGTTTATATAGCTATTGGTATGAAACAATTATATAATAAAATATGTATAGCTAATATATAAACATATCATTATCTACTATACATTTATTTATATATATTTATCTTGTTCTAGTTTTCTTTAGAAAATGTAATAATATACAATGAAATAACATAGCTCATATAGATCATCATAATATACATATATATTTATTTTTCTTTAGAAATTAATGTATAATAATGCATGGCTCAGACAACAATAATAATGATATACATTTACTTATGGTTTTTCTTGATCTCTTTAGAAAACAATAGACATGGCTCTCAGGTCATAATAATATACTTTTCTTTATATATTTTCTTTATATATTATTGTTTTCTGAAGAAAAATTTATAATATACATAGCTCGTATAGATGATAATAATAATATGCATTTATTTATGTTTTTATCTTGATCTCTTTTTCCTTAGACACCAATAATAGGCATGGCTCATAGAGATCATTATAACATATATTTATTTACATATTTTTATCTTGATCTTTTTCTTTAGAAAACAATAATAGGCATGGCTGATATGGATCGTTATAATATATATTTATTTACATATTTTTATCTTGATCTCTCTGTGTCTAGAAAGCAAGACTAGATGTGGCTCATCAATGTATTTATTATAACAATCTCTATGAGCCATGTCTAGTCTCTTTTTCTAGAGAAAAAGAGATCTAGATTAAAATATGTAAATAAGTAGATATATTATAATGATCTCTATTTACATATTTTACCTTGAACTCCTTTTCTCTAGAAAACAAGACTAGACATGGCTCTTAGAGATTGTTATAATAAATGTATTTATGAGCCATGTCTAGTCTTGTTTTCTAGAGAAAAAGAGATCAAGATAAAATACGTAACTCAATAGAGATCATTATAATATATCTATTTACATATTTTTATCTTGATTTCTTTTCCTCTAGAAAACAATAATAGACATAGCTCACAAAGATCATGATAATATATCTATTTATTTACATATTTTGTCTTGATCTCTCTTCCTCTAGAAAACAAGACTGGACATGGCTTATAGGGATCATTATAATCTGTATTTATTTACATATTTTTATCTTGCTGGGATCCTTTGACCCCAGCTGACTTCCTGCCCCTGGGGCATGGGGCTGGACTTGATGATCTTCAAGGTCCCTTCCAGCCCTAATGTCTATGAATTTATGAATCACTTTTCCTCTAGAAAACAAGACTAGACATAGCTCACAGAGATCATGATAACCTATATTTATTTATATATTTTACCTTTAATCTATTTCCCTCTAGAAAGGATTAGACAGGGCTCACCAAGATCATTATAATATATTTATGTATTTACCTATTTTCATCTTGATCTATTTCCCTCTCGAAAACAAAACTAGACACGGTTCCTAGAGATCATGGTAATCTATATTTATGTACATATTTTTATCTTGATCTCTTTCCC
>NW_005842168.1:1316222-1316907 GCF_000455745.1 Alligator sinensis | reverse complement strand
GATCTCTAGGAGCCGGTCTAGTCTTGTTTTCAAGAGGGGAAATAGATCGAGATGAAAATATGTACATAAATATAGATTATCATGATCTCTAGGAGCCGGTCTAGTCTTGTTTTCAAGAGGGGAAATAGATCGAGATGAAAATATGTACATAAATATAGATTATCATGATCTCTAGGAGCGGTGTCTAGTCTTGTTTTCGAGAGGGGAAATAGATCAAGATGAAAATAGGCAAATAGATCTATTATAATGATCTCTATTTATTTACATCTTTTGTTTTCTAGAGAAAAAGAGATGAAGATAAGACTAGACGTGGCTCTTAGAGATGGTTATAATAAATGTATTTATGAGCCACGTCTAGTCTTGTTTTCTGGAGGGAAATGTGGAGGGAAAGAAATGAAGACTGGACGTGTCTCACCGAGATCATGACAATAAATAGATGTATTTACATATTTTTATCTGGATCTCTTTCTCTCTAGAAAGCAAGAGTAGACACGGCTCCTGGAGATGGTTGTAGTCGATATGTCCCTACATACTTTCGTCTCGCGCTCTCTCCCTGTAGAAAGCAGGGCGAGGCACGGCTCCTGGAGATCACGATACCCCGTCTTTATTTCCCTGGTTTTTCTTTTCTCCCCCTTGATCTCTCCGCCCCCGGCGCTGTCTCCTCGGGGCCGGTGGACGCTCGGGC
>NW_005842168.1:1295865-1315987 GCF_000455745.1 Alligator sinensis | reverse complement strand
TTCCCGCAGCAGAAGCACCAGGGCCCCAAGGGTGAGTGCGCGCCTGCCTGCCTGCCTGCCTTGTGTCGGCTTTTTCAACCTGTTTTCTCCCTTGGTGTAACTCTGCAAACTCTCCTTTTCCATGTATTTTTGCACCTCTTGGACGCTGCGGGATAATGCAAAGCAGACCTCTCCCCCAGCGCGCTGGGTCCTCTTTCAGGAAAGATCAGCATCCCTTTTTTTCCTTCGTTCTCCTCACCGGCGGCTCCTTTTCTCCGTTTGCCAACCGCTTGTGGGGGGGATGGCCATTTTTTAAACTGGGATGAACTGGGAGGGCTCCTACAGTCTTATCCGGTCGCTCTGCTGCGAACGGGTCGTGCTTGTTCGCTCCCGACGGTCCCCCGGACCGAGGAGTTCTGGCTTCTGCAAGGCGCTTGATAAAATCGGGTCCTGCTGGGGTAGAAATGCATCTTTTTGTCAGTCCTTCTTAAAGAAGCTAAGGACACTGACTCGAGGCTGGAAGTCAGCTGTTTCCTTTTGAGATGCAAATCTGTTAGCTTATCAAGGTCCTGTTTTAAAAAAAAAAAAAAAAAAAAAATCCCCGCTAGCTAATCACTGGACACGCGCATCTGGAATACAAGCATCCCCTGCACGTTAGCATGCCGCTTGCACATACAGAGGTGTGCAGATTATTAGAACAAAGGCAGCATCTGCTGTAATGTTCAGAAGGCGATTTTTAATTCCCCCCCCCACCAGTAAAAAGACGGGAGGAAATGTGCGCCGTTATCTTTTTGGTGTAAGACCATCTCAGATAGGATTCACTTAATCCAAGGGTTCCCAAACTGTGGTACGTGGACCCCTGGGGGTGTGCAAGACCGCTCTGGGGGGTGCGTGGAAGAAACTGCGATGGCAGATTTAATTTTCATTTTAATAATAATTGGTATTGAAGGGGTTCGGATGGAAAATGTAGGCTGGTAGGGGCGTGCGAGCAGCTGGTAAATCTGGAAGGGGGGTATGCAGTAAAACCAAAAAAGGCTGGGGAACCTCCGACTTGGTTGATTTTGTGCGTGTCAGTTGAAAAGCGGAGGAGACTACATGCCCACGGGCTGGCAACGATCTCCATCGTAAGTTTTTCCCGGGGTATTTGGGCCACATAAAAGGTCACGTTGACTGAGCTTGACGTTGACTTGGTACTCGTTGTTTTACTACAACTAGGTTCGTTCATTCATTCATTCAGTCGGTTGTTCATTCCAGTTGAATGCAAGTTGGAGCAACAGATTAGAAGTAAGCCTCATTTTCTCTGGAGCAGTGATGTTCCCTTTATGAAATACATTTCTCTTCAGCAGCGATGAGATGTGGATCTACTGCACGCAGCCCAGACGCATGGGTTTTGCGAGGGAGGCCAGCTTGGGGTTGGCAGCAATGCGCCGTGCCCTGGCAGCTGCTCCTGCAGGTTTGCAAAGGATCGCACCTGGCCGGGCCTCCTCCCAGTGCGGTTTGGATCTGTTTGTGTCCTCACTAGCGCTGCCTTTGCTGCTGCCTCAGTTTACCTAAAGCCATACCGCAGGGTGCCGACATACTTGGTCCGTCCCTCTTAATACATCTTCTGTTTTGTGGCTTTATCAAATGGTCTCCCTCACCTTCCCTTTTGAACTGCAGAAGTTGTCCTGAGTTCAGGATTTCCTGCAGTGGGATAGGGATGTGTGGGGAGAGATGGCGATTCATCTTCACTGGCCAGACTATTTTCCCTTTCCTCACTGAAATCTGTTGCTCTTTTTTTGAAGCGTCCCATTTCCAGTCACATACTTGCTTCCTATGAGTAAAGGCAGTTGCATGCAGAAATGGGCATTAAGCTGCCTGTGAGCATGTGGAGTTGATGCATCGTGGTGGCATCCTGGATTACTTCAGTTTTGCTTTTGTTTCAGACTCTTTACTCCAGCATTTAATCTGTGCTAAGGAAAGAAAGCCAAAACACTGGGCGAGAGTCTCATTTCCAGTGCAGTGTGTGGGCCTCCCCCTCCGTTTCGTAAAGTGACAGCAAGGCTGCACTCACAGTTTGGCACTATTGAGGCATCTTGCTGTGGGTCTTGCTTTACTGTTTCATCTTATAAAGCATCCACCACTGCCTTGTACACTGGGAGTTTGGGGTGCTACACGAACAATTCCTTGCTAACAAAAAGGAACTATTCTATGCTTAGCAAATGATGCCACGAACAAACTATGGGTGCCTATAGACATGCTCCGGGGTGGGGCGTTTTAGAGTGGTTCTTGGGAGCCACTCTAATGAAAATGCCTGCAGCGTGTCGTGTATTCAGCGTCCTGCATTTGAAAAGGGCGGTGAGGGCGCTTTAAGTAAAGCGCCCCCGCTGCCAGTTTGAAACACGGGACGCCGAATACACGAGACGCCGCGGCGCGCTGGCACGTTCCAGTTAACATGCTTCTGCTCTGATGTGCTCTAGTCGGAGCACGTGCAAAACGGGAAGCTTTCGCACGGTGCTGACCCATGTGCCCAGGATTAGAGCAATAAGGTGTAGATGGGAAGTAAGAAAGAGCCAAGAAACGGGAACCCCGCAGGACACCTAACTAAAGGTTTCAAGAAGGGGAATTAGTGGGAGCTAGACTTCCAGAGCATGAGCCTGCGTGTGTCCTGCCACCCAAATCTTTCTTGTGTGCTTGTGACACGGTTTTCAGCAGAATTTGCAGATTTTGTTGGAATCCGACGGGCCGTGCCACGAGCGCTTCTGCTACGGCCACCCAATCCCATGTGCCAAAGGACTCCCTCCTCTGGCTTAGATTATGGGAAGCGCCTCCTGGTTTTGGTTTATTCCTATTTGAAGGCTGGGAGCAGGGAGGGGGAAAGATCCTCTTCACAAGAGCAGAAACGATTCCCGTAGTGGTCTGTAAATATTTTTGCCAAATGTGGCTTTAATTTTATTTTTTGGTGGGGAGGGAAGAATTAATCAAAAAGATACTGCCTCATTAATGGGAAGCAAAGCTTTGAAGTCATCACAGTAGAGAGAAGCAGCTCGCTGGTGTAAAATGTGCTCCACGGTATTCCTCTGCTGTGACACTGTGGTAGTCTCAATCGTGCAAATGCTTCCAAACTCAAGCAACTCTATTTGCATGCATTGCCTGTTGGATCTCACTGGGCCACTCGCACGCGTGAGGTTGCTCTGGCATAAGTGTCTTCAAGGATGTGGCTGCTGTTTTATATAACCAAAAAAAATAAAATAGAATAGATGTTTTTAGAAAGAAACTTTCAAATTCGGTGTGCCAATTCTTTCTTTCTTTCTTTTTAAAGGCGACACTTTGCCCAGCCTCTTTGTGGTGTGATTGGCTGTGATACGTGCTAGGCCTCCCTGTCTGACTGCTGATCTCAGTGCATTGCAAGTCGTAATATTTTCACCCAAACAATGTTCCTTACAGGTACTTGCGGTCCACTGGGCATAGAATAAGTGTAATAAAAGGTATGAGTTATTTTACAATATTTTCCCGGGGTTATGTGGTTTTGCTGTATTTAATTTACTTGAATATGTAACTTGGAAGGTAACTAGGGGCAAAAACTGATTACACAAGGGGAAAAAAAGAAGTTGACGCTTGAAAAGGAAAATCGAATTGCAACCAAATGGTGACATAAATATCTGTCGGGTGTCTCTCTCCTTTTTATTAATGAATTTTGATCATTACAATTAAACGCTTTTTTTTTTTCAGTTTCTTGGCAGGTATCTGATTCTTGAGTCGTTTGTATTAATTTATCAAGTGATGATACTTTTCCTGTCAGCTGTACAGTCAGGAGAAATACTCCAAGCAGACCAGTGTGTGTCCTAGAGGAGTGTCAGGGCTTGCAGTACCAAACTCATACAATTAATATCCTGACTATACAGTACCGGGGATATTTGCCTAAGTAAAAAGTTTGCCGGGGCAAGCTGGTACAATACCACTAGTACAGCTGTTTTATAAGGTTAGCTGTATTGATTGTTCTTGTTGGGTCCAATCCCATAGTCCTCCCTCATCCTTATTTACATATGTGATCCCATTGAAGTGACAGGAGATGCAAATCATTCAGCATTACTCCTGTGAGGTAGGGTTGCAGGGTTTTAGACTCTTTTTGCCTGGTGATCTCCGTATTTACACTATTTTTTTTATATACTGCCGTAATGGTGCTGTTCATCTTTGCATTCTGGATTCGATGCACGCGCAGAAGATGTATTTGGCATGTTTAGAAGAATCATGCGTTTCAATCCTCTCTTAAAAATTAAGTTGCCCAGGTTGATTTGGAATGATTATTGCCAAATTTACAATAATATTCCTGTCATTTTGGGGGGGGGGAGAGAGAAACTACAGTTGAAACTGTATTTGCTTTAAGTCACTGTGTATAAAACTTTTTTTTTTCTCCAAGTCTTTTATGCATTTCTAATAAATGCAATTATTTTAGTTGTGTTCTTGAAGAAAATTCCTTTGACAATGCATGCTATAACTCTGGAGAGTTGCAGAATCAAAAGTACCCCTTTCACAGACATCAGAGCTCTTTTCCTCAATTAGGAAATATCAAGTATCTTAAGTGTATCTAATATCTAGAAGTGTGTGTGTCTAGGGATGTTTAATGAAACACAGAATCACAGATTAAATAAAAACCAAAAGAGCTAGTTTACAGTATGTTTTATACAGGCATGCAGTAATTGTAATGTGCAAGCGTAGAGTTTTCTGATTTTAGGTTGCTGCTGTTGCTAAATAGTACGTGGCAGTCATGTGATAATGAGCACTAATTATCTCAGATGACAAAAAATGAAACTTGTTATCTAAAATGAGACATTTTATAACCTTGTGTTCTGCTTGAAGGAATACATTTACATGATAGTTATTTTGGCTTTAGGACTTTATATTAACACATGGAATGAAAAATGGGTTTACAATATACTCTGTTAAACGGGGTGAGTGGAAAATTATCTTGCCGTTTTCCCCTAAAAAGAATGTTTTATAGGAAGCTAAAAGGCAGTTAATTTAAGACTTAAATCCTGCAAGCACTTAGGCAAGTAAGTTACTGTGCTCTTGTGAGTAGTCCTGTTGCCTTTGAATACTTAATGCACAAACTGTTCTAAATTACTCAGTGCTCAAATAGACTAAAATGATTGTTCCCAGTTTCAGGTCCAGCCCTGTAAACACTGAAGCTCATGAGGTGTGCGCTGAAAGACTTTGAGTAGATTCAAGACTGGGTTATAGAAGTAGTGGAAGATTAAGTTTGTAAAATGCTGAAGTTAAAAGAAGTGCACATGGGAAGCTTTTTGGAAGAATAATACTCTCTTCTACAGCCAGGGATTTGCTTTGTTGTCAGTGAACAAAGACATCCCATATGGTATTTAATTGCATCGGGTGAAATCCTGGCCATGTTCAAGTTGATGGGAATTTTTGACATTGTCTTTTGGGCTCAGGATTTCACCTATGATGTTGTAGTGATACATTATGCCATCCATGTCATAGGTAAAGTGTGCTGAACAAATGACAGCCTTGGCATTAAATCTCTCTGTAAACTGGAAAATTCAAGTGGGGACTGTATCTGAAGCAAAATTAGACGAGAGTAAGTTAATTCCCATTTTGACTAGTAATGTTACTACCCAAAATTCTAGAAATGTGAATGTTTTTGGTGCATAGTAGAGATGCTGGCAGGGCAGCTGGAGAGGGATTCTGGATGTGAACTACTGTGTTTCAGACTCCAGCTTCCTCCGGCTGTATGGCGCAGCCTGGACAAGGCATGTAGGCTAGCAGTCATTTCAAAGTGTGCGGTCACTGCTTTTAATACGCTGTTATTTGTGTTTATGTACTTATCAGCTGCAAACCTTCATTTCCCAGTCCGCCCGTGCAAAGTTAAAATTGGATCAGAAGTGAGGGTGGCATTTCCTAGCTCTGGTACAGCATAATCTTACCCTAAAATATGAAAACAAGAGCTAAGAACGTGCTTCTGAATATGACACAGCTGTTACCTTGTGTCCTGGAAACACTGAACATTTGCCATGAAATAGACAAAACGACTGGTTAATGCAATAAAACAGCAGGAGTAATTTTCAGCGTGGCATGTGAAAATCAAACACCTACCTCCTATTCCATATTCAGTCTTTCAGCTGGGGCTTTGAAGAATAGTAGTGCAGCATTCCCTCCCTCTGGATCTCCCCCCTCCTCCACCAACTGTCCCTTAAGGCTGCCAATACGTGAAACCCCATAAGGTAACGAATACTTTCTGTTTGCTGAATCCATGCTTCACTGGTGACCTGGCACAAGGATTTTTGCTTTACTGTGGTTAATTTGGGTTTATTAAATGATTATTCATCACTAAAGATGACTGGAAAAAAGCAAGTTGCCAGAGCTTCTATAAGAAATTGATCCAAATCTTGCCTTTTAGGTTTTCATGGGGATTTGTACAGCTAGGTATTCGAAAAGCTAATGTACTCACAAGGTGGTGATCCAGCTGTCTCTGTTGATTGGGTCACTGTATCTGTCAAAATATAATAATGTTAAGTGTGTTCTTGATTGGTTGCTTTTTATTTTTTTTTACCAGTATGCTTGAACATTTCTTTGATTGTGCTGCATGGTTAACTTATAAAAAAGCATTTTAGTAGAATGCATCTGATGAAAAGTTTATACTAAAGGTGAACTAATGCAAAACATTTCAAGCAGCGTCGGAGTCTTGTGTTGCAAGGCTTTTCCCGTAAGGGAAGGGGAAGGATTTATGAGCGTGATGCTGTATCAGTCTTTATGGCATAAAGGGGAAAGCAAATGTATTCCTAGTTGTGTTTTGTGCATTTAACCAGAGGAAAAAATGGCTCTAAGTAGACATCATCAAATACTGTAAAACTAACTTTTTAACACAGATCTCAATTGTTGTTTTAAGTTCTTAAGGGGTTGGAGTTTTAGTTTATTTTGGAACATTGCTGAACTATATGAAATGCGTCTCAGGGGGCCTGGTATTTTAATACCTAGTAGAAGTTAGTATAACAGTAGATGATGTATTTTGCCTGCCTTCCAACACTGTAAATAAATTACACGTGCTGGCTTAGACCAAGGGTATCCGATGTATAAATCAAAGGCTAATTAAAAAAAAAAAAAAAGAAATATTTTGTAACTGACAATTTTTAAAAAAAAAAGGTGCATATGAGAATGAGATTATGTATGACAATGCTCAAGCCAAGTAACTTCCCGGCAAGACAGAGAGGCCTAAGATTAAATATGTGCTAATGATTCATTGCTTTTTCACAATTTGCTGTAGTTAAGTAGCTTAAATACTGAAGTCAGCAACCCCCGAGGCAGAGAGAGATAATCGAATTCTAAGTGTATCATAAAATTGAAATTCAATAGCTTCCACTTTCTAAACCTGTCTAAGTCATGGTGCAGTAAAAGGGAAAATACCAGTAAATGTATCAATTTCATAGGGTATTTTTGTTCTTGTTTGCGTGTAAAGCTCAATAAACACATGCACTTCAAGCAAGAACAGAGTACTTTACTAATATGAATATGCTCCTAAATACTTATGCCTAGCACAACCCCCAACTCCTTTATAATAAGTTTAAATATTAATTCTGTGGAATGCCAGATGCCTAAAGCTAGACATTAATGATCTGCAGTTTCGAATATCTAGGAGTAGGTTTATGAAAGAGGATATTTAACTGGGACAGATGAGTAGCACATTTCAGAGTTATTAGGGTATGGACAACAATGCTTGATGACGGCTTTAAAAACATTATACAATAATGAATATTGTTTGTTTTTTATATGCATGGGGCTTAAAGATCATTGATTTAATGACTAACTTGACAGAACTGAAGAGATTCTTATCTATTAATTTTTAGATTGTTTGATTTGATGTGATTCCCCCTCCTCCCCTTTACCTCTCCAAAGCAGCTGGCTTTGATTTAACCTGAATCCCACATTGCAGGCATATGATCTGTCACTCACTCCCAGTCACTGTATGCAGTGCTCTTTGCTGGAACATCTCTGTAGTGGAGCAGGATGAAGAAAGAGAGCATCAGATGACTCTGGACCAGTGTTTGAGAAGGGCAGCAGTCTGGGTTCAAAAGGCCACAGTTCACCACTAAGCAGACCTGTCTCTTTACCAGTCCCTTTGCAAACTCTGTGCTTTGCTATCGCCATTTACTTCGATACAAATGTAAATGCTCCTTTTTATTTTCGAGCATTTTCAAGACCGGATTGTGGCATGGGATTTTCACGAGCGCATAGTGTTGTTCTTCTGCTTCTCCTGAAATCAGAGTTGCCTTCAGTGCAAGCAGAGAGAGTTCAGGGCCGAGTGCTTTTGAAAATCCCATCTCTTTTGTTTTGAAAAAGAGAAGAAAAACTGGGTAGTCCCATCTCACTCCCATTCTGACTTCAGTGGGTATAAGAGTAAGCATGTTTACTTACTCAGATTCTGGGATTAGGCGATCCATATCTTTGTGTTAAGTATTTTATTCCCTCTTCTCTGGCTGCTAGGGAGAGCCTGGTGCTAGAAAAGCCTATGCGCAGTGAATTTATTTTGCAGTTGTTCATTAGTCCTAGGGGATGACAGAGCAGGCAAAGAGCCAGTGACGGGAGAGATGAGACCAGGGAACAAGGGTCACGTCATAAGGTCTGAATCTGTAGATGTTCTGGGGTGGGCAGATTGAAGGGGGTTGGGTCTGTCCCTGGCTGACTCTGAACTTGGGCAAGATGGGATTGATGATTCTCGTCCTCTTCTGTAAGTACTTTTGAGATCTGTGGATGGGATGTGCATTGTAAGTACACTATCCGAAAGCTTTTCAGGAGAGTGAGAGCTCCAATGTGCTTCCTGGTATCACGCAGCTGGCTTTTTCCCCCATGGTAGGAGAGGAGTTAAGGGTTCACTCCACCTGGTTTAAAAAATGTGTAGAAATGGGATCACTAAGAATTACTGAAGTGGTGCAGAGTAGTCTTAACATGAATGGAGATATCCAGGTGGGGACTCCCTGCATGCAGGAGCATAGGTAATATGCAGGGGGGCACGTGCCCCTCCCGAGAGCGCTGGTGCCCCCCTGACGGCGAGCACTCTGGCTGGTAGGGGGCATGGAGAGCACTTGTGCCGCCCTGAATTTGGCTCTGCCAGCACTTGCGCTGCTGCCCTGCTGTATGTGGAAGTGCTGGTCTGGCACTTCTTGGCAACCGGCCACTGGCGGACCCCCCCAGTCACCAGCTGGCTGCTGGGGGACCTCTCCCCTCTGGTCATGCCCCGCTGGTGCCCCCCCCAGATTCGGGAGGCACCAGTCACCCATGTGCAGGAGAATTCTCCACCTCCACATTCTGCATCAGTTGCCCCCCATAAGGGTAACTCCGCAGCAGATATCTTTCACTAGCATTTGGTCACCGAGGGACTCTATACCTGTGATATAATGCAGAGCTGTTCTTCTGCACTCTGACTTGCACTTGGGATAAGGGAACCACTACCATTTCTTTGATGAACCCGTCACTGCTTCTGAACAGACTTTGATGCAAATGAGAAGCTTTTCCCACTTGATTCATAAAGAAAAGGTGATTCATAAAGGGCAAGGGTTTTCTTGTGCTATCTCTTACTGGACCAGCTTTATAGTTGGGAGAGAGGTTTTGGGAAATGTGCATCCAAAACTTGTCAAACCTTTCTCCTAGTTTAAAAGGTGTCACAAAAAAACCTTTGCCAATAGAAGAGTTAGCATGAATCCTCTCTTTCTGCAAACTCCTGTCCCTCTGATTGAAACAGTAGGCTACAGCAGCAGTCTTCTGACCTGATTTTATATTTATTTGACAACTTGGACAGCATGATTCTTGGAATCTGGAGTCTTGACTAATTCCATTGAGCTCAGTGACATTGCTTCGGTTTTAAACCAGATGCCCATGGAGTTAAATTGGTGTAAAATGAGAACAGAATCAAGCCCTTAATATCTAATCTACTTCCCTATGACTTTAATTTATAGTAGTTCCTTTTGTATGAAAGGGGGGAGTGAATAATTTGCAGCAAATAAGTTACTGGATGAATGTCACCTTTTATTTTTCCTTTTGCAGCTTGCCTAACACAGTTCCTGAGCTACTTGAAAAGATTCACTGAGTACTTTTTATGACTCGATCTTGGCTTGAAGAACAGGCATATAAATATTCAGAATCTGAAATTAAGTGATATTGTTTGGTTTAGATTGGACCCATTAGTCAAATGACATTTTCTCTCTTTAGCACATCCCACCAGTGAACACTTAAACCGAAGCTACTCATACTGGTTATCGCTAGTTCAGAAATTACTCTCTATGGATAGTTGCTCTATGTTTCCACACATATTTTTGCTAGATGACTCATAAAAAGCAAACATAAAAAGGACTAACCTGGAAAGCTGATGCAAACCTTTTGAGTGAATAATCATGAGCAGTGCTTTTGAGATACCATCTTGGCTCTAAAATGAGGTTAAAGTTGCAACCACAACCATTGTAATCCCATCGCTATTAAAATTCAGGAATGACCAAAGGGAGCTTCGTTTGGGAAGGTTGTGTTTTGTTGGGTTTTTTAAAAAGCTTGGTAGTGTGTCAGGATAAGGTTTGACAGAGCCTTGTAAGCCCTTTTGGTTGTACCCTGCTTCACTTCAATCCAGGGCTATTCTGGGGGCATAGACTCTTGTTGCATGTTTAGGGGGTGAATGGGAATTGTAATTTTGGTACCCTTTACCATATGCTGAAATATATGGTAACATGTAGGAATATGAATACTCCAAGCAGCACAGGCAGTGATAAAGGTGTTTTATATACAGTATAAAGATTTCAGGAGCAGGTACTCTAAGGCAATGAGAGGTCAGCCTCATAGTTTAAATAATCTTAGTCTTGAGAGGGAACTTGGGGTGAAAAATAACTCCCAATTTATAACCAGCTTGAATTCAGGGAAAACCAAATTAGTGTCAGCTACTACCAAAGCAAAGACAGGGTAGAGACAACCTCTCTGGTCAATCTACCTCCAAGTGCAGTGTTTGCTGGCTAGAATGAGTAAACTAAGCAGTCTTTCCAATATAGAGGGTTAAAGGACATCATGCAATCTACCATGAGTTTCAGGGTTTGCAACTCAAGGAAACTCTGTGCACAAAGAATATCCACATATTCTTCAGATGAGCTGTACCTGCTCTGCTAGCATCTAGTTCCCTTCCCTGCTGCACCAGTTGCCACGTGGCAGAACAGTGGATTTTCCCTTCTGGTGTTACGTATTTTGGCAAACGAGATGCATTTCCACTGCCTCACGTCTTTGCTCTGTTGGTTCCTTCTGTCGAAATTCCCCGTTGTCTTTCTCCTGTTATTGCTTTCCCTTGGCACAGTTACTGCAAGGACTATTGAAGGGGTTCTCAAAACTCTTAAGTCTCCTACTATCTAATTAATTCATTAAAGTCTAATGTTCTTGCTTCTCGCTGTTAAATAGAGGGTATACAGAGGACATTGTGTCATGTCTCTGGCTCCTTAGTTGTTTGCTGAGAAAACTGAGAGGATGCTCAATAAAAAGCAGACTGACAGTGGTGATGCAGAAGTCGGAGTTGAGCATACCAGTGATGAACAGCTAGCCATGGTGAAGATTGACTTTTAAATGTGCAAAACGGTCAGGGAATTGTTCTGTGACATTTTGGAGCATGCAGTTACTAATACAGGATTGTCCCTTGGGGGACCCAAAATGCCAGCCATCCTTCTGAAGAAGGCAACAGCCTTATTTATATTGAATTAGGAGAAGACTTCAATCTTGCTTTCTTTCAGAGCATCCCATTTTCTGAACATGGAGGGGTTGGTAGCACTGAAGTCCGCTAGCCTTACTGGCCTGTGTTAGTGGTCATGCTCACGTCTTTGAGGTCATGAGAGATGACATATGGACACCCACAAGGCAGGGGAAATCGCACCCAGGCTGTGCATTAATGAAGAAACTGAAAGAGACTTCGCTGTAGGGGTATCAGCAAACTTTAGCAAGGCAGTCATCTGTCAAGTGTAACAGCCGCATGAGAGAGAGAGAATCTAAAAAAAGAACAAGCAATACATGGTTTGCGGAGAGGAACTGAGACTGTGTGCATGATGGCTGTGGATAAGTGATAAAACCAAGCGTGAATTGCTTTAGTGATGTGCTGCAGGCTCCACCAAGAGCATTAGGGGAGAACGCTCTCCAAAGAAGGTGAGTTGGAGAAGCTGTGCCACCTGCTCTCCTTGGGGATCTGACACTGATGGCTGTCTCCAGCCAACTGCTCCCTCCAGGAGCTGTAGGAAGGGTTGTTACAGCAGAGTTCGCAGCAAATGCTGATCTCTTTCAAAGGGAGGGAAAAAACCCCAGCACATTCCTTGTAATTCTGCAGGGGTGCTCCCTAAGGGCAGTATGACGACCAGCTCTACAGTAGCTTCTGAAAGGTGCCTGAGCACCGGATCCTGGCAACAGCTCCTTGTTAATCTTTCTCATAGTCCTTCTAGGCTGCCACGTCTCTCTTGCAGGCCCATGAGTTCTCAGTCTCCTCTGACAGTTGCTGTGTAAGATCAGTGATGCTAATGACTCACCCAGGATCCTTTTGAGGTGAGTAGCAACACTTCTTTTCTCCCCCCGTCTCTGGGCTGTCTGCTTTACAATTAGCTGCACTCTGCAAGGCACAGCCCCTATGCAGTTTTATCAGCTATGAGATAAGGGATGGAAACAGAATCAGTGCTTGTCAGCTTGAGTTCCTGGTGAGCAGGCCTTTGCAAAAAGAAACTGGTTTTGCGTAAGACCTCGGGAAGAGTTGGTAGGGGTAAATGGGCAGATACGTCATAAGTGGACTTCTGTAAGACATAAGGTTCAGTGCCACCTGGCATCCTAGTGAGTGACACCAAGTCAGTATTGCACATTGAATAGATCAGAAGCTGGATATGAGAGAGAGGTCAGGACATCGGTGTTCTTAGGAAATTATCAGCATTTCTTGGTGTTATTTCTTGTGCTTCTGCAAAGAGCAGCTCCGTGCCTGATGCTATTCAGTATGTTTATCCGTGATCTGGAATAAAATGGAAAATCATTGCTGATGGGGCTTGCCTGTTGCACCAAAATTGCTGGGACGATAAATAATCATAATAAGGAAAAATATTAACAATCTGGTTTCCCTTTTGCAGCTGAAGTAGATGACATGTATTTTTGATACTGTCAAATACGTGGTGAGGCATTTAGAAGAGGGAGAGTGTGGGGTGTGCTTTTTAGGATGGGAGTTTGTATTCCAGAAAGACAAATCGCTGAAAAGGCACGAGGGCACAGCGGTCATGCTTATTTTAGCAGGAGTGGGGTGGAGATGTGACCTCTGAGTGTATTGGAACTACTGTGTCCAGATCTGGTGTTTTGCATTTTTGAGAGAGACTTTACAAGCTGCAGAGGGTTCAGGAAAGAGCTACAAGAAACCAACTGCCCAGTGAGAGAGTAACTCTAGGTCAGCCCCATCTAACAAGCCTCACCCGCTTGTTCCCACTTTGCGTTTGCGGCGTACCCGTGGATGCTCTCCGGATCTCCTGTTTGGATGTGCTCTTCAGCGTGCCCTGAGCGCTGCTGGAAGGTGCACCTTTAAGGTGCTAACGTGCAGAGAAGAGTACCAGCATCCTAATCACTGGCACTGCCTATGCAGGAGGAAAACATCTGATACTCGAGGGCCCTTTCATTAGCAGACAAAGGCTGAACAAGATCAAATGGGTGAATTTTGAGGCTGGCAAAGTTCTAAATTTTTAACTGTGAGGGTAGTTAACCATGGGCACAGATTACCATAGGATGTGGTAAACTCTCAATCTCTTGGAGTCTTTGAATTAAGATCGGATTTTTTTTTCTGCAAGATATGATCCAACTTAACCACAAACGATTGTGTTTGATGATGGAATTGCTTGGTGGCATGCTATGTCTTGTGTTAGGCGGGAGGTCAGGCTGGATGACCCAAATACTAGCTCCCTCTGGTGTTAACTTCTATGAATCTAGGATGCAAGTGTCCTAGGTTTTGGCCCTCACGCCCGGCTTCCACATTGGCACCCTAAAGAGCAAGCAGTCCCTAAGAGAGCCATTCGCATGCCCTCCTCCGGTGGCCTGGCTGCTGCTTTCCCCTGTCATCCCCACTGCTGTCTCTGAGCAAGACTCTGGACCTCCACCAAAGGGGCTCTTCATGGACCTAGTTGCTGATTCAGGGCCAGCTTTTGGAGGTGAGGCGATCCCTAAGGATAGGCTGGGGATGGGCTGAGGTGGTATGGTCAGTATGCACACACATCTTGGTGGCTCAAGCAGCCATTGCTTCTGCTGGAGGTACCTGCCCTAGAGATTACCACTGTTTAGGTCTCTCTTAGGCAGACAGTGGCAGTTTTATGATCTGGCCTACCGTCCACTGGGACCTGGGTTGAGACCAATTCAAACCATATGCCGGACCTAAAACAGGGACATACAGGTGAAAGGCTGCAGTGCGTCTTCCTGTCTCTTCCTGCTACCAGAGTATGGATGCATGGCAGGGCAGTTTCTCCCCTTCCTAAGCTTTCTGCAACAAAAACCAGAAGTCTTTCACCTTCGTGCTAGCCTCGAGAAGGTGACATACTAACACAGTTATTACAGCAAAAGTTGTTGCTCTCTCTGGTTTTGATGTTTTCTTTCTGTGGGGAGACTGGCATACTAACTCACAAATAATATCGTTAGAAGTCGTATTAGTCACACATTTTTAAGACATTCCAAAATCATACCAAGCTCCTTCTGAGCTTGTCTGTTGCTACCAATGATTCAAAGTTTAAAAACTCTCCTTTCGGTTTGATTTACATTTTGGTCCCCGGCACTTGTTATTCCTGGCAAATGCAAATTCAGTTTCATTAAAGAAAAATCTGTTTTACAGCCATGCAGCTCAGATCTGCTGCGCTTCTAATAATTGATGGCTGGTTTCCTTATTTCCTGCATTGTAGAAAAATAAGGACCTTGTTAGACCAAAACAAGCCTGTATAAAGTCACAGTGTGAAACAGTGGGTTGGGGGTGAATGGAGCAGCTGTGGGCAGACTTTACAACATCAGGCCAGTCGATTTGAGGCAGCCAAAGGAAACCGACTGACACGCATTCAACTCAGATTTGGTCAAGCTTTACGTTTCCCCAGTCTTAGATTTATATCTGTGACACCTGGTCTGATGATGCCTAGTCCAGACACAGGCCTGTTTCTGTGCACGCACTTAGCCGTTGGAGCGCCCCGCGGGGTGGCTGCTGTCCCCACTGCTACGCCGCGGGACGTCGATATCGACAATGTCGGCTTTCTTGTTCCACGAGCCTGAGCGCGCGCTCTGGGATTCAGCACCTGCTATCGTGAGCAGGATAGATGGAGAGTAAACACTTTCCGAATTTCTGCAAGTGGGCAAATTAATTTCCACCCGAACTGTCGTCGCAGGGCTTTTTTGGGTGGTATCAGTAATTTATATTTTTGTAATGGGTAAGTGACTTGGCCTTTGATGCTTGCTCAGTGAGTCTTTGGGACATGGGTCTCCATTGCAGACGGGTCTATCTTTCATATCGTATTCTGCACTTGTATTTTTTATAAGGTAGCTAGTGAAATCTGATAATGCCCACATTGATTGAAAACAATCCATCACTTTTAGCAAGTTGTTAATGGCTTTCAGATATTTGGCAGTAAGAGGGCAGCTCGTCGGATGCCTACTACACTGTTTACCACTCAGTAAGGCAGTGTAATGTAATGTAATGTAATGTAGGCACAGTATTGGGTGAGAGGGTCAAGAAGCTAGTGTGTTGCTAGGATGCAAAGTAATTAAATGCATGGTTTTCCAAACAAGCTTGGTTATGAATGTTTAGTCTACTTGACCGAAAAGCCACTTCCTTGACCAGCATTGCTTTTAGACATAGTAACTGGTGGGTGATTATTCCCCAGGGAGTCCTTTTAAAGGACTGGATTCTCAGAGGCGCTGAGTATGTGGAAGTCAGTGGAACTATAGAAACTTTGAAAACCAAAGGTTTCAACTAAGGGCCAGATTGACAGTTGATCTGACAGTGATAATTTATATTTGGAGTGAATTTGCTGACTTGCCTCCCACCTGATATCAGTGGGAGTCACATGCCTAAATACCTTTGACTTTGGCCCCGAGTCCTTGGCATTGAACATTACACCATTTGTGATTTTGGGGACCTATGTTTATGGCGCCTTGCATACAAAATACCATTGCCCCCACTGTGAGACCCAGCATGATACAGGCAGTTGCTGAGAAAACACCGCCATGTTATGATCTAGTATCCACCAAGGGCTTCTAGAGGATAAAGACAGGAGTGGGATGGGAGAGCTACCCCAAGAAAATGTAGCATCCCTTTAATATTTCTCCTTCAAGGCCTGAGGGGGAACCAGAGTGACAAGCTCCTCATTTGTTTGAAAGTCCGGCAAGAAAAGAGGAGGGATTTTGGTTTCCCTTGCAGGGCAGACTTGATCCCATTGCTTTGTAGCAGAGCTCCAATGGCTTGTTTTAATCAGATACCACTGAAGTCAGCCTCGGATAAACCATCTCAGGCATTTGGGAATACTTACAGTTCTCAGTCATACAGTACTGAGGAGTGAAGCTTTGGGGTCCAGAAAACTTATCTTAAACTCATTTTTTTTTTAAAAATTAAAAAAAAAAAAAAAAGCAAAGCTTGATATTTACAGTGGTCTGGGAACAGGTCTGTGATGACCATATCAACTTCAGTTATTGGAAATTACTTACTCCACTGCACAGGAAAGAGCACTAGTCGTACAGGAGTCTGGGACTAAGCACTCGGGAGATATGCATCCAGCACAGATTCTGTATGTAGCATTGGGCAGGCTTTGTGGCATCTCGACTAGTTTCCATGTTCTTTGTATAAAATGTGGGTAAAAACACTTGCATGCTGCAGGCATTTGTGAGGCTCCTTGGACACTGTATAGCTGCTAAACAGCTCTGTAAAAATGGTGGTTCTCATACTTTTCTGGGTTGCCTTCCCCCTTTTGAAGTTGGCTGTGCTGTTGTGGATAGCTTGGTTCTGTGATGCTGGAAATAACCAAGTACCACTTAGTCATTACAACCCTGCCGTCATCTCTCCAAGTGACCTAAGAGAGATTGTAGAGTTGTTTCTCATCCCCGCCCCCCTCTCCCCTTTTTCTCCACTTATATTTCCTCTTTTCCATTCCTTCCTCTCGCATACCCTCTAGAGGTTTGCCATGTGCCCCCAGGGATGCACGCACCCCGATTTGAGAAACACCATTAGGAGACATTAGGTTGAGGAAAGTAAGCCTAGCTGACTCAGCTGCCCCCATTTTAGCATGGGGATTTTGACTGGGGCATGCTTAATGCTCCTGCTAAGACTAAAACCCAGAAGTCTCTGGCTAGAGGGTCTTGCCCCTCTGCTCAGAGTCAGGCTGATCACCATATTTGAGGTCAAGGAGGCATTTTTACCCCATGGTCAGATGGACTGTGTGGGGGTTTGCCTCTGTAGCAGGGCAAGTGGTCCTCTTTCTTGGATCTCTCAAGTATATTTTTAACACCCCTCGCAGCAGGACACCGGTGGCTGCCATTTGTCTGCCTCCTTTACCTGTAGCATGTTGGGGTGTTTACTTACAGCTGTGTGTCAGGGTTGATTGTGTACTTTTAGTAATAGGATAGACAAGGATCTGTATAGGATGGGTTGAATAGGGAAGATCTTGCCTTTGACAGCGGCTTGGACTAGATGACCTCTAGAGATCCCTTCCAGTCCTGCATTTCTGTTTCTGTACTTACAAAAGGGTGTCTCCAGTTCAGCCACCCGTGTCGTTGCTTCCATATAACGTTTTTAATACCCAAAGAAGCCTTGATGAAGGAGATTGTCCCACAGAAATGTGATAAACTAGAGAAGGGTATTTTAAGAGGCTGGATATCATGACTCTATAGGAGTGACAGCTATACATCGCATGTGATTTGCATCGGGAGACCTGTGTCAAATTTTCTGAATGCAAACTTGAATTATTCAATTTAGGAACAACTCCACTCACAAGCGTGGCAAGGAAGGGCCCTGTCGCTGCTGAGAGCCTTGACTTGCATGAACGTGGCAGCCCTCGCAGGGGGAACGCGTGAGCAAGGGGGTGGGTGACCAGAAGAGCAAGACCCAAGAAGTCATCCTCCTGCTTTAGTTGGCTTTGGTGAGGCTGCAGCTGGAGTACTGCATCCAGTTCTGGGCTCTGCCCTTTAGAAAGGATGTGAAGAAGCTTGAGAGACCAGAGGAGAGCCATGCGCATGATTAGAGGTCAAGAGAACAGGCCGTAAGAGGAGAGGCTGAGGGACATGGGACTCTTCAGCCTGGAGAAGAGAAGGCTCGGGGGTGACTTGGTGGCAGCCTATAAGTATCTCAGAGGGGTGCATCAGGATTTGGGACAACATCTGTTCACCAGGGCACCCCAAGGGAAGACAAGGTCCAATGGTCACAAACTGCTGGAAGACCGTTTTAGACTGGACATAAGGAAAAACTGCTTTATTGCCCAAGTCTCCAGAGCTTGGAATAGATTCCCCCCAGAAGTGGTGCAAGCACCTACTCTGGATACCTTTAAGAAATGCTTGGAGACTTATCTTCCTGGGGTGACCTGACCCCAGCGGACTTCCTGCCCCTTGGGCAGGGGGCTGGACCCAATAATCTTGTGGGGTCCCGTCCAGCTCTAATGTCTATGAACTCTATAAAGAGAGAATTCAGTGAATTCTGCATAAGGTTCTGTGGGTGAATCTGATATCTTTTATTAGACCAACTTGTATGAATTCTGCATCCCCTTTCTGCCATGAGCTGCCTTTGTAGGGAATTATAGGAACATGGACTGCTGTCTGTGCCATGCCCCTGCCAAAGTTGGCGACTGAAGTGGAAGGGCAGCACTGGGTGAGGAGGGAGGGAGGGAGGGAGTTGTGCGGGCCGTCTCCATATCCCATCCTCGTCGCCATGTGCGGGCGGCGGGGAGCAATCCGGGCCCTTTTTCGTGCCACGCGGGCTGTGGCCAGCAGCCTGGGCTCGCTGGGTCGGAGAGAACAGGCGACACGCTGGAATTAGGCACGGACGCTTAATGGTTGATTTAAAGATTATTTTACTTACACCGAAGATGGTCGCGGTGCAGGCAGGAAAACTTGCTTGAGTTGCGGTTACAGACAGGAAAGAAGAGGAGCGGACAAGAGTTCTAAACTCGCGAACTCTAGCCCAATCCGGCTGAAGGCTCTAAACACGCGAGCCCGTCGTGTCACCCGAAGAAAGTACTCGTACAAAAGAACTCTGAATAGACTCACACGAAGTTTGCTAGGCTCCGTGGGTTCTTTTTGGCGCGCAGGGAGGGATACGTCTAGGAATCTATCGGCGACGGGGAGAAGAATCGACAGGTGTCAGTCTATCGATCAGCAGCCTCAGGTCAAATCTCTGTAGAGGCACTCTGCAGCGTGCTCAAAGTTCTCCAACTTGGGCGGAAACCACCCAAGCTTTTTATACGGCTAGCAAGCCAATCACTAGCCGCCACGTGTGAATAATTTAATGCAAGCCAATAATGGGGCTCGAATTAGCATACAAATGGCGGGAACTCTTTGCACCGAGCATTTCTTAGATGCAAAAGAAATGCACCATGCAAAGAAAGCTACAAATTGGCTGGAAATTCTCCCTTGCACCGGGTTGCACAGGAGTGATGGGGTGTTCTGATGGGGGAAAGGGGAAGAGGAATTGGGGAAGAAAACACCCCCGGACACTGATTACACTTTGTCTATGAATAGGCCAGACCACCCCCATCAGTCTAAGGAGAAGAAGTGAACATGGATGCAGAGAAGAAAATAGGGAGCTGTTTTTTGAGGTTGGGAGAAATAAGCACATTTTAATTTTCTTTACAGGACTGCAAAATATAGCTCGCTGAGCTTGTATTTTGACCCCCTGCAATGGTGATTAATAAGGACAACCTCTTGTGTTTTTTGTAGTGCCTCTGTCACCTGGAAGGATCCCAATGCAATCTAGAAAGGGTAGGCCTGGGGTTTTTTTGGTTTTTGTTGATATACCTGTCCAGAGTGGTTCCTACCGACACCAGTGAGAGTTGGAGGGGATTTGCAGAACTGAGTCCTATGTACAAAACAGCTTTAGCCAGCACTGAAACCCAGGCAGCTCCAAAGGGCAGCAGGCAGCCTACTGCTTAGCCAGCAGACATGGCGCTCTGCAGAAACG
>NW_005842168.1:1258879-1295741 GCF_000455745.1 Alligator sinensis | reverse complement strand
CCCTGATGCCTGTCCAAAGCAGGCCGGGTCTGAGGGCCAAGTTCACTATCGTCTGTAGATATCTTTCCAACTACTTCCGAGAGCAGGGGGAAGTTTGTAACGGACATGCCAGGATGAAAGCCTCAGATCCAAAACACGCTGAACTTGGGGGAACTCTGTTTTGGCACTTAAAATCTTAACTCAAAGGCCCTCCACCCTGTGCGGCGAGGTCCACAGCCGACCCGCTCCCGAGAGGTTGGCTTGCAGGAGCTCGATGGCGCTGGCTTGTCAGCATCCAGTTCCACTCTGTGCATCCTGATGCTCAGCTCCGCTCACCCGCTGGGTTGTGGTGCCAAGTGCAGGGATCTGCCCTGTGCTATTTGGTCTTGTTAGCAGTTCACAGCAACACCCACTGCATCCAGTGCAGCGCTCAAAGTGGTTATTTCCCCCACCCCCTTGTTTTAATACTTAAACGTAACAGCTTCTCTGGATTATAAGGGATTTTTATAGCAAAGGTCCGTGGTGGAGGAAACTGGTTTTCATTGTGCAGTTCCTGATATCGGTTTCGACCCAGGAGCAGTGATGTTATTTAACAGGTGCCTCAAAGGCATCGCGCTGCTTGAATCGCCATCGACCTATCAACATTATGTAAATTGAAATTGCTTAGGTACGCAATTAATCGCGAACGTTTTAAACATTTTTGAAAGCATAAGACAATACCTGAAGTTCCATTTTAAGACTATCCAGGTCAAAGGACACACATGTTTTTATTTTCTTATTTGAGGTATAATGTGTTCAAGGCAGATTTATGGCACAACCTTTGTTTATTGACTTGTACTTTTCCACGTGAAACTAATGGAACATGACAGATGATATTTATGAGGCATGTGTTTTTGATTAAATCATGTTGGACATTAAAACCTGATAAAAGAACATATTTTAAAGGGCGGATTAATAGAAAAGGAGGCAGCATTGATTGGGAAGTTTACACAGAACAAGACACGTTGGTTTTAAAAACGATTATTTATAGGTAAAATATGTGGTTATAAAACTTTTGGAAGCTGAACAGAAAAGGGCTAATGGGTTTTCTGCTGTTTGGAAAGTTTTCTTTTTGGTTTTCTTTCCGTGAAATAGGTCCTGTCACTGGTTTTTCAAGCAGAGCTCCTCAATTCTCTGTGAAATACTGGTGGCCCTTTGTTCCAGTGATCTGAGTGTCTCTTTGCTTTCAGTGTATGCTGTATACCCAGCTTGCTAATCTACACAGGCAGCATTTGAAGTAGCAAAAGACTATTAAGAAATCAACTTAGAACGGTACAAACAGAGCAAACTAACATCCGTGAAACTAAGCGGCGTATTGCCACCTCCACATACAGGGCTTTGCATAGAATTTCTATTAACTTTAATGGGAAGCACCCTGTGTAATATCCTGCACATCAGGATTAAAATATACCTTTAAGCATTTCCTGCAGAGGTCAATTAAAGGATTTTGGTAAACATAAGAAGTGGAAGCACCTTTGAGTTGATTTTTGTGTTCTTGAATATTAAACCTAAATGGAAAGCAGAGACCCACATTCTACTTTCAGTTGCACAGGTGTAAACTGGGGGAAAAAGGCCATTGATTCTAGTTACCCTGGTGTAACTGAGAGCAGAATTTGACCCAGAGGCTGCAGGATGAGGTTTGTACTGCTGATCTTTAGTGCTTTCTGGCTGAAAACCCACAAGTTTGGTTCCTTAAGAATGGTTTACCTCAAGTGATCTGGAAACTCGACTGTGCAGGAAGATGACTTTCAATTCACAGCTTTTGGTATTTATTTTTTAACCCCCTAATCAGTTTAGCTACTTTGTAGCAGTGTTTACTGTCAATATAAAAACAAGGTTAAATATATTCTTTTTCTATGACAAAATAATGTCCTCTACTGATGCATAGCTTTCCCTCGACCCTACCGTGACATTTGCATTTTAACTAGCCGGCTTAAATCAAACGAACGTCTTTATATATGCAAGGTATTTAGCTATATTTTTTCCTACAATGGAAGCAGCACTCATCCTGGGTGTTTAAGGGAGGTATAGGAAAAATGTCTTGAAACTAAACAGGTATGTAACATGTTTGTAGACTTAAATGTCTACGTAGGTAGGACACTTGGATAGCCTCCACATGGAGAAGAAATGCAGATGCCATGTTTCCTCATGAGTTGATGTCACTTGGACTACTGATACTGGTCGATCAAAACACATATGGAAAGGGACAAAGTAGCCAATGGCATCTCTACCCTAAGAAACGATGGTGCTTTTAAAATAATATGATGTATAATGTGATTTAAGTTGAGTTGATATGTAAACAGGGAAGGTCATTCAAAAATGTGTGACCTGGCTGCTAGCTTAATTTCTATCTAATCCAGTGGAATTCCTCTTTTGAGCAGGTGACGGCGACAGTGAAGTGTGCCATGGCATTTCTGGATTGTGCTTGAACATCCACTTGAACAACCAGATCCTCACCTAGCGGATATATCCACTAAGGATATGGCCTCAGAATTCATGGGCATCGCTGGTCAGTAAGGGCCTGGTCCTGTTGAAATCAGCAGCAAAAATATTTAGATCAGGCCCCAGTTAAAAATTAACATCAGTCATTTGCAAGCAGACTTTGAAAATGGCAAAAGTTGGATCTACCCTGAAATTTAGATGACCATTAGGATTACCTTTGATTAGTCTGAGTCATGCGAGCCCTCCTTCCCATCTGTATCTTACCACGTGGGACATTGTGCTTTCTGTTCCTTGAGTGCAGCCTTTCCAGGAATCTGTTGGCCGACTACTTGTCTCTCCTGTGCTTGGCTATCGTTATGGGCAGTAGAGGTAGGAAGTAGGGTGCAGAAAGTCTGGAAGTCCAAAACAGGTCAGTTTTTCCATTAACATACTGCACTGAAACATTGTTAGCCTGTGTAGGCAACTCATAGTAGCTATGAAGACTGAACCCACAACCTTCATCATCAAAGCAACAGCAGGAAGTTGTAGGATTGCTGCTGGCAGACTTCATGTGATTGTAGAGTGTCGTTCCAGGCCCCTGCAAGGAAGGCAGACTTGATCTCAGATCCTGCAATTCGGCAGTGTCAGGGGGTCAGGCTGAGTTGGGGTCAGGGTTCAAACCACAGTGTAGATTGGGGTGGACAATTATTTTGAGTGGAGGGCCGCTTGCCCAGTTTTGGCAGGCTGTCGAGGGCCGCATGGGTAGACCCGCCCCTTGACAGGTGCCCTGCCCCCTGGTCACCATCTTGGGACCAATGTCCCAGGGTGAGCACCGATGGGGCCCAAAGCGGGGCGCAGGCTGGCAGGGGTCCATGGAGCTGGGCTGGGCTGCACCAGCAGGGAGCGGGGAGCTGGCCCGGCTCCATAGAGCCCCTGCCGGCTGGGACCCCGCACTCCTGACACCCTGCTCTGGGCCTTGCCGGCACTGGCTCCGGGACACAGGTGCGGGCCCTGTGCTGCCACTGGCTCCCTGCCTGCTCACACCCAGTGCCCCCTAGCCCCGTGGTACAGGCAGGGGCAGCGCACAGGCCCGACCCCCTGCTCGCCAGCAGGGAAGAAGCTGGTGCTGAGCGTGGGGAAAAGTGGCCCCTGACCTGCCCCATGGCCGGCGCCCCACGCTGCAGGCACTCGCAGCCCATACGCGACTGTCTGGAGCAGGCACAGGCAGCCCCAGGGCAGTTGCAGCACAGGGCGCCGGCCATGGGGCGGGCGGGGGGCTGCTTTTCTCTGCGCAGGGAAGGAGCCCAGGGAAAAGCTGAGCGTGGGGGGGAAGCGGCCCCATCCCATGCCCAGTGCCCCGCGCTGCAGGCGCTTGCAGCCTGCGTGGGGCTGTCCGGAGCAGGCACGGGCAGCCCCGTGTGGGCTGCAAACAACTGAAATGCAGGGCACCGGGTGTGGGTGGGGAGGGGCTGCTTCCCCCCGCCCCTGTGCTCCTGACTTGCCTGGGGTCCCCCCCCCACTTACCTGAGCTTCCTGCGCCGGGGCTGCAGCGTGCTCCCAGCCCAGAAACCCGGGATGGGGCTTTTGGCAGGGGGCGGGGCCAGGCGGCCCCGTTGTTGGAACCCGCTGGGCTTCCCTTGGGTCCTACTGCCCTTGGTTCTGCCATTTTTTACAGGAACCAAGGGCAGAGAAATATTAATTTTCCAAATTTTTTTAAGGGGCCCCGCAGGCTGGATAGAATGGCCTTCGTCCGTGGGCCATATTTTGCATGCCCCTGGTATAGATGGTTGGCAAGTAAGGACTTAATGGTGGCACTGTGATTAACTTCCAGTAACAGTGTAGGCTTACCTAGAATGACTGCTCTCACAAATTCATAGATTCATAGGTTGTTAGGGGCTGGAAGGGACCTTGCAGATCATCAGGTCCAGCCCCGCCACCCTAGGCAGGAAGACAACTGGGGTTAGGTGACCCCAGCGAGGTGACTGTTCAGTCTCTACTTGAAAACCTCCAGGGTAGTGGTTTTGAAAACCTGCAAGGCCAGTGTGGTCTGTTCTCTGAACGCATGAGTCCAAACCAAAGCATGAACCTGATCTCCAAGGCCCAGTGAAGTCTAGGGAAAGATTCCCATTGACTTGGATGGGACACAAGGCCAATACACTGGTTTATGGAACTGAAGGCCGCTCTGTCTTGGGACTTCAATACCTTCATTCCACATGAACTGAACAGGAGGGGAGGTGTGAAGGAATGGTATTTTCCCAGGTTCTGCCCCAAAACCAAGACCCATCCATTTGAGATGCCAAAGTGAGAAACCCTTATTTTCAGCTTTCCATAAAAGAATTGTCCCTGTAACAACACAGGAAAAAGGCTGATATAGAGAGTTTGGAGAAAAGCTGCAGCAATAGCCAAAACAGCAAACAGATGTTAGGGAGCATAACTAACGGAACAGAAAATAACACTAGAAATAATGTAACGTCATTATAGAGATCAGTGGTGTTCCTGCCCCGGAGAGTTGTGCCCTGGTTCCACGCAGCCCATCTTGAAAAGGATTTATCAGAAATTATAAATGATTGAGAGGCTGGTTGCCAGCATTGATCAGAGGAGTAGAAAGACATCTACCGAGGTGGAATAGTGAGAGGAGTTGAAAAAAGGGACCGTGATAATAAATGACCCAAAATTGCTGATGTCAATGAGAAAGTAGGGTGCTGAGGTAAGCATAACTCAAAGGTACCCATGAAGAAGATCTCTTTTGCAGAGGGATTATTTCCAAGTGACAGATTTGAATCTGAATTCTGAGACTAGGATGAATTGGAAAAAAACCCCCTGCTTGTGTATTTGCTAGGCCTGTAGTCTGCCATCACACATGCTTAGTTGTGGTACTCTTAGTGGCTGGAGGGGTTAAGGCTCTTGTGACGGTCTTTAAAACTTTCCGATCCTGTAGCAGGGGCTGCTGTGGAAACTGTGGTGGCTGCTTGTTTCTAAACATGACTGCATTTCATCTGAGCTTCAGCTCTCCCCCTCTTCTCTCATCAAGGCAGAGAGAGAAATAAACTCCTTCCAATAGCTTCTTTATTCACAGGCTCCTGCAGTTCATGGTCCATGTAGGTTCGACATACTCTCCATGTTGCCAGCTGTGATGGGTCTCCCCATGGATGTTTCGCTCCAGTTGTGTTTCTTCCTTGGTATAGCACCTAGGCAGATTAGCCCTCAGGAAGTGAACTGAGCACACTGGCCAGGAGGCTGGGTTACTTTTGTATGCAAAGTGCATCATACCGGTCATCTGAATATTTTTCTGTGCCATAAGAGAGCATCTTGAGGTCTCCCTAAATCCTTGTTCTTCACCCCCATCAGACTCCTGGCACTGTTTCTTCTTGTGCTCCTCCTTACTGAAAGCATTGAATGCTGTGTTTAATCCCCATCTGTACAGGAACTGCCTTTTGTCGATGTCTTGGTACCAGACTGATGGGGGAAAATCCTCAAGTCGTATAACTTTCACGTCAACTTGATTTCCTTCCTCCTCCCCTGCCTTTTCTCATCTCCTCTTGTTCTTTTTCTACTCCCTTTGTCCTGTCCTTGGCCCACTAGCTTCTAACACCTGTCTGTCTTGTTGTGGAGCGTGCATGGATTTTCTCCCTGAATGTTCCCTCGGACCATGTGAGGGACAGAAGTTGGTCCCTCTCTCTCCGCTCTGACATCCCTCATCACCATTTCTTTGTCTAGATTCTCCCTTTTACTCACCCGCTTCATATATATAATTCTGTAGCTGCAAGCACAGCAGTAGGCATCCCCTCTGAAGCCAATTCTCTTCTCTTCTTGCTCCTCTGCAGCTGGGTGATGATATGGATTGCTGAAGACTGGGGGGGACACAAGCCCACCTGATCAAACCCCTCTTTGTCCCTTCAGACCCACAAGAGCCATCGTTCCCCCGTCTTATGTAGCCTGTGTCCTTCTCCCGAGGCAATGTGGGGAGCACGCAGAAACTCCACAGAGATACTATTTGGGAAGCCCATGTGAATGGTTCACAGGGGCAAAAGCAAATCTTTGAAAGGGCGAAAGGGATAAAATGCAGAGAAACCCAGGAGGCTAAAAAATAAAAGAGCTTGGTAGTAGGGTTGTTTGAGGCTTCAAATCCGGAGAAGCTTCGGGGTCCGAAGCAGCACGTTCGGGTCGAAGCGCTGCCTCGTTCAGCTTCCTGAAGCGGTTCGGAGCTGCCTCAGAGATCCCGCCATAGGGTATAATGGGGAAACAATAAAATATCTATAACTTTTGTTGTTTTTTGTCTGATTTGGATGAAATTTTCAGGGGTGGTAGACTTTGCAGAGAGCATGAATCCTGACAAGTTTCAAGAAGATCGGTGCAGGGGTTTGGGGGGAACTGCACCCCAAATTCATGAAAGCAAAACTCCTGTCACGTCTAGGCGTTACAACACGGGGGGTGAAAACTGCAGGGCTGGTAGCTTCTGCTGAGACCACAAAGCCTGCCAAGTTTCAAGAAGATCGGTGCAGAAGTTTGCAGGAACTGCCCCTCAAGCTGCGGACAAGCAAAACTCGTGCCATGGGTGGCACTGTGTGTGTTAAGGTGCAGCAGGGTGACGGCTGCAGGGATGGTGGCCCCTGCTGCGGCCACGGCGCCTGCCAGCTCTGGAAGAGATCGGTGCAGGGGGGTTTTGGGTCCCGGCACCCCTAGCTGCTGATGGACAAAACTCGTGACACGGGTGCTTGTGGGACTGACTGTCTCTGTCTTGGCGCCTGGGAGATACTACTGCAGGCCTGGCTGTTACCAGTCAATCATGATTCACTTGGGGACCAGCTCAATACACAGGACCGAGCTAATGTAGCCAGTTAATTGCCATTAGTTCGCACCACAAAACCAGACTAAGGAGAGGAAAGAATACAGACAATCAACTGCTCCAATACAGACACAGTCAGTCCCACGAGCACCCATGGCACGAGTTTTGTCTGTGGAAACCCGGTCTGGAGCTCCAGATCGGATCACTGTCGACTCGCACAGCCTACTTGGTAGGCAGACTTTTGTAAATCATTGATACTTGAATGGTTATTATTGCTATAAATCCACTTACATGGAGTTACTTTTATTTTTAATAAAAATAAAAGTTAGAGGCTGTGCCTGTTTCCCCCGATTTCATGAAGTGCAGGAGCAAGCTGCTGGATTGTAAGCTCCTTGGGGCAGGAGTCAGGGCTGTTAACTTGTCTATTTTTGGGTTCGTGTCTACATAATGCCTGGCAATTTTCATGCCTTGGTCCTTGGGCATATTTGAGGCATCATGCAACAATCTGCTATATATGCTGTTGTAAACCCTGATCCCCGCCCCCTTTTGCATTACTTGATTAAAAAAAAAAAAAGCCAGGAAACCCATGAAATCCAGAGTTTGTAGGAAGCTTGGGTTTAATTTGCACTTCCAGTGTAAGCAGAAAGACAAACACATATCAGATAATACTAATTAATTATATCCCTGTGCTGGTGGCCAAGAATGAAAAGAACACCATGCCATGTACAGTATATAAAACACAGCCTTTTTATGAATCAGACAGGGAAGTCATCCAAGCTCTTTCAGCAAGCTGGTAAAAAGTTTGGCTAATTTTTCAGAATCTAGAGCCAGCTGGAAAAATTTAGCCAAATTTATCTGCCCCTCAGTCACAAGACAAATCATTTTCCTACTTATACAATTGTTCCTCATTAAACTAGTCAGGTTATGGCAGATTAAGCAATGAGGTTATAACTCAGAGTTTTATAACATCTTACAGATACAGTTTTGGCGACTGGATTGACCCTGACACAAACTCCCAAGTAGTAAGAATGACAGGAGGTTGTTCAGAATAAAGTTTCACAGTGTGGACCAAGTGACCAACACCCATTAACCAGACAAAAAGTGTCTATATATTTTTTCCAAGACATTCTCCAGTCTGACAAATGTTTTCCCTAAGCAGGTCACTGTGTTCTCTGCAATATATATATTTTTTGTGGACCAAAAATGTAAAATGTCCCACGTACTTCAGCATCTGTAACAGTAACTAGTAAAAGTTTTAAAATGAAGGAGTTCAATCTCGGGCAGCAGCTCTCTTTACTTTGTATTCATCCAGGTGCTATCGGAGGGGGAAAAAGAATGTGTTCACTCTTTTATTTTCTGAAAAGAAAAGAAGTTAACAAACCCGGATGCTACATAATTAGGTGGATGTGAAATGTTCTCACAGTTTAAGTATTTGAAAATAATAATTTCCAGTCTTAGTTTTATTTTTAGAAAATATTCTGGGAAGCGGTGATTTCAGTGCTGGAATTTAAGGGCTTGATCTCTCAAACTCTCACTCAAGTATGTAGTGTCTTCATACCTGAGTAGTTCCATTGACTTCAAAGGAATTATTCACACAAATCTGCACAATTAGCGAGTCAATGTTTCAAGAGCCCTGCCTCAAGTATATTAGGTTAGGATGTCTGATTAGGATTCTTAGGTGCGATTAGGGCCAAACCTGTGAAGCCTTGCTCACATGTGTAGTGCTTATTCATGTTTATTGTGTTAGACCTTTGACATGATGGCCCCATCAGCTTATACAAGCATGTGGAGTATTCCTATAAATCAGCATCTTAATTTAGTGGTCTTAAATCCCTAAATTAGCACCTACAGGCGCAGACAGAAGTGGCAGTTTTTGCCTGCTTTGGCCCCTGAAAGCACTCTATGCAACACAAATGCATGGCTGCAAAGTGCTTTAAAAGGGCCCAATCCCACAACAGTCTGAACCCTCATTACATACTACTTTATATTACGTGAGGGTTCAGATGAAGGTGCTCCAAGCCTTTATTAACTCTTTCTGCAGGTGCCAGGAGTAGGGCTGGTTTGACATACCCCAGTCCTGCTCCTGGCACTGTTTCCAGAATGGTGGGGGGGGCTCCAGTCCACCTGCCCCACCCTCCAGTGCCGGCTGGGCAACCTCCAAAACGAACTTCCTCCCATCCCTTTCCCCGCTCCCGTTCTGAAGACAGTGACGGGAGGGATGGGGCTAGGGCAGAGCAGTTGCAGACTTGCAGCCTTTCTAAACTGCAGCTCAGTCCTCCAGCCCTCATGACCCAACAGTGAACATCTGTTGGCTCTGGGGGATCACTGTAACTCATGGCACTTCCTGTGAAGCACCATGAGTTACAACGGGGAGCTGCACTTCTGTCTGCGCTTTTACGTGTTGTTAGGACTTAGTGTTCTGCTTCCAAACACCAGCAAAATCTAATACAAGTCTCTGTGTCTAACCCGCCTGAAACAGGAGCAGATACAGTTAACTAACAGTTTATGGCTGGGCATCAGATCATGGTTCTAGCTCTGGCTCTGTCCTGGCTCATCAGGCCATCTTGAATCAAGTTGGTCAACCTCTTTCTACCTCAGTCTCCCCTACTGTAGAATGAGGATCATCCTTATATACATGAATGATGCATGCCCCAGGAGGCTGGGGGGGGCATGGCGACTGCCTGCGGGCAGTGGCGGTGGCAAGCAGGGTGCTCCCGCAGGCGACCGACGTGATGGTGGCAGCGGGGGTTAGGGTGGGGCAGGTGAGTGCCGACCGGCAGTCGACGACTACCTGCAGATGCCATTGGCAACAGCCAGCAGCGACTGCCTGCAGGCTTATCTACCTCTGTAAAATGCTTTGAGACTGCTAGAGGAGCATGAGGCTGAGAAGTGCACTTTTTACCATAAATAAAATAATCTACAAATCTTTAGAGCCTCATTTTCTAGAAGAGCTGTAGAGAGTAGGATTTTATTTCCAGTAGAACTGATGTTGCATTCAGAAGCTTCGCCTTTGACGTGAGGGCCAAAAATATGTTCAAGTAAAAAAAAAAATGCTGTTACCCAGTTTTGTCCATCTCCAATGGTAGCAACTTCCAGTATTAATTTTTCTTTGACTTTGTGCTACTACTTTTTGGAATGGAGTCTCTGAATGGGAAAAATTGTTCTCTGCTTCTACTGAAATCTTGTAAAATGTTGAGTTTGGAGCTATAGTAATGAGAATTTCCAGGATGCATATTTTATGGAGGAAGATAATCGTGTGTGTGTGTGTGTGTGTGTGTGTGTGTGTGTGTGTGTTTGAGAGAGAGGGAGAGAACGAATGCTGGTAACAGTAAGTTATCCATCTGAGGATCCTTCTAAGGCAGAGCTAAGCTGGTAAACACATACATGCAATTCAAGCACATACTTTTAAAGTTTGCCAACACTAAAAATCTTCATTTTTTCATTAAGTTGCAGCCCTAGGGTCTGTATACTCATGCAATTCCTCTGAAACTGGAAGATAGGCCTCTGTTTCCTTGTGTTGTTTATGCTTTTTCATAACTGAGTGGTTTCAAATAATCTAGAAAGGGTAATATGTCAGGTTAAAAAAAACAGAACAAAGATGTTGATTTTTTTTTTCCTCATTCCTGCATGAAGAAGGTCTTTACAGCGTCAGGGAGTCAATTATGCTTATGTTAACTAAATTCTCTCCCTTTTTCTTTACTTGGAAGTAAACAGATATTTAGGCTAGACTCTGTCAGCCCTTGCGTAGGCAAAGCCTCGTGTATTCAGGCTGCTTTCAGACGTAAAAAAAAAAAAAAAAAGAAGGTGCTTTACTTTAAACTTGGTGCACCCCTGCACTGAGCATAGCGCATGGCCAGAAGAGGCATTGTGTTAATTTGACCTGGCTTGCCCAACCTCTGTGTAAATCATGCACTTCAGCGGGGCTTTTTTGGCGCTTTAATAGCTGCTTTAATCAGCTTTAGATAAAAGCACTAAAAAGCCCCTCTGAAGCATGCTATCTATACACAGTGTAGAGCTGGATCAAACTAACATGCTGCTTCTTTTGGTAAAGTGCAGGGTTTTGGGGCTTTTTTTTTTTTGTTTTGGGGGGCGGGGAGGGGTTCATATCTGTTAACAGCCTTAGTGGACATTTTGCCTGATCAAAGATCTTGGGGTCGCATCCTCATTTTGGTGGCATTTAGTTTCACTGCAAATTTAGTTTCACAGCACTCTCCTCGCTTCTGTACTTGTGCTACAAATGGTACAGACTTGCTTCTATACTGCCCCTTACTGCTTCCTTGAATTGGCCTCAAAACTGCTTCCCTGTCTCCTTCAAATCTCTGCTCAAGATGATTGGATGATGTGACAACCAGCAAGCAATCCACCAACTAGTTTTAACAATGTAAATATATATACCATATTTACTCAAATAGAAGATGACTCTGATTATAAGACGACCCCCCAATAATTAGATTCTATATATGGAAAATTTATAAGTTTGTTGTAATTTTCCAAGTATAGGATCTCATTATTGGAGGCTTGCCTTGAATTTGTCTCCTTACCACTGCTAGAGCAGGGAAAGTAAATCCAGTGGTGGGGTGGGTCAGGTAGTCTTTTGCTCTCTGCTTCCCCCTGCAACTTTTTCCCCTGGCTGCCCCTTCTCCCTCTCCTTACTGTTAGATGCTGCTCTTCCTGAGCATATGGAGAAGAAAATTTGGAAATAATAACCTTGAAATTAAATATGGCTATAGCAATTTGCATGAAGTCCCCATGCACTTAGTTTATCTAGAATGAATGCATGTTATGTTTTTTTCTGAAACTGCTGCAGGTTTTATCACAGGTGCTGCATAAACACTTTTGAGCAGCACTTTAGCAGCTGCTTTTATGTCGTAGAGACTATGGGGTTTTTTATTTACAAAAAAATCCAAATTCCATTTAGCTCTTTCTTCCTTTCCCCTCCCCTTCCCCTTTAAAAACCTAGTTAAGTATGTATCAGGGAAACACAAACTCTTCTCTGATTTACACTCCCATTTCTTTTAGGTATTTCACATTTTACATCTTGCCAGTACATGAACCTTTCCCCATTCCTTTATTTATACGATCCATTGTCCTATGCAACTTTTATTTTTCTTAGTCGTTCTTCCCTTAGTTTCTATCCACAAATATCAGGACTCATTTCTCTTCCTCCCACACTTTGTCCACTGCTTCCTCCCCTCCAGCTCTCGGGTCCCTCCATAGGTACATTTCCACCCTGTGTAGGCCTAGTTTTAAGCACTGTTTGACACATTACTCTACCTTTTTTGAATCCCAGCAAGTTTCTTCCAGTCCACAATGCATTTTTGATACCGTGTACCACCTTCTATCTTCTGTGCACCCGATTTGATGCCAATTTTGGTGTCTCTCCCCACTATATTACTTCAGCTTGATTCCTGTTAGTAGCTGCTATAGACACTCTACACTTTCCCACACCCTTTGTGCAATGGCACATTCCCACAGCAAGCGCTCGTGTGTCTTCCCTGGTAAACGTCCCTTGGGCACTTTGCAGTCCAGGAGAGCCACTGGCCACGTTGCAGCTCACGAACTGGCAGTATTTTGTGTGCCCGCATCTAGCTTAGCTCTTGGTGCTCTTTTCGAAAGTCTTTTCCACACACCTCCTTCCAGATGGCATCTACTTTCTCTGTGGAGAGTTTCCTGATCGCAGAGCTGCTCTGCCTTGCGCGTGCACCTTTTATTGGAGATGATCTTTCATTTCCTGCAGTTCCATCTGCATTGTCTGTCTGATGTTAGGTTCTCCTCTGTCTGCTCCTCCTGTGCTCCCTCCTCATCCATTCCCATATTCATTGCTTTCACAAACCCTTCCACATCTGATTCTCCCGGGAACTTGTTCACCCACTCCTGACTAGCAAAAATCTCTTCTAGGCAGCCAGGACTTTGTATTGGGGAGAAAGCTGAGGAGGGGAGACTACTGGCAGAGGCACTTGGCCCAGGCTCGGCTGCTTCCTTCTCTACCCTTCGTCTCTCTTGTTTGGTTTCTCTTCCTCCCTTCTCTTTTGTCCTCTTCTAACTTTTTGCAATCCCACCTCATTTTCTTCCTTCTCTGACACTTCTTCCTCTGAGCTGCTCTCTTCTCCTCCTTCCTTTTACAGGGGTGCAATGCTCCCCTTCCTGCATTTTTTTCTCCCCTTACTCCCTGGCTTTTAGCTCTGGGTGGGGGTGAAGTCTCATACTCCTCGGCCACCTTCCTTCTCCTTGTGGCTCTCCTTGGCTCTCATTATCCTCTTCTTCTGATTCTTTCACCTGCTCCCTCTTCCAAAGGTGCCTCTTGTTCCCTTTCCTCCTGCTCTTTGATCTCCTCCTTTCTTTGCTGCCTTGCTCTGTTTGCCAAGGACGGCGAGCCAGAGTGGAATACGTGCTCTTCTTCCCCACAGAGGTTGCCAGTGGCCTTTCTCCTTACAATCCTTTGCCATGTGGCCCTTCTTCCTTCATATTCAGCATATGGTGTAGGGGCAGACTAAAGCTAAGTGCCCCTATTCACCATATTTCCTGCACAGCTTTGACTGGCCGTGGTAAAACACAAGCCTCCTGTTTGCCTCTAGGGCAGTTGCTGGTGGGAGGTGTCTCACTCCCCCAGGGTTTCCTGCGTCCCCCCATAGCAGGGTGTGAGCTTGTCGAGCCCCGGTCCAGATCCCATCAGGGTCCTGTATCTTTTTGATCTCGCCCACCTTTTCATAGTACCTGTTGAGCCAACTCTTTGTCTTCTTCCTTCGTTGCTGGGTTAAACATCTTCACAATCACTGCATGCTCCTGGTTCCCTTCCAGCTCTCCAAAGTCAAAGAACTGAAGCTCAGGGTCCTCTCTCTTTCTCTTATACAGCTCCAAAAAATCCTCAAAGCCCTGGCGGTCCCCAAACATAAAGTCCCACTCCAGCCCTCTGGGCAAGGCTGCCAGCCCAACCAGATCTCTAGGGTTTACCTTCAAGATGTCCTGTAGCACTAGCCGGATGAAATACAGTCAGAGCGTATCTAACTTTGAAGGTGCAGTCTGGTGTTCAGGAAGGGTCCAAGTGCTTACCAGGATCCTGTTCTTCTTCCATGGACCTTTCTCAGCTGCTTCTCCTCTTCTCCCTTGTGCAAGCACTCGGTCTAGGTGATCTGTCTTCACACCATTCACTCTGTCCTTTCCAGATCCTTGCTTAGCCTTTCTGGCCTTCACCCAGCAGGTAAAACTGCACTTGATCTTAGCCAAATGGACTATGCATGATAGTGAGACCAATTATTTATCTTATAGAAGTCTAGGAATACCTGTTATTTACCTCATAGAGAAGTAAGGTTGGAAGTGACCTCAAGAGATCATCTGGTCTAACCCAGGATTGAACCTGTGGCCTTGGTGGTGTTACACCACACTAACCAAGTGAACCAAAAGGGTTATATGAATTCCCACATGGTTCATTGGGCTGGACCCCACCAGAGTCAACAGCATTTCAAGCCACAGTGACCCCACAGCTAAGCACTACTCAATATGTGTCTGTGTAATCCAGATTACACTCCCCCCTCTTCCCCAAATGGATCTATGTGCTAATTAGCCCCCACTCATGGAACCAGGTGTTCTTGTCAAGTCCTGGGACGCTCCAAAAATGTATATGCAGATGAGGCTTCACCTCCTGGGGAGTGGGGCCACACTAATCAGATATACTGAGAGAGGGGGCAGCAGAGGGATTCTGGGTGACCTGTATGCAGTGTTGTGGCTCACAATGACTTGAAAAAGAGTCAACACTTAGGGGAACTGCTTTTAATGGGCACTACCATATGTCCTATTCAGTTGGCTACCCTAACCGATTTTTGCTGTAGGTTCTCGTCAATATATTTCCCCAGTGTGGGCCATGTGCTTTGTAGTCACACTCAGTGTTAAGGGCATTTAATCAGCTTCATAATTGGTTTTCATTGCTAAGCACATGCTGCTTTTGGCAGCAATTTAATGATAGGCAGTGTATTTACTGAGATTTCTTTATATGCGGTTATAAGACGAGGGATCTGGGGGGAAAATCCTCATCTTGTATTTGAGTAAACATGGGATATATGTTTGCACCTTTATATATATTTTGTTGTTTTATTAGAGCTTGGATTGTATATTGTTCAAGGGAAAGCCCCTGTCTAGCTCTCTTCTTCCTGATGAAGTAAACTTGAGTTTTTGCTCAAAAGTTTCTACTTTATATATATCTTATTTAGTTAGTCTATAAGATGCATATCTACCTTGCCTTTTGTACAGTGTCTACCATCATGGGTTTTGATCCAGATTGGGCCCCTTGTCTGCTAGCTCAGGTGACTATAGGCATGGGCACACAGACAAGGTACTGTAAGGCAGAGGGAGGGGGCCGTAGTGCAAGGCAGGTGCTTTGAGATAAGTGCCCATGTGCATGCTCTTGCCCTACAGTAACTAAAGGCTAATTCTGGTAGTTCGGCCCTCAGAAGAAGAGAGTCGGCTTTTATTTATGATGGGATAAGAGTATGCATGCAGGCACCTACTGTAGAGTTACTGAAGCCCAGTCAAGGCCCATCCTCCTTTCCTCATGGTCACTTTTCTGTGTTTTTGCTCATATGCCAATAGCAGGGAATTCTGCTTTAAAAACTGGAAGTGCAACATCGCCCCACATAGCTGTTGAAAACAGGACTTTTGGGTCATTTTCCTCCTAATTTTTGGACTTGATTGTGGCACTTCAATATTCCTGCCCAATTTTAATGTAGCTTCTTGTCTGCTGCTTGTGCCCTTGAATTCAGGTGACATGAGGAAATGGTTGGGAGGAGAGGGAGTAATAAATAAGAACAAACATTAAAGAACTACTGCAAAATATTACAGGGGCGTTGTGCGTTGGGAATCTTCAGAAGTGCTTATTTTTGGGTGTTCACAGAGTAAAGTGAATCTCAGTGGATGAGATGTGGCATCAGCTTATCAAAGTCAAATTACTCATTAAAACAGTGCTGAATTGAAACCATAATGCAGTAAACCCAGCCTACAAATAAAACGTTAGCAGAAAGGTAACTTGATCTATGAAACTATAAAAGATTTCAGGATTAATGAGGGAGACAATATTTCTCCTGTAGCGACTTTAAGATTTGGTTTAAACAGTGTAACAGCAACACATTATTTATTTCTCATGTTTCCTTATTCATAGGCCCCTGGGACCAGACAGGAAGGAATTAGAGGGCCCTATATTACAATGTAATTGCTTGAAGGAAAAATATTATTATTTTGTTGTTAACCGTTAGCTGGTTCTACGTTTATTAAACTCGTGCATGTCTCTGCTGTAACACCAACATTAGCAGCATGCAATCTGGACCAAGGAAATAGTGCAATCTGTATCAACTTGGTTTAGTGTGGAAGCAGAGTGCTGGGCTATCTTACTGCCTGCGCCGGTGTTGCAAGTTTTAACAGTAGAATTTTCTTCCCTCTTTAGACCAGGGCTCTGCAAAAGTAGCCTGATCTTTGACTGCAGATGTCCTCCCTTTTCATGCCCCTGTGACAAGGTATGTAGCAGGATTTGCAGATTTTGTTGGACTCTTGACAAGCCGCACCATGAGTGCTTCTGCTATGGCTTCAAACTTGCAATTGCTGGGCGATCAACCGTGTGATTTGGTGCCCGCTCCACCCCAGCCTCCATTATAGCGGTGTTCATATGCAAAAGCCAATACTTTCACTGATGTTTGTCACTAAAACAGCAAGGGTGTCTTTTATACGTGCTCTGGGGTGGAGATGGGGTGGGAAAGGGCACTTTAATTAGAGCAGCTCTCTGGGCCACTCTAATTAAAGCACCCTCAGTGTCACATGCTTCAAAATGGTAGTGGGGGCACTTCAACTAAAACTTTTTGGCAAGCTTTAGTTAAAGCACCCCTGCCACCATTTTGAAGCACGGGGACACTGAATATGTGTGTCGTGGAAGCTGCTGGGATTAATCGAGTCTGCTTTGACATGTGCTAGTTAGCATGCATCAGAGCAGACACCTGGCATGTGTATAGGCTTTATCTGTGCACAAATATAGAACCACAGAATTGTAGAATCATAGAAAATGAGGGTTAGAAGGGACCCCAGGAGGTCTCATCTAGCCCAACTCCCTGCTCAAAGCAGGACCATCCCCAACAAGATCATCCTAGCCAGGCTTTGTTGAGCTGGGCTTTAAAAACCTCCAAGGATGGAGATTCCACCACCTCTCTAGGTAACTTGTTCCAGTGCTTCACCACCATCCTAGTGAGAGAGTTTTTCCCAATATCCAAATTAAACCTCCCTTGCTACAACTTGAGCTCATTGCTCCTTGTTCTGTCATCTGCCACTGCTGAGAACAGTCTAGCTCCGTTCTCTTTTGAACCCCCTTCAGGGAGTTGAAAGCTGTTATCAAATCCCCCCTCAGTTTTTGCTCTTCTGCACACTAAATAAACTCAGTTCCAGCAGCCTCTCCTTACGTGCCGCAGCCTCTGAACCATTTTCATTGCTCTCCACTGGACTCTGTCTGACTTGTCCACATCCTTTCCATTGGGGATGGGGGGTGCAAAACTGGACGCAGTACTCCAGAAGTGGTCTCACCAGTGCAGAACAGAGCAGAAGAATCACTTCCCTCGATCTGCTGGCAGTGCTTCTACTAATGCGGCCCAGTATGCTGGTAGCCTTCTTGACAACAAGGGCACGCTGCTGGCTCATATTTAGCTCATTGTCCACTGTCACCCCCCAGATCCTTTTCTGCAGAGCTGTTGCCCAGCCAGTCGGCCCCCAGCCTGTCCTGGTGCATGGGATTGCTCTGTCCTAAGTGCAGGACTTTGCACTTGTCCTTGTTGAACCTCATGAGATTCCTTTTGGCCCAATCCTCCAATTTGTCTAGGTCACTCTGAATCCTGGCCCTACCCTCCAGTGTATCTACTACTCCCCCCAGCTTGGTGTCATCTGCAGACTTACTGAGGGTGAAATATCTGTATTTTAACAGAGAAGTGCTGCCATTTTTCATGAGGAAATAGCTTGTTAGGAGTCAGTAAAAGGGTTCAACGTGCAAAATTGCCAATCCTTTCTGCAAAAGAGAAAGCGACATAGAATCACAAACTTGTTGTCCTGGGTGGTTGAAGACAATTGGATTTTATTTCATGACTGAAAGGTTCATTGATGGGTTCCTGATGGCTGGTAAGACCAGTTCTTTTTTTCTCCTGGAGTGATGATAGATTTTGTGGAGTGGGAAGGCTAATTCAGATGCTAAAACTCTTTTCGGAGGTGCTTCTGTTTTGCCTTCATGTGTTGATTGTCAAAGCTGCTGTTACCATTGCAGGCTACTTGGCACCAAGTCTTGCATTCATGGGCTTCTTGTTCCCAGCTTTGAACATCAGCACTGCATTGATTCCAGGTTGTTTTTAAATGGTCCACTGCTATCTATCATTTGGGTGTCTATTAGAGCACATTTCTCTATGAACTTGATTAAATGCAGTTAACTCTTCCCATTTACTTCACTGGGAGGCGAATCCTATAATCCTGTGACACATGCACAGTGCCTCCAGGAGCACTTTGGTGAAGCACAGCACATCTGCTCTGCATGTGCTACACCTGAATGGATGCAATGCAATGCTGGACGTGTGCCAGCAAGCTTGCTGTGCTGGGCAAGTGAATCATCCAGGCATTGTACGTTCTTTCCATTTATTTGTACTTGAATATAAGCTGGCCCTTTTGTATTCCCATTTGAAAGAAACTAAAAACAAAGAGTCATCCCATGTGTAGAGGGACTCCAGTTAAATTAACTGCCTTGTGGATAAACTGGCCACTTAATTGACAGTTGGCATTGGCAAAAGTTATTTCCAATGTCAGTTATGAAATATGTTCTCACAGTCATTTGCCTAGGTTTGGACTCCAAATTAGATTGGTGTTTGACTCATTTTGGCAGCTCACTATTGGTCTTTGCACACCCTTTGCCATTGTGCATTATTGCAGCGACTGTATCATTGCATTTTGATCTTCCAGAAGCCAAGTCCCCACAAGTTGCCCTTGAAAACTTAAGACTACATATTTCAGCTTATACCTGGGTATATGAAGCACTCCGGGTTTCACTCTGCCTTAAGCAACTTGCCTACACAGAGTTAACTTGACAGTGGTTTTGGAAATGCAGCCCGACCGAGCGGAATTGTTCTGGCGAGGCACAAACGAAGTAAGAATATAGCGTCGGCATTGGAAGTGACTGCACTGCACCCTATAGTGCACGTTTCTAAGACATACCTAACATGTCAGTGCCAGGGCCAGCTTACCCTTTCCATGCTCTTGCAAACATTCTGCGTTGGAGGTGAAGTGTTTCCTATGAATACGTCCATTGTTTGCTACGGACTTTGGGCAGTCGTTTTGGCCTTACTGGGAAAGTTCCCTTTGTTTGATGCTCTCTTTCTGTAGCCAACTTCCCTCTGTTGCAAATAATTTTTAACCAAGCTTCCCTTTTAACTTGTAACGTAACAAGTCCCTAAATGTGTTATTTGCTATCCACCAACATGGGATTGTTGGCAGGCTTTCAAAAAAAAGAAAAAAAAGATTCTACCCAAACTGTTCTTAATGGACAAGGCAACAACCGCCCATGACTTTGTGAAAGTAGAGTCCATAGCACATACGTTATGGGGCGAGACCCCAGTGTCTTCAGTCGTGAGTTGAGGCAGTGGAATAGTAGGTGCTCCATCAGTGCTGACTCGTGGGGCTGAGGTTTCGAGCCCCTGCTCCAGTTCTGCCTGCAGCTACGTGAGTATACAAAAGTGGAGCCCTGCTGTTCAGAAAGGAAGGGGTGATAGCTAATGAGTGGGAGATCTGGGTTCAATTTCCAAGTCTGCCACTGAGCTCCCGTGTGACCACGGGCAAGTTACTTGAATTCTCTGTGCCTCAATTTCCCGTCCAGGAAGTGGATATGACTCTTCCTTTCTCCAAACCTTTATTTGACTTCATTGTTAGTTTAAAATGGGATCTCTTTTGGGAAGCATACATATGTCCATTGCCTAGCACTGGGGTTGGCAGCCTGCAGGCTATGGGCCAAATCCAGCCTGCCAAGCAATTGGATCCAGCCTGCAAAACTAGGATGATGGCAACGCTTCTGCAGAAGCTGACACTGTCGGGGGCAGGGAGCAGTGGTGGCATTGTGGCTGGGAAAGGAGGGAGACTGGGTCAGAAGTGGCAGCCCGCCTTCAGACCTACCTTTGTTAAAGTCACCTGCCTCTTCTAAAAGGTTGCCAGCCTGGCTTGATTTGCACGTCTTGATTTTTGTAAAGACCGGTGGTTTTAAGTGGCTGTGGCAGTAATTTATGTTCCTGTTTAAACTGATTTGTAAATCATTCTGAGATAGGGTGGTGATAGGGACTATCAAAAACCACTTAATAGGTCCATATCCTCCGTATTCTTTCCTGAGTCCTCCATGTTAAAAATCAAGGACATCTGAAGCTTGTGGGGAGGCTTGCTCTAAGCTGGGAGCTCTACTCTTGCTTCTGCTTTCCTCTAGGTCAGGGGTAGGCAACGTTTTTTGGCCAGAGTGCTAAAAAACCCACAATGTCTACCTTGGAAGATGCTGGAGTGCCGACATGCCGGAGCCCAGAGCAGCTGTTTGCAGCCTCCCAGCTGCAGCTGGCCCAAGGAGTCTGGTCTGCTTGCAGCAGGGCTTGCAGCCTCCCAGCCGCCTGCTGGGAGCAGCCTGGGCTCCGTGGCTGGCAGCAGCTGCTTAGAGCTCGGGCTGACGGTGGTGTGCCAAGCAAAGTGGCCTTGTGTACCATGCTTGGCATGCGTGCCGGAGGTTGCTGACTCCTGCTCTAGGTCCTGGGTGGAGTCACTTAACTTTTACACTTCTATTTTTTTCATCTGTAATTAGGGTTGCCATACATGGGGGGTTTCCCAGACATGTCCTCTTTTTGGGTCTTCTGATGTCCATCCAGGCAGTTTTTTGAAATATGAACAAATGTCTGGGATTTGATGGTAGAAAATCTGCATTTCCTGGAGCGTGCATGTTTACCACTTACCGCAGAAAAACACGGATTTTCCTCTTTAAAGGAGGAAATTGTGGGTTTCCCTTTGCAGGCTAGCAGCATTCCAGCTGCTTGGGGCAATTGGAGGCAGGGGGTGCCATGTGTGTCTGCATGCATATGGCACCCCCATGCATAAAGCCAGGCAGGGTGGTGGGAGCAGCCCTGGCAGCTGGATACAGGTGAGTCTATGGGGGCAAGGGTTTGGAGGGCCAGGGCTTGGAGACTGTCTGGAAAGGGGTTGTTGGGGGAGGGGGGGCTGGTGCCTGCTGGGACTGGGGGATGGTGGCTGGGTGCTGGGGCTGCAGGGGGGAAGGAGGGAGCTACCTGCCTCTTTGGTGGGTGGGGGGGGCCCTTTGGAGGAACCAGGGAGCTGTGCGGCCAAGCCAGTGGCACTGGGGCTGGTGTCCATGGTCATGGGCAGAGCGGTCAGGAGACGCTACCCAGGAGGGATGTTACCAGGCTGTCTTGTGTGGCACAGGAGCCCCAGCCCAGGATGCGGGGTGCCACAGGCCTCCTCTCTTTCTTCCTCCAGCTCATGCCAGGGCCAGACTCACTCTGCCTCCTTCCACACCGATGGCAGAGGTGGAGCTAGAGCCACTGCAGACACTGTGCTCCAGCCCAGTCAGGACTGGTGCAGCTGGGAGCCACCTCCAGCAGGACTGGGAGGAGCAGAGGGCTTCACATCCAGAGTCAGGGGCACTGGCAGGGCTGGGGGGGCTGTGCCTTGGGAGTGGGGGACACCGGCGGGGGCAGAGGGCTGTGGGTTGGAAGTGCAGGGCACTGCAGCACAGAGTGAGGGGCACCAGAAGGGATGATGGGCTGTGGGTTAGGAGTGAGGGCCACCATCAGGGCCAGGGGGCTGTAGGTTAGGAGTAAGGGCGGTGGTGGGTGGGGCAGGGGTCTGTGGGTTGGGTGGGTGTGGCACTGGCAGTGCCAGGGGGCTGTGGGTCAGGAGTGAGGGGCACCTCTGTTTGGCCCCCCCCTCCCCCCCCGAAGTGTCTTCTTTTTTGGAACTGGAAATATGGTAACTCTATCTGTTCTTGGTATGTAACTTAGTGTTAGGGCTGTGTGAAATTTCACCAGCCATTTCATTTAGACACTGTTTCAACTCATTTCGAGCTCAAAACAGTGAAATCAAAACGAAAGGAAGGGCTTCGAAACAGCCTCGAAACAAAACGAGGCTAGTCAATACGTTTCGAAATGTTTCAAGTTTCGAAGCAGCCAGGTGGTGGGAGACGGGAGAACCAGGGCTGCTCTCCCAGCGGCTCCAGGCTCAGCCAGGCGTGGAGCTCAGCCCTGGCTCTCCCTGCCTCCCACAGGGGAAGCCGATCACAGCGCAGGGGAAGGGAACTGACCATCGTGCTGGGGAACGAACTCAGCCCAGCTGGCCTGACTTCCCAACCCCAGCCCGATTGTAGTGCTGGGGAGGGGAATTGAGCAATCGGGCTCAGTTCCCTTCCGCAGTCCCAGGCGGCACCACCGGCTTTGCTCCCTCATCTGACAGGGAGATCGGGGGCCCTCAGGCCTGGGAGGACTGCCACAGCCCCGGCAGCCCTCCCAGGGTTTGGCCCCAATCTGCCTGCCAGATGAGAGTGGCCATTTCGAGCTTCCTCCATGATAGCCAATGGGCAAAACATTGAAAAAGCCTCACTGTTTTGACAAAGTGAAACAGAACAGCTGTTTCAACTCAAAATGAAATTCGAAACAAAATGCTTTTTCTTCCAAATCTCGAAACTCAAGTCGAAATGGAACAGTGCTGTTACGCGCAGCTCTACCTAGTATCTCATAAGGGGCTTTGTTAAGATTTGGTAATGCTTTTAGAGCACATTCAAGATGCCCCATGCTATGGAAGTGCCAGATATTAATAATTATCATCTGTAACATCTTTTTTTAATTATTTTTTTTCGTGCAAAAAGTTTTTGGTTATATTAAAACAAGTGGCCCACCAAATATTCTGATGCTTCCAGTAGTAACAATATAGGTCATGTTCCTAAAGTGAGCTCTATTGAAAAGAGCATTATTCATTCTTGAAAACAGAAATGACTGTGATATCAGTCTAGCCTCTAGACCTTGCAGAGCTCATGTTAACATCAAAAAATTATCACCTAACTTGCCACAAATGAACACTGGAAGCCCCGGTCTGCAGTAACAGAAGCTGTTGGGAGTTGGATTATGATTCAAGTATATGGGGATAGTAGGTCAGGATGGGAAGTATCAGTAGAGCTACCAGTCTTTGAAGGGGCTCACAGATAGCCTGCATATGCTTTGCACAGCCTGAAGAGACTAAATTAATTTTTCACTTGCACAAGCCCTAGAATTCATCCAAAAACTTTCAAGAGGGGGAAAAAAAAAAGGCACGGGAGAGTCACTGCTCTTCCCACTGTCCCAAATGCTTTTGACAGTAGGAAATACCATTGTCAGTAGTTCTTTCTCTGAATGGGCACCTGGTAGGTTCTCAATGTGAGAGATCCATATTTATTTTTGAACTGGGAAATTTGTCCTTTTCCCGTGGATATTGGATTCAGCAATACAGTCTCACTTAGACAAAGTAGGCAGTATACAACTAAGAGGTTAACGTCATTTGGGCTGAGGAGCAGCTCATGGAACCAAGGGATCATTTAATTGTCTTTTAGATGGTAGAAATTGCTCCTCTGCTTGGCAATGTGAGGCTCTGTGCATTGCGTTGTCAACCAGTAGGAGAGAAGTATAGAAAATTAACCTTTGTGTTCATTAGCAAAGGGTTCTCTCATTATAACTAGGCCTAAGAGATGGAATAGCTGCTCACTAGGGCTGTGCGAAATGGCACCGTTCCGTTTCGCCTTATGTTTCGACGGTTTGAGGGAACAGTGTTTCGACTCGAATTTCATTTCGAATTGAAACAGCTGTTCCGTTCCGTTGAAACAGAAGGCTGTTTTGACACAGTTTTGAGTTTTGCTGCAGATGGGAAGTCAGTCCAGTGCTAGATCGCGCCGGGCCAGGAGGCAGCCCAGCGGGGCTGCTTCCCCATCCCCCATGCTAGATCGCGCCGGGGCCGGGAGGCAGCCCAGCGGGGCTGCTTCTCCGTCCCCTGCACTAGATTGGGAATGTGTGATCTAGCGCAGGGCATCAGGAAGCAGCCCCTCTGGGCCTCCTCCCAGCCCCAGTGTGATCTGGAGCGGGCATGGGAAGTCAGCCCAGCTGGATTGACTTCCCATCCCCAGCCTATGGTCGTAACGTCTTGACTTTCAAAACATTTTGACCGGCCTCATTTTGTTTCAAGGCTATTTCGACAGCCTTTGTTTCGTTCTGATTTTGCTGTTTCAACCTCAAAATTGGTCGAACCAGTGTCAGAACGAAATGGCTGGCGAAATTTCGCACAGCCCTACTGCTCACCTACCAGTAGGAGGTATACTGCTGGAACGTTTACCTACACTCTGCATAGGAGTAATGAAGAGTGGGATAATAAATGTAACGTTAACTTCAGTATTTGCATGAAAGTTTGGGTACGAAGGCAAAATCCAAATTATATGTGCTTGGAAGAACGCCAGTCAACATCATGCTGACAGAAACACCTGTGAAGTAGGAGATTAAGCTTCCCATAAGTTTATTCACTACAGAAGAGGGCCTTTTTAACAATGGTAACAAGAGATCTTATTAACAACTTCCGTTTCTGGCCATCTGAATGAGCAGCAGTGTCCATTCATGAAAATCATATGAAAGTGTTTAACAAAACCCCCCAACAATCTTAAACCAGGCCTGCTGTATAAACAGAATTATACTGCGTTGGAGCAAGCTCTATTTACCTAACACAAGAAAGACCTTTCTAATCTACTGATGGGGCTTTGTCTTTCTTCAGCGATCAGCTCAGTCCTTGTCTCTGGAATGCAAAGTGATCCCTTTCAAACCCATCAGCTGGTTGCTTTCCTTTCTCATGCTTTACTGTACAGGAGAGAAGGATGCGAGCCATACAGTCACATACTTCTGTCTTCAGTCCTCTATGTCACAGAAGACTTTTTTCAGGACACTTCTTTGATCACTGTATTTAGTACTTGCATACAAAGGTGCTAGAGGTCTCTATAGGCAGATAGCTTAGCATAGATGCCAAAGAAACACGCTTTTAATTGGGAGAGGTACAGTTTATGTAGCCTGAAAGAATCTTCCGTTAATGCTTTTCATACCTATCAGTTCTCAGTTTAACTGATTGGCTGCAAATGTATTACCTGCCATCAAAAATAAAAAACCCAAACAAGTATTTTTAGGTTATAATTATGGTACTATCTTTAAGAGACAAAGGGGGAAAAAGGGATCAAATCTTCCCTAAAAACGTACATTTGATGGTACATTCAGTTGAATTAAGTTTTCTTTTTTTCTTGATTTTTTTTTTTTCTTCCTTTTAATTGTTGATGTCAATGGAGTTGCATTAACTTACACCAGCTAGGGTTGGTATGGTCCATAGACTTTTGTTTACCCATGAAGAGTGCTAACCATTTACTTAGTAGTCGGGAAAGGGATTGCAAAATTGCAGAATGACTTAGATGTGTGGTGTAACTTTCAGGCCACATAATGCCCTTATTCAACAATGACGCCAGTAGGAGTCCCAAGCATAGCCTTAGGCATGAAAATGTGTCTAACTGAAGTGTTGCCTAATGTTTTTCTTGACTATGGCAGGAACGCAATCTCACTGAGAGCTAATTTTCAAACCATGAGAAGCCCAGATACCTCAGTGCAGTTTGCTCAAGTAATTGCCCTGATTGCAGATGCCGTGTATGGCTGGCTAAAGGACAAATTACCTTGTTGTGTTTGCAAATACTTGATTAATGCCTGCAGTTGTATTCTGAAATTCATAGGTGTGCAAGGGCACTCAGGGTTTTGTGCTCTGCTTTCAGGTTCAGGTATTTTGCCAGCCAGGCCTTGAACATAACATTGCACTAGAGAAGGAAGGGGAGAGACTTATAAAGCAAGTTTTATGGAAAGAAGATTCTGATGGGGTAATAAATGGTACATGTGAACAGGCCTGGTTCTACCAGGTGTTGGGTATAACACCTAGGTTGGGTGTAAAGATAAATGTAATGATACAGAACAAAATACAATAGAAATGCTTTGTAAATGCATTTCCACAAGAGGATACACTTCCTGGGAGGTTTAAAGCTCCCTGTCTCTACCTCTCGTCCCCGAATGACACCTAATCCAGAGACAAGCTCCATTACAGCTATTACTTCTGTACCGTTTATAGCTAAATGTCTATAGATTGTGGCGTTGGTACAAATTAGTCTGATTTTTTTATGGCAGATCATGATGCTGATTATTTAAGACCCACAAATCTTGTGTCACCCTGAACTGTTTCCTTTGGAAAAATGAGAAAAATCAAGGTAGATGGAAAGACAGTTTAAAGAAGAACAGAAATCCTGTGAAATCACTTGAGCACAAAATGTTGGGTTTAAACAATGAAGTAGCTTCCTTTTCTATTTATCACTTTAATGGCCTAAAGCATATTTCTTAGAAATAGTCAAAATAGAGACTCAGACATATTTATATTTTACGCCTCCCTGCTGCTACATTTTTGGATGTAAAATAGATCGACAAAACGCACGGAGGTGTTTATACAGCAAACATAATATAATGAAAGTCTTACTGTGATTTCTGTGTTGATAGCATTTGCAATAAATCAAAGGAGTCGATTACTTTATTCTGCTCTGCGCACAGTAACTACTGTCATATTGCATGAACACTTTACTTATCTGTGCACTGAAAAGGTGCCAGCTATCTCTGGAGCAAACTGTGCTGAACCATGAAGTCAGACTCCTCATAAGGAAGGAAGACTTGCAAATCATGGCTGGTGATAAAGCCAAAGGTTTCTGACAAGCTGTTTTTACAAGGTATTTTTTTTTCCATCCTGAAATGGAGGACAGAGCTGAAATCAGTTCCCTGAACTGTTAATGTTAAAGTAGCTCCTGAGGGACACAAAGGAATCAGACGCTATAGATCTCAAATATTTACAATTTGGCAGCCCAAGTAAAGAAATCAGTCTAGCAGGATGTCATGAGTTCTAGTCCTAGGGAGAGAAATGCTGTGTAGGTAACACACTCTTATTTATGAAGTCTGGCTTTCTCTCAAGGCCCCCATTGGTGTTATAAGACATTTACTTCCTAGGCTGGATGGAGATGCTTTCCATCCATTTTCAAACAGGGGCGTCTTAGAAGCACATCTGCTTTCCAATTGTGGATACTCAAATTGGCACTTAAAACAAAAAACATTGTTTCTACCTTTGCAGTGACCTTGAACATCCGCAAGCAGAACGTGGACAGTCTACGGACAATAATAAGTCTGATGGGCTTTGAGAAGATGTACTCTTAACCGTGGTATCTGCATACGCTGTAAGCGTTTCGGTTTATGAGCCAACGGGGGTTAAACAGCTGGGAGTTTGGGGGGGTCCTTGTTCCCCAACTTCCTCCATAAAAGTTTAGGGATGGTATTTGCAAATAGAGACAGGCAGAATATGGGACAGACAGTTGTTTATTTCTGTAAAAGATCCTTTAAGTAGAGAAATGGGGTTAGCTGAGCCGTGTTGGTCTGAAGTCAAGTAGAAGGTTTAAGGAAATGGTTTGTGAGGCCAGTTATCTTGTTCTGTGTGCCTGGGGAAGGTAGATGAAGCCAGAGGAAGAATTTGAAGCAGTTATGGGGAGGGAGGAGGGCGGGTCAGGGGAGACATTAGTGGGAGAAAGGAATATGAAAGGGTGTTGTTTGAAGTCTGGGACAAAAAGCCTTGGGGCAGGGCAGAGCAAGGCAAATGCCTCTCTGACCTGCACAGGTGAGAAGAGTAAAAGGTGTGATTAGATGATCGGTGGGGAGCCAAGGAGGCTCCGAGCCCATTCGGAGAGAGCTGCTGGGAGGAAGGACACAGTCCTAAGCAGGGCTGTGATGACCCTCAACGGTAGGATCAGACAATGCAAGCCAGGGAGGCCAGGACTGGCTGTTCAGAGCCTCAAGTATAAATTAAACCCCAACCAAGAAGGCATATCATCGTTTTAAAGTCTGACGGCGAGTGGTTTATTCCTGGAGGTCATAGGGGAACTGAGATGGGATGGCTGCAAGGGCCACCTCCGGTCACGAATGGGCCCCCTCATCCGCAGTGTCACTTTACGGACAGGGGCAAGTTTGGTCAAGATACAAACACTAGTGGATAGAGCATTGTTTTCTACCCAGGAATTAAAAAAAAGAAAGATGTGCAAGTCTGAAAAAGTTCCAAACAATGCTATCTGCCCTGGGTTTCTCGAAATGAGTTCTTCTGCCACATGGGTAAGCTGCAAGTCATTAGTTTACTCCTTGTTTTACATTAAAAGCCACATGCCAGTTGAGCTGTGACTGGCCCACTGTGGGCTGAAGCCATGTTTTAGTATGATGTAGACCAGTGAAATGACTCTTGCTTACACCTTTGGTTGCCAGTGCCACCCTGAAACAATATTCTGGAATATAGCTGACGTTCGGTTTGGCTGAGCCGTCTACAGGATCCTAATCTGACCATTGGTTTGGAACAGATGATGCCAAGTAACTGGTTAAGCGTAGCTGAAATCAAGACCACCCATTTGAAGCTTTCTTTGAGCTTGCAGTTTCTCCTCTGCTTGGAGGAGTTGTTGTTAAAATGTCAACATTTCAACCCATTTTGTGGCCTTTCTGATCAAGACATCATTTGAATAATGGACCCTGTTAAAATCTGCAAAGCTGATTCAGTTGATGTACTTTATAAAATCCCTTCTGAATTTGGCGGTTGGAGTTGTATGTTGCATTTTCTTAGGAGCTTTTCATTTTCCTTGGCATTCAGGCATTTTGACTATCTTCTAATCTACATTTTTTGGAGCGTTTTCTCCTGGAGTAAGTTGTAGTTTTCATCTGATTTAGATGTACCAAAGTGAATTGTTTTAATCTGAGCGGGTTTTTTCTTTTCTGAAACATCCAATCCTTGCAGTGTTTTAGATGGTGTGTCTGCCCTATTAAGGACTTTTGACCTAGTTTAATTTCAAAGAGGACCTTAGACAATTTCATCAAAAACTGATATGAAAGCTTTCGCGAGGAGAGTCCATCTAGTTGGACAGAGGACGCGGACGTTTGATGAAGTACCTAACAATGTGTATATACGTATCCAGTAATCAATGACTTGGTCTCTAGTTGGTAGCCAGTATCAAGTGGAGTGCCCTCGGGGTGGGTCCTGGGGCTGGTCTTGTTCAATGTCTTCATCAGCAATCTGGAAGATGGGATGGAGGGCATCCTCAGCAAGTTTGTGGGTGACACCAAGCTGGGGGGAGTCATAGATATGCTGGAGGGTAGGGCTAGGATTCAGAGAGACCTTGACAAATTGGAAGATTGAAGCAAAGGGAATCTTATTAAATTCAATTAGGACAAGTGCAAAGTCCTGCACTTAGGACACAACAGTCCCATGCACTGGTTCAGGCTGGGGACCGACAGGTTAAGCAGCAGAAAAGGACCTGGGGGTGACAGTGGACAATAACCTGAATATGAGCCAACCGTGTGGCCTTGTTGCCAAGAAGGCTAACGGCGTACTGGGCTGCATTAGTAGGAGTGTTGTCAGCAGATCAAGTGAAGTGATTTTTTCCCCCTCTATTCAGCACTGGCGAGGCCACATCTGTGCCCAGTTTTGGGCCCCCCACTACAAAAAGGATGTAGACAAATTGGAGGAATCCAGCAGAAGGCAAGGGGGCACAAACCCAGAGCTCGCGAGGGACAAAACCAGGTGGGCCGATGGGTCCAGAGCCCACAAGGGGCAAGTTGGTGCCTGGGGTTCTTACAGTGGACCTTGGGCAGAAAAACTCAGCTAGATTCAAGTGGGTCAGAGCCAAGGGGAGCCTCAGTCCAGGCAAGGGCCAACCCCCAAAACCCACTTCTGCCTCTCTATGAAATTGTACCATCAAGATATGGCAGCTGAGATAACAGGATGGGCGAACCCTGAGAGGGCCAGAAGAGGTAACAAGGTAGGATCCAGGTGGCGGCCAGGAGAGGAGACCTTGCTGCTCCAGCGCTGGCCACATTACACTCATTTACAGCCAGTTTGAAAAATTAGGATCAGGTTACGGTTGCAAAGAAAAGAACTGAATAAGTTGTAGTCAGCTTTTCATCTTAAGTATGTATTTTCATGTTGTTTAGTATCATGGTCTCACGGTACAAGTCCTTGACAGGCAAGATAATGCCTACTACTTAACATTTTCATAAAGATCTTCCTGTTTTCTCTCTTCTTGGGAGAACACTGACAATTTAGCGTGTCGCCCACATCGTTTGTGGTCCTTTGACGAATATTAGCTGTTTTGTGGGGGTACTCAAATCAGTCTTAAAGCTCTTAAAAACCAGAGAATTTGGCCAATGTGCAAGCTTCATCTTCATAGGTAAAAGTAAGTTGTAACCCAGAAGTTGTACAACAGAAACTGAATGCATGCTGTCACCCGCTTCAGAAGAATGGAGCTATGGAAAATCAGAAGGAACAGCCTTGTTTTACAAAATTTTATGCAGCGGGAAACGCTTAATTGGTGGCTGAGGAGATATCTCAGAAGTGCTAACCGTGTAGGACAACTGACATTTGTGTCTTGTTTCAAGCAGTGTTCAAAACCTGCTCAGTCTGACAAGTGATATCATTTTAGCACCTTGCTTGGATCTTGTCCTTCACCCGGTCACCACTCAGCAGTAAGAATAGCATAAGACAGCAGAATTAAAGAATGCCTATGCTACTTTCTGATGGACTGAACTGCATAACCAGCCTCTTCATTCCTTGTTTAACCGTCTAGAACGTGACAGACATAAGAGAGGGAAGAGTTTATACCTGGTCTGGTGATTGCACTGGGAAAATGCTGCATGGACTCCCCCCCCCCCCCCCCCCCCCCCCCGGTTCATCTCTTGCCGACAAACTTGGACAAAGCAAAGAGAACAAGGAAGATGGTGACTGAGTCTGGTGATGCTAAAGGAAAACCAAAGAACTATGGACGCCATGAAGTGTGGCTGCCCCTTCCCTTTGTGAAAAGAGCACGTGGAGCCCACGGAGAGGGAGAGGTGGAGAGAAGAAAAGAGCTAGCCCTGAGTTTCAGCCTCCGAAGAGGCACCTGGCTAGATCTGTCCCACGTCTCCTTACAGACAAGGGTTCAGAAACCCTTCTGTCCAGAGGCAGCGAGCATCTATAGGCTTTGCGACTGAAGGAAGAGTCGGAAAAGCACAACCAGATGAGCCTCACCCAGACTCTTGTTAAGTTGCACTATAAATAAACGTCACCAAATGAAGTGGATCCGCTGTGCTGGGATGTGTCCCGGGGTTCCCCCGTTTGCAGAGATGCAACAGGGTGATATTGGGCCCCGCAGCTCCCGGGATCGGCAGGTGTTCTGACCCTGCGGGACGACGGGAAACGTCCGTTTCGCCCAGTGAAGCAGGTCAGCTGTGCTGGGACACGTCCCGACACAGCTGATCTACTTCTTTTGGAATTGCTATCGTGGAGTACGGTGATGTCTGTTAGCTCCCAGCCAAGGAAAAGAGGAGCCAGACCCTGCTCCTTGGGGGGCACTCTGCATGGCACCCGCCAACAAGAGAGCCAACCTCAGGAAAGCAGAAGACACCATCCAAGACCTGTACCTGGAGCAAACAAACTGTGAGGTCTGAGGGGACTGTCCTTGTTGAGAATAATGAATGCAGAATGACATTCAGCAGCTCGTAGTTTTTAACCCACCAAATAAAGAAGTTGTCTGTGTCCCGGTAAGGAGCATTTCTGAAGGAAATCTACCACGAGCCACTACAGCACTGCTCCTTCAAGGGAGAGAGGCCCTGAAAACCAACGGCCTGACTGCTCAGGTTTCCAGAGCCAGGATTTCTAGGAAAGAGAGGAAGAAACGTGACATGCAGGTCTTTTGGCCGTGTGTGAAATATGCAATCTGGATATCGCAAGTTGTAAGCTTCCCGCTGTTAGAAATAGTCAAAGCAACGTGGACGCTAACAAATAATCCAGATAATCAGGACATTTTAAAACAAGGGTTCAGCCCAGTTGGTACAAAGGGGTAATAATATATTTTACTAAAAGAGACCAAAGTAATTGCAAAATAAGAATTGTACAGAATTGTGAAAATAGAAGAGAATGGGAGTTTAAAAAAAACCTGAACAAAAAACCCAAACACCCAGGTGAGGCAATGACATCATTCCCATACAGAACAAGCACAACCAATCAAAGAAAGGGAAGGTTAGGCCTGCTTGAATGCAACTATATAGTGCTTAAAACTGCTATCGTGGAGTATACGCAGCCTTCACAGCTGTGTCAGAAAGATGAAATATAATGTCTCTGAGGCCAAAAAGCAGACATTATGTAATTTCAAGGAGCACATAAGGAGGAAGTGAAGGACATGAATTGCTGCATAGCTCTTTGGTTATACAATAATTCAGACATATGGTACAAAATAAAGGCATATCGTTGTATTCTACAAATCCTCTATCTCCAAATGTGAAAGGATGCATGGGTAATGAGAGGACTTTGTGAATTATACTCTGACACGTGAGGGCAAGAAATAGCAATTCCCAGAATCCACGTGGATCCCGCTTTTTACATCATGCATGCAAGCTGAAACAGAAAAAAGGGAGTCGTTCACCTGGAAAGGGCCAAACTCTGTTCTAATTGATGCCAATGGCACAACTTCCCATTAACTCTGGAGCCAACTAGCTCGGTGTGTCCAGGCAGGCTGGGATCAAACAGTAGGCCTCACGTTAGATAGACTGCAATATTGGGCAATCAAGCATTGAGTGCAACACTATTGAATACAGGAAATCTAGGGTAAAGAGACTGAGAACATACTTGTATCTTGTCAGCGGTGGGTCTCGGGGAGCATGGAAGTGAACCCACCCCAGCATCTGCCCTTTGATTAATTGGAGACCAAAAGCTTGAGAGAAGATGCTGGGAACAAACTTGGTGAACGTTTAGCTCTGGGGTGGGAAGCTGATAGGTTTTCTTTTCTGATGTGGCCTAGACGAATCCTGGGAGAGCCAAAGGATAAGAACACACTCTTAATTAAATCTGTGCATCAGAGCTAACTTCTGTGCTGGTGTAACTCGAAGCCTATAGATTTGCATTCAGAGAATTTGGCCCATACAAACTTAGGGCCTGTTCCAGTGGGACTTTTGCTATCATCTAGCAAGTAGGACCATACCCATGTCATGGACAGATTGGGTAGCACTAAAGTAGATAAAAGGGAGTGGCAGAGATCTTGTCTCTCATAGTTGATGTGGTCGGAAGGGACCTGAGCAGATCATCAAGTCCGACCCCTGGTCTCAAATTACTCTTCATTTCTGAGATGTGATTGCAAATGTCCTGTTCCCTGCTGCGAGGACCGTTGCAGGAGGTCACTGCCGACGGGAAGTGAGGATGGGTGGGATACAGGGCACGGATTGGGTAAGGGACTTTGCCGAGCATGGTGCAATGCATCAGTGGCCCCGTGTGTCTAAATAAAGGTTGCCAGAGGTGATTCAGCACCTTCAGTTACTATTTCCAGCTGCATCACAGAATGATAGTGAGGACTCTCAACTTTTCCATCTGTAATATAGATGAAATTATTGGCACCGGCAGGATTTTTTTTTCCAGTGAAAGATACCAACTTTGGGGAAAACCTCCAACTATTTGCATTTAGAAATAACATCACAGTGTCTTATGACAGTTGTAGCCTGGTTCCATATACTTCTATCTTCACCAATACCCCTAGCCAAACTAGACCTGGCCATTTCCCATGATGCATCACAGCCCCCCCCTGAAGGAGCATTATGTATATGGCATACGTGTGGCAACAAAGGCCTGCTCTGGAGTCTGGCTGTAGAGGAGAATGAGAACATGGTGCAATTTTAACTCCGGTCTCTGAGTCACTGGGGCAGCCTAACCCAATCCAAATATTTCTCTTTTCAGCTGAAACCTTTTGGATGTAGGGTTTTAGATGAAACCTGACATTCTCTGTAGGAAGCTGACATTCCTCATGGAAAAATGTCATTTAATTAAAAAACAGATTTTCTGCTGGAAAATAGTTCATTATGATCCAGAGATCCTTGCCTGGAACGTGCTGTGTGAATACCAATATACAAGTCATTGTCCCATAGTCTCAGAAATAGTATCTTCCACAATAACTCTCATTCTGATTAGGGGCAGTGGCCTGGGAACAATATCTGGCCCCTTTGTATTAATCTTTGCTGTTACAGAGGATGGGATTCCCCATCTTTCCAATATTTTTTTGTTACGTTTGCAACGTTGTAATATTTTTTTCCTAATTGGAATGGACTGTTCTTTTAATATCCTAATAAGACTGTATAATAGTCCAGCTCTAATACATATTTTAACTATGTATATGTGTGTGTGTGTGTGTGTGTGTATATGCATGTGTGTGTATGTATGTGTGTGTGTGTGTGTGTATTTTTTTTAACCTGAAAAACTCTTAGCTTTCCATCTCTATTTCTCATGGAATATTTAGGTTGTTAAAAGTGGGCATTCTCAAGAGGATCTTGTGCTAGCAAACAGTCTTTCCTAAAACACACACAGTGATTCCTTTTGTGCACTCACATAATACAAAGGCCTAAGATCTACGTAGGTAGCAAAATAGGAGCGGGGGGTGGTGTTTGTTTTTTGTGTTGTTTTTTTGGCCTCCTTTTCTTCTTGCAGCATGCAGAGAGTATGAAAAGGCACTACCATGTGCATGGAAACACAAGCCAATTCTGCTGCATTTTCTCTCCTAGAACATAAATCTTCGTAATGTGCTGTGAAAAGGACTCCATGAGCTCGTTCCAAGTTGTGCTCTTCACGTTCTGTCCAAAGCAGCGATGGGCCTGAACCGAATCACTAGTTCCAAATGCTTCCAGGGAATTCAACCTTGGAGCCAAACCTGGACCCGCAATTGATGGTTCAGGTACATTTGTAACGTAAAACAAACCCACTCAGTGCTGGACCACAATGCCACTTGAAGACACGAATGTATTTTTTTGAATGGAAAAAGGTTAAAGTTGTTAGCCCTTTTTAAAATGTTTTTAAAGACAAAATGGTTTAATTATACCAAACCTAGTATACAGTTGCTTATAAAATTGAGGCCTCCAGTTAGGGCTGTTGTACTATGATGTTTTCTTTGTATCTGCAAGTCAATGCATTCATGAATTGCAGTGACTAAAGTTCCTCTACATAATCTTTTATTTTGCAGAGAATCTGGAGGGGCAGGAGGGGAGGGGAATTTTTCTGATTTTATGACTGGACCACAAGATTATGCTCTCCCTCCGCTGAGGGAGTGCATAGTTGTACAGGAGCGGACCGTGTTGGGATTCAGATGCAGAAGATTAGTTTCCTCCCCACTACACCTTGCACCGCAGAGAATGGCCTAACCCATAGCATACATGTAGCTTGACTGAGCTTTAGCGTCGCATGACATTTAACACGGCAAAAAACAGAATGCGAGATCAGTCTGGGTCATTATTTGATTTTTCAGGTTTTTGAGCAAACACATATTTGAATTTATAGCGTGACCCATTAGGATAGAAAAAGATCATTTTGAAAGGATTTCTAGTTTCGTCAAGGAAAGCCAAGACATGATAGGGAAGAGGAGGGAAGGAAATCATTAAAAACTCGAGCAGCAAATAGCACTGTTTTCGTTCTGTGTTAGGTGGAGATATTTGTCCTAACGTCTGGTTTCTTTGCTACTTTCATCTTAAATCTAACCGGGATTTGGTCAGTAAATATACAGTAGATTCATCAGTCTGACCTTCTTTAACAGAATTATAAGTTATTTTAGAGATCTTTTTTGGAGTTTTATTTTAATTGCACCACAAGCTTCTATTCATAAACGAGGTTGTCTGCTTGGGGGCATCATCATTGTTTTTCTTTCCTTATTTTGATTCTCTTCAGTAAAATTGACCTCAAACTCCCCTCCCCGCCCCAGCCCACGGAGAGAAAAAAAACAACCCTTTCTTAAATTAGATACATCAATAGGGATCGATTTTCAAAAGAAAAATACATTATTGAAATATATTTTTTCAGATATTCAAACAGCTGTAGGTACATCTTGATTCAATTTGTACCAAATGGTTTGAAAATGCTTCAGAGACTTAGGATGCGCAGTTGATTTACAGCTGAGCTAGAGAGGATTTTAGTGTCATGTGTCTGAAAATTTGAAGGTATGATATGGAAAATTATTACCTTCCCTGTTATTCTGAAGAATGACTCCCTAATGGACTCTTCCCGGATTTAGACTGCTTTATTGCTTAAAGGTAACCTTTAGCTGGTGCCTATTAATAGGAATACAGTTTGCACTAGCTCCTGAGAGCATAATAGGATATACACTGCATATTTCCCAGTGCCCAGGAAACCAGTACTTTTTACTATTGGATAGTTTTGACTAAGCTTGTAATATAAAGATGTTTAAAAATGTGTAGAAAATTTAATAAAAAATAAAGGAAAGCAGAGGGCTGTTGCTACATGCATGGGAGCATGCAGTAATGGGAACATGGCTAGACTGCATGGACATTGGCCTGATCCAGAGCAGCAACAGCCAGTACCTGACACTTCAGAGATAAATTATGTATTGAGCATCTAGAAAGCAGTTTTCTACCGCCTAAAAGAGGTTGATTTATGTCACTGAATCTCAAGGCCAGGCCTCTTGTTTTCTTTAGTATTTGCTATAATATCTCT
>NW_005842168.1:1255716-1258848 GCF_000455745.1 Alligator sinensis | reverse complement strand
GCATTCCTCGCATGTATCCTTAGCCACAAAGAAATCTTGCGGCAGGGAGTTCTACAACCTATCTGTGAATGAAAGAAAAAGTGTCTCTCTAGATCAGCGTTGAATTTTCCATTTTGTAGATTGCCTGAAAACTTTTGCACTTGTGTTATGATACGGGGTGAGTAGACCGCAGTCTCAGAGAATCGGAGAAAATGAGAGTTGGAAAGGACCTCAGGAGGTCGCATCTAGTCCAACCCCTGCTCAAGGCAGGACCATCCTCAACTAGATCATCCCGGCCAAACCTTTGTCTAGCTGGGTCTTAAAAACCTCCAAGGATGGAGATTCGCCACCTCTCTGGGGAACCTGTTCCAGTGTTTTTACTACCCTCCTAGTGAGAAAATTCTTCCCCATATCCAACCTAAACTTCCCTTGCTGCAACATGAGCCCGTTGCTCCTTGTTCTGTCATCTGCCCCCACTGAGAACAGGCCAGCTCCATCCTCTTTTGAGCCCCACTTCAGGTAGTTGAAGGCTGCTATTAAATACCCTCTGTTTCCTCTTTTCTAGACTAAATAAGCCCAGTTCCCTCAGTCTTTCCTCATAAATTATGTCCCTGAACCCCCTCACAATTTTTGTTGCCCTCCACTGGATTCTCTTCAATGGGTCCACATCCTTCCTATAGCGAGGATCCCTCAGTCTTTCCTCATAAATTATGTCCCTGAACCCCCTCACAATTTTTGTTGCCCTCCACTGGATTCTCTTCAATGGGTCCACATCCTTCCTATAGCGAGGAGCCCAAAACTGAACACAGGACTCCAGATATGGCCTCACCAGTGCTGAATAGAGGGGAAGAATCACTTCCCTTGATCTGCTGGCAACGCTTCTACCAATGCAGCCCCGGATGCCCTTAGCCTTCTTGGCAACAAGAGCACACTGCTGGCTCATATTCAGCTTATTGTAACTATCACCCCCAGGTCCTTTTCTGCAGAGCTGCTGCCCAGGCAGTCAGCCCCAGCCTGTACTGGTGCATGGGATTTCTCCGTCCTAAGTGCAGGACTTTGCACTTGTCCTTGTTGAACTGCATGAGATTTCTTTTGGTCCAATCCTCCAATTTATCTAGGTCACTCTGAATCCTAGCCCTACCCTCCAGCATATCTACTACTCCTTCAGGTTGGTGTCATCTTTAAGCTTGCTAAGAGTGCACTCCAGCCCATCTTCCAGGACGTTGATGAAGACATTATAAAAACTGGCCACCAGACTGACCCCTGGGGCACTCCACTTGATACCAGCAGCCAACTAGACATTGAGCCATTGATTATTATCCTCTGAGCCTGATACTTCAGCCAGTTTTCTATCCACCTTACAGTCCATGCATCCAGCCTGTACTTCCTTAGCTTTTCCTGCAAGAATGTTGTTCGAGACCACATCAAAAACCTTTCTAAAATCCAGGTACACCACATCCACTGGTCTCCCCGCCTTGTCATAGAAGGAATCAGGTTGGTCAGGCATGACTTGCCTTTGGTGAGTCCATGCTGACTGTTCCTAATCACCTTCTCCAAGTGCTTAGAAATGGATTCCTTGAGGATCTGCTCCACGACTTTTCCAGGGACTGAGGTGAGACTCACTGGTTTGTAGTTCCCTTGATTCTTCTTTCCCCCTTTCTTAAATATGAGCAGTATATTTGCCCTTTCCCAGTCATCCGGGGCCTCTTCTGATTGCCATGAGTTTTCCAGGGACTGAGGTGAGACTCACTGGTTTGTAGTTCCCTTGATTCTTCTTTCCCCCTTTCTTAAATATGAGCAGTATATTTGCCCTTTCCCAGTCATCCGGGGCCTCTTCTGATTGCCATGAGTTTCAAAGATGATGGCCAATGGTTCTACAATCACATCAGCCAACTCCCTCAGCACCCTCAGCTGCATCCTATCCAGCCCCATGGACTTGTATATGTCCAGCTTTTCTAAATAGTCCCTAACCTGTTCTTTCACCACTGTTGGCTGCTCACCTCCTCCCCAAACTGTGCTACCCAGTGCAGTAGTCTGGGAGCTGACCTTGCCTGTGAAGACTGAGGTGAAAAAGGCATTGAGCACTCCAGCCTTTTCTGCATCCTGTCACAAAGTTGCCTCCCCCATTCAGTAAGGTACCCACACTTTCCCTGATCCTCCTCTTGCTACCAACATACTTGCAGAAACCCTTCTTGTTACCCTTCACATCCCTTGCTAGCTGCAACTCTAACTGCGCTTTGGCCTTCCTGCCTTCATCCCTGCATGCCTGAGCAATGCTCTTATATTCTTCCCTAATTATTTGTCCAAGTTTCCACTTCTTATAAACTTCCTTTTTGTGACTTAGTTTACTGAAAAGTTCTCTGCTAAGCCAAGCTGCTCTTCTGCCATACTCACTAGTCTTCCTGCACATCGGGATGGTTTGTTCCTGCACTCCCAGTAAGGCTTCTTTACAGTACAGCCAGGACTCCTGGACTTTTGTTCCCCTCAGTCTGGCTTCCCAGGGGATCCTGCCCATGAGTTCCCTGAGCGAGTTGAAGTCTGCTTTTGTGAATCTAGGGTCCTTGCTCTGCTGCTCTCCATTTCCTTTATTAACAAAGATAAGTGCAGAGTGCTGCATCTAGGGAGAAAGAATCACCAACACACGGACAGATTGGGGGATGACTTCCTAAGCAGCACAGAAAGGGATCTCGGAGTCATAGTTGACTCCAAGATGAACATGAGTTGACAATGTGACGAAGTGATCAGTAGAGCTAATTGTACTCTATCATGCAAACAGATGCATCACAAGCAGGTCCAGGGAGGTGATACTCCCCCTTTATGCAGCACTGGTCAGGCTGCAGTTGGAGTAGTGCATCCAGTTTTGGGCGCCGCACTTCAAGAGGGATGTGGATAACCCTGAGAGGGTCTAGAGGAGGGCCACCTGTATGGTTAGCGGCCTGCAGGAAGGGTCCTATGAGGAGAGATTGAGGGACCTGAATCTCATCAACCTCCGTAAGAGAAGGCTGAGAGGTGATCTAGTGGCCGTCTACAAATTCATCGGAGGGGCAGCAAGGAATGGGAGATGCTCTCTTTACCAAGGCGCCCCTTGGAGTAACTAGAAACAACGGCCACAAACCGATGGAGAGCAGATTCTTTCCAGCATAGGCAGGAAAA
>NW_005842168.1:1248639-1254537 GCF_000455745.1 Alligator sinensis | reverse complement strand
GTCACCAATTGTTTCTGCCCATTTAGTAGGGGTCCTATTCCTCCCTGGGCCTTCCTTTTACTCCCTATATATCTAAAAAACAATTTCTTGTTGTCTTTTACTTGGGATGCCATCCTCAGCTCCATGGTAGCTTTGGCCTATCTAACTGCCTCCCTACAAGCACGAGCGGAGGAGGTGTATTCGTCTTTGGTGATCTCTCCCTGTTTCCACTTTTTATGTGCTCCCCTTTTGTCCTTTAGGCTGCCCTGGATTTCTCTGGTCAGCCAGGGAAGCCTCCTGGCCCCTTTCCCCCTTTTGCCTCGCTCGGGGATCGTCTTGCTTTGTGCCTGAAGGATCGTTTCCTTAAGGCACAGCCACCCTTCTTGGGGTCCCATCATTTCAAAACTCCTACTCTGCAGTGCGTCCTTGACTAATCGCCTGAGTTCATTGAAATCAGCTTTCCTAAAGTCTAGCACTTTCACCCTACTAGTTACCTTACCCACTCGAGGTCTTATGGTGAATTCTATTATTAGGTGATCACTGTCCCCCAGATGGCTACCGATCTGTAGGTCCCCTACCATGTCATCCCCCGTTGCCAATACCAGATCCAGTATGGCATTCCCCCTAGTGGGACCGTGTACCTCCTGTGTCAGGTGGAGGTCCTGTACACAGGTAAGAAACCTGCGTGAGCGGTGGGACTTTGCCGTCTGTGTCTCCCAGCAGATGTCCGGGTAGTTTAGGTCCCCCATGACTACCGCCTCTTTAGCTTTTATGGTCTCCGAGAGCTGCCTCAGGAGCCCCGAATCTATTTCTTCCCCTTGGTGTGGGGGTCTGTAGCAGACCCCTACCACCAAATCCCTTTCTCCTTGCCCCCCATGTAGCCTAACCCACAATCCTTCTACCTCCTCGTCCTTGGATTCCGTCTTGATGAGGGTCGATGTATATCGCTCATTGACATAGAGCGCAACCCCTCCCCCTTTTTTCCCCACCCTGTCCTTTCTATACAATCTATAACCCTCAATGTGTACCGCCCAGTCGTGGGACGAATCCCACCAGGTTTCCGTTAGCCCCACTAAGTCATAGGTGTTTAGTGCAAGCAGGAGCGCTAGTTCATCCTGCTTGTTCCCCATGCTCCTAGCATTAGTATATAGGCACTTGAGCCCTGCGACTGGTGCCTTTGCTGCCCCCCCGCTCCGAGTCCCAAGGGGCCCCTTATTTCTTACCTTCTCGTTCCTGCTCACCTCCCTCCCCTTCTTGAGGAATAAAATGCTGGGCTAGGAGCGCTTGGGCAGCAGGACGTGAGTAACTTCTCATGGCTTTGAATCAACATAATCGTGTTCTCTGGCAAGTGAATAGAGAATTATCAGTTGTTTCTAAAGACCTGGATGGTGTCTGGGGAGAAAATGGTGAGAGGAATGAAGCTTTGGAAGCTCTGAAATCTGGAGGGAGGGAGGGACAATGAAGTTTTGGAGGACAGAGATGGCTACAGAACGATCCTGAGCCGAGGGAGGGGAGGCCGGGACCAAGGGCCATCACTGAGCCATCCAAACCCTAGGAGACCTGTCTAGTCAAGAGAGTGGCAAGTCTGAGATGTATTGTATTTATTTATTTCTGTGTCACAATATGTTTAAGTAAGAAAAGCACTTTCTGATTATACTCTAAACAAGGATTTCTTCTCTGGCATTTTAGGGCTCCTGCAGATGTGCGGGGAGCCTGCTCTGACGTGCTGGAAATCCAACATGTCACAGCAGACTTGATGAACCGAGTCTGCTGGAGCATGGAAATCAATGTGCTCCGGCAGCCTTGTGCATCGTGCATCAGCGTCCCCATGCGTCCTCGCGCTGAAAAAATGGTGGTGGGGTGCCTTGAAATAAAACGTGGTCGATGCGCTTTAGTTCAAAGTGCCCCACTGCTGTTTTTTCAGCACAGGGGATGCTGCTGCATGTGATGCACAGGCGCTTTTAATTAGCGCGGCTTGCTAATTAAAGCACCTGGCACCGCAACCCAGAGCACATGTAAAAATGCCCTGTTTTTGTCTGTGGTGCCAAGCTGAGGTCTGTGAGATGACCATAGGACAGCATGGGGATTGTCCTCCTTTGCTCCGTCCTCGTTCCTTTGTTCAGAAAGACAGTTGAGGAAAGAAGAGAATATTTCCGTCCTTTATGATGGTTTATAATTTATAAAGCTGTGGCAGCATGTGGCACAGCACATTCAACCCAGAGGCAATCAAATAGCCCAGAGAATGCACTCTGGAGGGAAACGAGATGCCTTCAGAGGAGACGGCGTGGTTCTGACAGTGTTCCCTTCATGTAAGACTAAAGAGCAAAGATAATAGATAAGAGCACTAGGGAAAATGATACCAAGGCCTGCGCCGAGTTACAGTGTGCGTGACATCTCAGAGCAGCACTAAGTGCTTTGGGATGGAAAGCTTTTGCATCCAATTAAAAGATGCACATACAATAATAAATGAAGGATTTCATCCCGCTCCCACTGAAGTCAATGGGAGTGTTGCTGAGCAGCTCAGTGGTAGCAGGAAAAGGGCCTGTTGGGGTAGGTCAGGGCTCCAGCATCTGGGCAGGGCAGTACGGGGAAGCATGCACTGCTGTCCCTGCGGCTGGGCTAGCTCAGCAGACGAACAGCCTTCAGGCTATCCAGCTGCCTGGGTTCCAGATCTAGGACCCTTGGCAAAGCAAAAGCTGACATACGTGAAAGAGCCGAGAGACAGACCTCCCCTTTGACAGTGGGATGTCCCAGAGGCACTTGACTATCAGCCAAAGCGAGGTCTTCGAAACGGGAAGAATGGGCAAGCGTCTCTGCTGTGAAAGCAGGGTGCCTCCTGCGGTTTTAAAGCACAAAGTCAAGGTAAACAGCTTGAGATCTACGTGCCAGGTGGCCGGCAGGTTCACGGGGAGCTTGCTGCTCTTTGTCTCCTGCAGGGATGCAGCCAGCGTGAGCGATACAGTCCCGGTTTGGATTGTGGCTCTGATTGTACCGTTGCAGCTGAATCCCACTAGGGGGATTTTTCACTCCCTGCGACTAAGCTCGCTCAGCGCCGGCTTCCCTTTGTGCACAGAGAGCTGTTAGCTACTGCTGATGTGCAGGCAGTTCATTTAGCTGTGTGCATTGTACAGCCCGCTCTCCTTTCCTCTATGACTGCACACTATCAAAAGAGATGAGAGCCAACCTTTCCAAAGGGAGGTTGTTGGTGGGGGGGGAGGATAAAATCAGGTTTCTATCAGATTACATGCAGACACCCAAATAACCTGGCCTGACTTGCACCGGTGCTCAGCTTCTTGGAAAATTGGGCTGTTTTAGTAGGTGCCTAAATGCAAATTTAGCTGTATGATTTTCAGGCACCCGGAGTTGGAAATGGTGATCCCTGTTCCTGCGCCTGTAAATATTAGTCTACAGCAAAGCAAGAGTCTGGGTCAAGCTAAAGAAGCAAAAAGGTGAGCGCCTCCCAAGTGCCCTTCAGTTAACGGTGCGCCTTGCTACACTCAAGGGGCCTAGAAAGCTGTGTCGAAGTGCTGACGGGAGCCCTGGGCTCGGATGCCCCTCCACAAGGGGCAGAGTCCATCCGGCATCTTTTACAACGGCCCCTTCCGCATGGTTTTCTTTTTGTTTAAAGCAGATCACGGATGGCATAAAAGACTCAAAGCTGAGAGGAGCTGGAGGTGAGGAGGCTGGGTCAGGGAACGGGGGCTGAGGCACAAGATGCTGGCACAACTGCCCCTACCAGGGGTGGCACTGTGCTTGCGGGTCACATGATTCTTCTAACACAGAGGAGGTGGAGAGATTTTTTTTTGTCTTGCTCCTGAATTTCTTATGTATGAGTCCTGTCGACCCCCAGTGGGGCTTGTGCTCTCTGACTTTCAGTAGGACTCCTGCTCCTAAATCCCTTAGGTGCTTTGTGAACACACACCATGAAGTGTCATGGTTTAGGCTTTGCTGGTTTCACAGGGAGCTCGAGGAATATGGATTTTCTGATACAGGAAGGCAGTACATGAGAAATGCTGGCACACATTGGGGTAATTTGAGTTTAGGTCGTTTCAGGGAATAGCTGCAGTCTATGAAATCGGGGCCCGGGGCAGCCAGGGTGCATGAATTTGCAGTAGATACAACACAGAATATCATCAGGGCCAAACAAGACTGAAGCCGTCCACGGTGCAGAGTTTAAGAAACAATGAGTTAAAAATCAGGGAAAAGGGGCCAAAAGTAGGAGTTCAGTGATGTTTGCAAGGAGGACAAAAGCAGGATTGTGGCGACCAAGACTTTTTGATAAAAACATTGCCAAGGACCTGATCCTGGAAGGACTCGCATGAGTCTGGGTCCAAGAAGACCAGGTTAAAAAAGGATGAATGTGCTCAGTTGAGTCAGTCATTTCTGACTAGACATTCTCCCATGAAGCAAAAAATCACCCCCAGCCAAAAAGCCAAATGCTGTTAGGTGATTACCTTGAGCTGCTTGTTTTCCAGTTAAAAAAACAATGCATGTCAGCAATTCATCAGCAAACATGACATCTTCACAACCAATTCTGCTTCTCTTTGCTTTTGTGCAGAGCATCGGAATTACTGGAGATTTCTGAGCGAGAGCAGACTTATTCGGCCGTCTAGAGCAGTCCAACAAAAGTCTCATTTCATCTAATTAATTTGTTTTGGGGTTTTTTTTTCCTCCTTTTGAAGCAAGATGAAGGGGAAAAGATTCTCTTGTCCATTCCAATGGCCTGCATGATTAGCACAGCAAATGATTTTTCCTTATCTGATATTGCAAAAACACCATCCCCCAAAAAAGGAAAAAAAAACTCCTCCAGAATTTAATCCTGATGCCTTTTGGAATTCTTTCTGTAACCTGGCTTCCTTTGGGAGCAGCCAGATTATTGTATTAGTGGAAAGCTTTGCTGTAAGGCATCCCAGATCGTGTCAGCACGGAGTGTAATGTACACCGGGCCGGCTCGCTCGCGAAGAAAAACATGTTTACAGAAACCAAAATGACTTGTGTGGTGTTTACTCGCCGAGAGGAGAATGGCGCTGCGGAGGGAGTCTAGCTTTGCGCAGGGATCGAAGCAGAGAGCAGCACAGAGACCGCTCGCCCGGCTTGCCAGCCCTTGGGAGATGCCGAGGGAAAGCCGCATGAGCCGGTTTACCTGCTAGGCACAGACAAGCAGCCGCGGTCACTTAACCACATCGGGTCTCGAAAACCAGCACTGGTGGCACGTGACCGAGAGGAAGTCGTAGTAACGTCTGCTTTGTGTCTTCCAGGCAGATTCAGTCGAGCGATTTCTGGTTTAGTGGCTTGCACCGGGGTTTCGTAATGAGATGAAAACTCTGGAAGGAGTTTCAGGGCACGAAGCAGCAGGGAACTGGTAGCCCTGCCTCTCTCTCGGCTTAGACCAAGATTGCCCCGGTACAACGCTGAGCAAAGTTGAATTGTTTCAGACTTGCAGGTGAGATGTGGATCCAAAATGCTGTTCAGTCATCACCAGGCCCGGCAGTCTCCAAAAAGCCTGAATGAAAACGGGTCTGGTTCAGCACTTGGGAGGAGGATCCAGAAGCAGAAGGTGCACTGAGTCATGGTTTTCGGGCACAAATGCCTTTCCTCAGGCACCGGGAGACTGTTGCTGTTTGGAGGTCTCCAAGGTAGATAACAAGCATCTATCCAAAAAGCCTTGCCTGCCTGTGTCCTTAGACCAGCACGGCTACAACCAACACCCCTGAGTCACAGTGACGTTCTCCACTTGGGGGCATGTCGCCTGTGGTGCAGGGCCTCTGTGGGGCCCCGAGTGGCACCTGTGCTGAGAACAAAACATGCTCTTTTTATTATGAAGCAGAAACCTAGCAAGTCGCTCCCTGTGTTTTAAAGCTAACTGAATCAGAGGTCCACCTTGGATGAACACCTTGCTGGCGTCGTTTGACCCCAGCA
>NW_005842168.1:1248017-1248608 GCF_000455745.1 Alligator sinensis | reverse complement strand
TGCCCATGGCAGGGGGTCAGACTTGATGATCTGCTCAGGTCCCTTCCGACCCGACCAACTATGAAACTATGATGAAGCAAGCTGTTGCTTACAGAAGCTTATGTATCTGATTCAGTTAGCCTGTACAGTGCAACTTTTCCCTGCCTTCTGCCTAACTCGTGACACCACTAACTACCTCTCCCTGGGCACTTACAGGAGACGTGTACTGCGGAGCTGCCTGATTAGCTCCACAGTAAAGTCTCTGTATCTATACCCTATTAGGTCGCAGGAAACTCATAAACACCGCTGTAGGTTAGTACTTGTAAATACAAGTACGGTCTTGCGGCAGCAGCATTTACTGCATGGCAGCGCACGTGTAGATGCTGATGGGGCTGGCTGGGGCACAAGGGTGCTTCAGTGTGGGGGCTGCCTGCTGGCTAGCCCTGTGCTGGAGCACCCTCAAGCCCCAGCCAGCCCCTCTGCAGCACGTTGAGCTGGGGTGGAGCAGCCCTGGGCTGGCAGGCTGACCCCCCCCAGACCCGCTGCCGGCTGGGGCTGCTCCAGCCCAGCTCCAGTGTGCTGCGGACCTGGGCACACACGTAAACATGGCGC
>NW_005842168.1:1229242-1248007 GCF_000455745.1 Alligator sinensis | reverse complement strand
CCCCTCGACCCCCGCTTCCAGCGCTGCCCGCCCCAAGTGCAGCCCAGATCAGCCCCCCGCCAGGAAAAGCCCAATGCGACCTCAGCCCACAGCAGCAGCCCATCCTGCCCTGTGCGCAGATTTGGGGGCACATTCCCTCCGGGGTGCATGCAGCGGTGGGAGCTGCCCGCCAGATGAGCTGCGGCTCCATCCCATGCCCTGTTCTGACTGGTTAGTGCCTGCCCCAGTCCAAGCCCCACTCCCTCCCTCACCACAGGGGCCTCGATCTGCACCCCCCATGCCCCTTCTCTCCCCCCTAGCCCCTTCCTCCACAACAGACTTACCAGCTGGACCCAGCTGCTCTCCATGATGCCAAGCTGTGGTCTTGGCTGTCTGCATGCTGCGCTGTGGCTGCATGCATGCATGGGATGTTTATTGGCCACATCAGACAAAAAAGGCTGATTGCCAATACTCTCGATTTTCCATGTCGGTGCCGATCTGATATGGGACCAATGTATCCCGTGCACCTTGAGTTTCATGTATCCAAAGATTGCATTAACTTTACAAGGAACATCTCTGAAGACTCTTTCAGTTGTTTTTCTTCTAAGACCCCAACTCTTTCTCTGTCTCTCTCTCTCACTTTTTACCATTGCTAATTCTTATGATAAAGAATAGTAAATATACCTTTTCCTAGTTGCATGACCCCCCATTTGGCCATATGACTGCTTGAATACATCCATCTTAGGATCTCTTAGCAATAGCAACTTGTCATTACTTGCTATTCTCCCAGTCTTTCTATCGTCTACAACCTTTATCGGATTTCTCTGTGTGGTTTTCTCTGTTTACTTTTGCTACCCTTGTCAGTATTCTTCAGTTTCTATCTTCTAATCTATATGTCAGCTTACTTTGATTTTGAAGCATTTGTGTATTTTGAATGCTGTTTTTGTCACCTCAAGCTAGGGTGTTTTGTTTTTTTTTTTATTTTAATTCGGGAAGTTGTCTTTTTCAGTTGTGGCCTTTGGGGCATCCTGTAAAATGCTCTTAAACAGTTTCCAATTATCATTCACATTTTTCTGTTTAAATCCTCTCTCCCAGCTGATTTGGTTCATAATTGTTTTCAGCTTGTGAAATTGGTCCTTTTTAGTGTGTGTGTATGTATATATGTCTGTACGTATACATACTTGCTTTGACTCGGTTGTGTTTGCATGTAGCATTATAACCAACTCATGGTCATTTTGCACCTGAGCAATCACTAACTTTCCATTCTGTGATCAGCCTGTCTTTGTCTGTTGAGATGAGGTCTGTTTTCTTACACGGGAGACGCAACCTTTTTGAGTTGGGAAACTCAACTATAAATTCTAGTGAGTTCAAAAGTAGTGTTCAGAGTGACGTTATAGTCCTAATGGTCTAGAGCAAGGATTTTCAACCAGGAGTCCGCATATCTCTGGGGATACTTGGGATGGCTTCGGCGGGTACTTGGCAGTGGGTGCTGTTGGCACTTCTGCCGCCACCGCACTTCCAGCACTTCTGCTGCTGATGAGTTTGTAGGCAGCCACCAGGTCCCCCCTCAGCCTCCTCTTGCTGAGGCTGAACAGGTTCAGGTTCTTCAGTCTCTCCTCGTAGGGCCTGTCCTGCTGCCCTCTCACCAAGCGGGTGGCCCTCATCTGGACCCTCTCCAGGTTGGCCACATCCCTTTTGAAGTGTGGCACCCAGTACTGGACGCAGTACTCCAACTGCGGCCTGACCAAAGTCATATAGAGGGGGGGTAGTACCTCTCTGGACTGGTTTGAGATGCACCTTTGGATGCACGACAAGGTATGGCTGGCCTTGCTGGCTGCGGTTTGGCATTTGCGGCTCATGTTCATCTTGGAGTCAATAATGACTCCAAGATCCCTTTCCACCTCTGTGCTTTCAAGAAGGGAACTCCCCAGCCTGTATGTATGCTGTGGATTCCTTCTCCCAAGGTGCAGCACCTTGCATTTGTCTACATTGAACCCCATCCTATTCTCACCTGCCCACTTTTGTAGTCTGTCTAAATCTATTTGCAGTCTCTCTCTCCCTTCAAGTGTGTCCACCTCGCCCCACATCTTAGTGTCATCAGCAAACGTGGACAGCGTGCTTTCTACCCCCTCGTCCAACTCCTGCCTTATCGACCGGCCACTAGGGGTACAGTGACCCAAAAAAGTCGAAAAGCCCTGGTCTAGAAATTGAGAGACACAAGGATTTCATAGTGGCTAGGGACCGAAGTTATACATAAACTGGTTTAAGTGATCAGAAACTGGTTTAAACCTCTAACAGAACAGAAGCTCAGTGCACATAAACCAGTTTCAACATGGCTGAAACTGGTTTAAGATAAATTTGGTTGAATGTAGGGCTCTAGAGCACAGTTAAATCCAATTAGACCCCATTGTGGTTGAAGTTGTCAGAGTCCCCAAGCATCCCAGCATGCTTTCTAGCCCTGGGTGGGCTGTGCTATCTGCTCCAGCAGAGAAAGGTTAATGGGGAGGCAGGAGGAGGAGGAAGCAGGGGCTGCTCACCCCTCCCCCTGGCAAACCCCAGCTGGGGTCTGGGGCTAGGAAAGGGGGGTTAAGCCCCCCTTCCCCCAGCTAATCCCTCTTCCCTTGAGTACAGAGCTTCCTTGCCCTGCTAAATTTACTGAAAGTTACTGCTGGCTCCAACTGTGGACTACAAATCCCAGAGGCACTTGGAAGCAGGAAGAGGAAGTGATGAGCAACCCTGCTGAGTCCTGCTGCTGTAAGTCTGGACTGCAAATCCCAGAGACCTTGGGGGCAGTGGAAAGAGGAAGGAAACACACAGCCCAGCCTGGCTATGTGCCAGAGGGTCTTTAGTGCCCCCCAGCTTCTGGCTTGAACCCCTGCAGACATGTGACTGCATTTCCTAAATCAAAAATAAATGCATGTCCAGTTGTTTTTCAGTTTAATCTCTGCATCTTAGATTAACCTGCAAAGACTGAATCGATTCAGCCTTGGACTTTTTGAGTGTCTGTACATAGCCAGGGTGATAAAGACAGACAAGATTTTGAATGCAAGACATTCTTCCTCAGGTCTCTGATCACTATGCCATGCCTGCTTTCTGTGATCTGAGACCTGAGGAAGAATATCTTGCATTCAAAAGCTTGTTCGACTTTATCCCAACTACATCGTTGGTCCAATTAAAGATATCACCTAAGAAACCCTTGTATCTTGAATGCGGTCAAAGAACATTTTAGTGCTGGCAACATGAGATCTCCAGTGTATGAGATTCAGATTGACATGTCCCATGACAATGCATTTTTTACTCTTAGGCATTATGGTTAGGTGCTTAAGGAGCTGGTCATCCTGTTCTTTTGAATGACTGTCTGGTTGTTAGCAGACACTAACTAGTAGGGGTGCACCAATAGAGATTTTTTGGGCCGATACTGATGGCCAATTTTTACTGAGCCGTATCAGCCGATACTGATCCAAAGGTGCAGGGGCAGGCGCTGCACAGCCAGAGGGGGGAGCGCGAGATGTAGTCATGAGCAGCTCATCCGGGAGGTGTGGGGGGAGGTGGCCCCCGCCATTACATGCACCCCAGGAGGGCATGGGGGGAATGTGCCCCCCCATCTGCATGCAAGGCCAGGGTGGGCTGCTGCTGTGGGCTGTGGCTGGGCTAGTGCTGGGCTCTTCCCAGTAGGGTGGCTGGGTCAGGCTGCACTTGGGGCAGGTGATGGCAGTGCTGAAAGAGGGGTTATGGGGGGGGGCTGCAGCCACCCCAAAATTCACCCCCTGCTCCCAGCTCCGCTGCCCACCCCAAGTGCAGCCTGGCCCAACCCCCCGCCGGGAAGAGCCTGGTGCTGCTCCAGCCCCAGCCCACAGCAGTAGCCCGCCCTTGCCCCATGTGCAGATCTGGGGTCACATGTCCCCTGTGCCCTCCTGGGGTGCATGCAGCATTGGGAGCCACCACCCCCTCCCTACACCCCCCGGATGAGCCACTCATGCCTCTGTCCTGCACCCCTCCCTGGCTGTGTAGTGCCTGCCCCTGCCCCGCTCCCTCCCTCACTACTCGGGCCTGAAACTGCCCCCCACCCTAACACCCTTTCCCTTGCAACAGACTTACCAGCCAGACCCGGCTGCTCTCCACGCTGCCGGGCTGTGCTCCTGGCTACTTGTGTGCTGTTCTGAGGCTGTGCACATGCACGGGGCATTTATTGACAATATTACTGGCCACATCAGCCAAAAAAAGCTAATTGCTGATACTGTCAATTTTCCTTATATTGGTGCCAATCCGATACGGGACCAGTGTATTGGTGCACCTCTACTAATTAGTACCCCATCTAAAGCATTTGAATGAGGGATTTAATCAGAGCTTACAACCGAGGCATCACTGAAGGGCGGAAGTTTCTGCCTCTCCCCGCTCCAGCAGACAGCTGCGAGGTTCGTGGCTCCTCTGCAATGAACACAAACTCAGACCCTGTGGAGCAGCCATCTCTGTAGCAGGGGGGAGCACTGTGGAATGGGTGGGTGATGTGACGCGACTCCATGCCAGCAATCCCTGTGCAAGGTCAGACATCCACAGGCCATATTGGACCTCTTCATAGGCCAGATGTGGCCTACAAGGTATAGGTTGCTAAGCCATGCTTTAAGCATCCATCTATAAGCCACTGGGGGCCAAGGTCTTTGGAGGTATGCCACAAATTAACTCCGTAGTACAGGGGCAGGCGGTTATTTTGGGCAGAGGGCCGCTTTTTGAGTTTTGGCAAGCCATCGAGGGCCGCATGACAGGCAGCCCAGGGCAGATAAACATTAATTTTCTAAATTTTTTAGGGGCCCTGTGGGCTGGATAGAATGGCCTGGCGGGCCGCATCCAGCCCCCGGGCCATATTTTGCCCACCCCTGCTATAGTACCACTCTGATCTCCTTCTTCTGCCCAATCTGCTGCTCTGCTTTCTGTTTCTTGCCTGATCTGCTTTTCTTCTTTAGCTTTTCTCACTTTCCTGCCTTTTCTGTTGCTGCACTGCCTGTCCCCTCCCTGATCTACTACATGCCACACACACAAGCTACCTGTCCCACTTGTGCCACAGGTTGACCGCCCCTGCCAGTAACCTTCTAGGTCACTTGGCTTCTGGGACAGTGAGCTAATTCTCTTCCCTTCTTCCCACTCTAGCCTGCTTAAATATGTTATAATGAGCGATAATAATATCCAGTCATATGCTGTTCCCTCCAGATCTTGACAATGCCAGCTAGGTCAGATTTATACTCCAAAATGAGCCAAGCAGTTCCTCAAGCTTATTCCTCAGGCTTCTAGCATTAGCGTCGAGACAAGTAAAGGATGTCTTCATATCGCATCTTTGGTGCACTGATTCATTTTGAACTTGACATCTTGATTTTTGTGCTAAATGAGTGTTCTCAGTTTTTCCATATCAGCCCCTCTTCTTTATTAGTTTAATCCCTTACTGACTAGGCTAACTAGCTTGTCCCATCAGAGATTTCTTCTTCCGAGGTAGAGGCCACCCAACTAATGTTCTGCGCACCCACAGCCATCTATCCTACCTCTGACCAAGACAGGGCTTCTACTATCTTATGTCTTTGTTTGCTTATGGGACAGAAATCATTGCTTGGATTCCTCTCTTACTCCCGTCACAGTTCTCTGAAGTAAGCTGTAATTTGTGAGCTATCATGTGAAGTGGTGTGTTTTGTGCCAGTATGCACCATCACGGCTGGAGCCTTGCCCACAATTCTTATCCAACAGTACACTCAGTCCTCTTGTCTTGGCTTCAGGAAGACAGCATACGGCCCTGTTGTCCACCTACCCTTTGTTTGTTCCATTCTTCTTATCACAGGTCTAGACAAGAATCATCTGTCTTCTTTGAATGGCTGAAACTCTCCCTATGGAAATACTTAATGACTTTGCAGGCTTTGGTTTCACAGCCATTTTTAAGTATGGCTGGATCCAGCTGGATCCTCAGAGGTGTTTTCTGCAGCTTTCATTCTGAGAACTTGTTAACAATCTGGATGATTCCAGATGTTTGCAAATCCTCCTGGTCTCAGCTTGCTCATTGCTTATTCTCACTTTCCCAACCTGTGTCTGATATCTCTCAATTTTTCTTTTCTATCCCTGGTGATTACAAAGTGCAGGTCTTCCTATCTTGTTCCCACTTTCTTGGTCACCAACTCCTCCCTTTCTTGAATCTGGGATGGGGCGTCTGAGAACTTTTCAGCCTCTGCGGTGCCCGGCAGTGTCAGAATTTATCCTTCCAAACCATAAGCCTTTTCTTCCAGCAGAGCCTCCCACTTGCACTTCATACAAAGGAAGTTCGTTCTGGCTTTAAGCCAGAAGAAAAATGTGGCATGTCCACTGAAGGACACAACCACTTCTTTCAACTCTTTCTACACAGAGCACTGCTTCCCAATCAAGGTGCTGTGGCACCCTGGAGTGCCCAAAGATCCTTTCAAGGGCGCTGCACGGCGCCACATTAGGCTAGCACCGTGAGGTCTGCAAAAAGCATTCACAAGATAAACCCAGACATTTCAAATAGGAATTCATAATGTTAAAATCATTCTGCCCCATTGTGGTCTTTCTGAGTTCTTGGCAACAGAAAAAAAAACTTCTATTATTTTTCTGCAGTCAAAAAAACAAGTGAAAAGGAAGAGCTGGCATTTTCTGAGGGATGCCTCGAGTCTAACAGAGGATGCCTCGAGCCTAAAAGTGCTGAGGAACACTGTCATAGAGAATGTATCTGAAGGTCTATCCAGTTATTGACCCATAATATGCCACTGCCTGTGTAATCTATGCATTTACACCTGGCTTATCACAGCAATATCTGAGCACGCAACACATATATAAAGGCTTGTAGGCAAGCTAATAGGATCTGGCAAAATAGCAGCTCGTGGGCTGTGAGCTAGCTAAGGACCCGTGGTAAGGAAAGCTCTTGACTGAGGACGTGGAGCAGGCAAACACTGACAAAATGAAGAACCCCAGAGGAGACGAATGCAAGCAGAAAAGCTCACAAGTTCACCTTCCCTGGTGCTGGTGGACCAGTTACCTGGTAGGGCTCCCAGCCAGATGCCGCAGGAGAAAGTGCCCTGTCAAGCAAGAGTCATGGAATGTATTTGTCTTACAAATGTCCAGTCGGCGCAGCATTGAGCAAGATATTTTTATTAGGAGTCTAGCACAAAAATATGTACCTTGTTTTGACAAAGGGGAAAGAGGGTATGATTCATAGGAGTGTTAGACATCACTTACTGTAAGAGCGTTTCCTTAGAAAGCTTACTCAGGGAGTTGTGCAGGCACACTTCAGCTCTCCTAGGACTTATTTACAATGCTATTTAGGACTTGTGTGTAATATCCCTTTGTCTTTTTTGCCTGAGTAGCATGCCTTCCCTCTCCTTCTCAAATGTGGTATCACCATTTCTAAATAACAGCATGCTGCAATTGCACAGCAGCTTCTATTTCAGACCCACCGAGCATGTGAGGTGACACACCGTGACCTTGAGGTGATGATAATCCTCATTTGGGGCACAATAAGGCAAAGTGACTTGCCCATGGTCATGCAGTGAGCATGTAGCAGACCCAGTTCCAGAATTCAGCTCTTTTGACTCTCAGCCTCATGCCTTAGCTAGGAAGCTCTTTCCATGTATGTTTGTATATGTAATACCATTGCATGGTGTCTGTAGGCTGGCGCTTCTAAAATTAGGTGTCTGAACCCAAGTGTAGTAGACAGACAGCATCCGCTGGCAGACTTGTCAATCTGAGCATTTGGTTCCAGTTTCCCACACAGCCACAGATCCCTTATGTTCCCTTGACCAAGTCCTTTAACCTCCCTGAGCCTGAAATGGGGATAGCAATACCACATCTCTGATTCAGTCGCTCCATAAGATGCATCTCTACCTCCCATCACATCAAGCTATGCTGCGGCCATACAGTTTGACTTTTAAGAGTTTGTGTTGTCTTTTAAATTGCCTCAGCTAAGTGATGAAAGACACTTTTAATATTATTATTACTGTTGACATAATGTTTTGCAAATTTTTTTGATCAGCCCATAAAAAGGTGCTACGTTCATGCAAAGTATTCTCAACACTGCATTTATCACAGGGGCAGGCAATTATTTTGGGCGGAGGGTCGCTTGCTGAGTTTTGGCAAGCTATTGAGGGCCGCATGACAGGCAGCCAGTATATATATATAAATTTTCTAAATTTTTAGGGGCCCCGCGGGTCAGACAGAATGGCCTGGCGGGCCACATCCGGCCCACGGGTCACGTTTTGCCCACCCCTGATTTAACCGTTCAACCTGCAGTTGTCCCTTTGGGTCTTGAATGGTGGAACATCCCAGGGCTAGATCTCTGGTGTAAATGGGAAAGCCACAGGAAGTCAGAGGATCTCCAGTTGTTTGATCCAGCCAGGGATTGGACCTTTGCTACTTATTGCAGTAAAAGTGAATAAAAAGTCTTGTAATGATGATGACTCCAGAGACTAAAGCTGGTGCGAGGGAACTAGTGAGTGACTGGTGATTGCTGTGTTGCCCTGAGGCAAAGCCAGGGTGACTGGTGAGTGCCGCTCATGATTGGGCCCTTCCTCCATCCCTTTCCTGCCCGTCCATTCAGTGGTCTGTGTTTCCATCCCCCAGATGCTGATGCTGCTAAGACCTAATGCAGGCAGGCGCCCTGCAGCTGACAGCTCCTGCTGTATGCACCAGGGAAAATGCAAATCCCTAACCCGGCGTTCAGCTGAATAGAGATTTACTGCTGGAGCTTTTAATTATTTATTTTCAGCCTATGAGGGAGAAGTGTATTTTCATCTGGATGCAGCGATCAATAAACAATACCGACGCCACATGACTTTGCAGAGCCCCTTCCCTGCAAACGGCATCCCCAAACACTTGGTAGAGTTACAATTCAAAGCTAAATAATAAATAATCACAGAGTGGGAGTGAACAGTTAATCTATGACTCTGGAGACGGGAAAGCCTCTTAGCCCATCCAGTCTGCTTCTTGCCAATACAGGATTGTTTCCTAGCACAGATTTACTAGCAACTTATCCAGCTCAGTCTGTGATGCCAGGCAAGGCAGCTTCCCTGGGGAAGACGACTCTGTAGCCAAGTAGTTCTCACTACCAGGGCATATTTTCCTGCTTTCAGCCTAAATTTTCCCTTTCTTAATGTCATCCCATTACACATAGTTATATCCTGCTTTATTATACAGCATAATTCCACTGTAATTCCCCTTCTTCCTTAGAATTGCTGCTGTCCAGCAATCTTCCTCCCATCCAACATTTGTGTCTCTGATTATTTCTCCTCACGTTTATTCACTTCCATTTGTCCGAGCCAAATCTCACTACATTGTTTTCAGCCCATTTCTCTACCCTCTTGAGGCCTCTTTTGTATTATTTCTTGGCGTTCCTGGAGTGACTTTTCTTCGTGTCTCTGCTCTGCTGACTGGCACAGAGCTTGTCTGCGCGCTTGGGGTGCCTCGGTGGTGAGAAGGTCCAGGACAGTCATGTCGTGAACACGTGCCCTGGCATGACCAGCAGACAGAGAGACCAGGGTGAAGACAGCAAGGGAGACAGATCTGCAGAGAGACAGGGGCAGGGGGGGAAGGTAGAGCATGAGTCAGGCAGGATCAAAAGTACAGCACACTCGGGTGTCACAGCAATGACAGCCTTATTCATTCTCATGAGTTCAAGTCTTTTGTGGGCAGCAGAGAGGGTCTGACTCACTGGCTTTGCTGACTATCGCTAAAGTTTCAATTAAGCTGAGGCTGGCCCTGTGGTCTGTTGCGAGTTCCTCATCTCGACACATGCAGCCATAAGGTCTCTGAGCATCACCCCCTGGGTCTGCGCCAGGAGGCAGTCAGATGACTGTGGAAGCGGTCCAGATGTGCAAAACAGGGTGCTGGAGACCAGGCTTCTCTCCATGGCTCTGGAGCATCTCCTGCCAGCTAGTTTGTAGGGAGAGGAAGGGTTGATCGCAGTGCAGGGCCTCGGGGAAGAATAAAAGGGGGAGATGATGATTGCTAAGGGTATCTCTGCACAGTGCAAGGCAGTGCCGTGCCGAGGCCCCCTGCTCTGGCCAGTGGTGGGACCAGGTGGAGCAGACCTGCATTAGCTCCGAGAAGCGATTTCTTTTCAGGCACCTGAGCACCACTGCACTGCTGCTGGGAAAGCAAAGCCCAGTGGTGCACGTATAGCATAGTACTTTCTCCGAGCAGCGATTGTTGATGTGGATCTGCCTGGTGCCAGAACTCAGTAGCAGAAATATAGCATTAGTGTTCTCTGGCCCACCCCAAAATTAATCCTAATATGAGTATTTCCCCCGCTCCCTTGTGTGCTCATCAGGGTCAATGGCCCGATCTGCTTCAGTGGTTCCACTTCTCTGTAAGAAGCAGCCTGGTCTGGAGGAGGAGGCACTGGGCTGGGAGTTGCAGCTTGCTTCTCTTATTGATCTATAGTGTGACCATAGACAAGTCAATTCTCATCTCTGACTTTCATCTCCTATTAGTACCCCCCTAGCTTGTATGACCTGCCCTTTTTGATCACATGCCCTTCAGGACAGGGACTGTTAGCTGCAAAACAGGGCCCAGATCTTGGTGGAGAGTGTTATGCACTGCTGTGATGTATATACAAATTCATGCCTTTGAGTTCTTCTTTCATTGCAGAACAAAATAACAACACATGTTTGCTGGGTAAGCTGCTTTTCCAATACTTCAGTTTTTTTATCCATCACATGTCCATAAAAGGGTGAAAGAATGTTAATATTGTGTTAAAATTCAAAACGAGCAAGCAGCATAATTCAGGAAACTATATAAATTAGTCAGCTTGCCTTCACTTCTAGGCAAATGAATGGAGAAGGTGATGTGGGAAACCATAAAGTTGAAAGAATATGATTAAAGGGTACCAGTCACTGTGGCTGTATAGAAAGTAGGTCTTGTCAAACAAAACTGTTTTCGTGTCTTGGTAAGACAAGCCCGGTGGATAGGCGTCGCAGCTAGGGACAGAAGTTATACATAAATTGGTATAAGTGATCGGAAACTGGTTCAGAAGTGTAAAGCAACAGAAGTTTAGTGCACATAAACCACTTTTAAAGTGGCTGAAACCAGTTTAAGATAAACCTGGATGGATGTAGTATCAGACTTAACTGATTTAGGTTAAATTGTTTTATTGAACAAGTTCCCCTCTAGATTCAACTTGCAGTCCTCCAGCATCCCAGGATGTTTTGCACCTCCCCCTTTGCAGGGTGGGCAGGCTAGTCTTGGCTCAAGCTGTCTACTCCAGCCGAGCAGGAAGACGTGCTCTAGCACCCCCCAGCGCCTGGTTTGGGCCACTGCAGGCATGTGGCTGCATTTCCAGAATCAAAAGTGAATGTCTGTTCACTTGCTGATGGGTTCAATCTATGCAGCTTAGACTAACCTGTGAAGACTAAAGCAATTCAGCCTTGGGCTTTTCGACTGCCTGTACTTAGCCAGCTTATAAGAGCAACACACTTAGCCTTTTGTAATGTGTTTGACAGAAAAGGCTAGCACTCTACGATATCAGCGAAGCATACATTAAATACATTAAGAACTGGCTAACTTGTTAGCTTTTAGAAGTAGTTGTCAATAGAGAATCATCACTGGGGAGATGTTTCTAGTAGAATGGTTTGGGGCCTGAGGCTGTTAAAGACTTTTATCAATGATCTGGTATGAAATATAAAATCTCCCCAGATAATGTTTGTGAGATTGCCAGAATGGTAAGGACAAGGCAGGCTTATAAAACAAGGTAGCCTGAGCCCACTCAAACACAATACAGAGCTCTCGATTTCAGAACAGGCCCTGCAGAATACAGGCCTATGTCCTGAAAACCACTGATGAACGAAGATCTAGGGGCCAACTCTTCATGAGCTCCCAGTACAATGCCATGGCAACAAAGGCTAATGGGATCCTTGCACATATGCAGTAATAGTGAACTAACTAATAATGAGTAGGAGTATGGAGCTGGCCCTGCCACTGCTGGAAATGGTCAGTGGTAGAAAATGGGGCACAGTTTTGGTGGCTACAGCTTAACCAGAATATTGAAAAAGAGCGGAGAGAACATAAAGGAGCTGCAAACACTAGTTGACAGAAATACTTTCACGTGTTCAATCTGTTTTGCTTCTCAGGGAGATTTAAAGGTGATTTGATTACTGTGTCTCTAAGTACCTTTCCAGGGGGAAAACACTGGGTAATAAGGGCCTCTTTTAGCTTATCAGGGGAAGGCATAATAAGAACCAGTGGCTGGAGGCAGAGGCAGACAAATTCAAACGAGATGTAAGCCCACATCTTTAACCGTGAGGGTGACTGCCTATCAGAACAAACTGCTGAGAAAAGCAAAGGTATATCCTCTGTCTCCTGATGCTTGCTTATCAAGACTAGATGCCTTGCTGGAATATCTGCTCTCATCAGATGCAAGTTTACGGGCTCAGGCCGGGGCAGCCAGGTGAAATTTAATGGCCTGTGATATACACAGAGCTGGACAAGATGATCTAGTCTTTCCTTCTGGCCCTAAAAATCTATGAAATAGTTACAAGACACAAAGCTGTGATCTTCAGGTCAGGACTAGAGTTATCTACCAAAGATCGAAGACGGCTATTAACGTTCTGTTCCTCATCTCCGCATAATATTCATCATCTGGCATGTCACTTTTCTCTGTTGCCTTCTAAGTAAAACATCCAAATCCTAAAAGTCAGTAGGAATTTTGCCATTGACTTAAATGTAAGTGAAATTGGTTCCAAATAGCATTATTTTTCCTTACAAAAAATATGTGGTATAGGTATTGCATTGTATAACATTCCCCTCTAGGCACCAAAACTGATTTGCTGTAGATGACTTTAAGGCTAGGGACAGAAATTACACACAAACTGCTATAAGTGATCAGAAACAGATTCAAATCTGTAACGCAACAGAAGTTCAGTGCACATAAACCACTTTCAACGTGGTCAAAACCTGTTTAAGATAAATCTGGATGGATGTAGCATCAGACTTAATTCATTTAGGTTAAATTGGTTTATTGAACTGCCAACATTGAACCTATTCAGCCTCAGGCTTTTTGACTCTCTGTACTTAGCCTAAATGGTGCTAGATACAAGCAGAACCTGCAACTGTGGCTTTAGGACACGTTTCTTCGCTTTATTATTTTTCATGGATTAACTTATATTTGGGTTTGATCTCATTTAGGCAAGTGTAAATCAGTGTAAAAAAGCGAATTTGATCATGTTTTAACAGTATCAATCTGATGTGAGATCAGAATCTGGTTGGGTCCCATGTATTTGCTAGAGCCTAGTAATTATCAACTCATTTTTGAGTGTTTTTGGTATTTTTGGATGTCTCTTCACAGATTTCTCGGGATTTTGAGCTTGAAGAATTTTTTTGAAAGGGGGATGGAGGATGAGAGAGGAGAATGGAGAGTGGGAGAAAGCTTGCTGCCAGGCAGGTATTTTTTCCCCAAGATCTCACAGCTCTATTAAAAGGTATCTGGAGTCAAATAAAAAGACGTGTTCCCAGTCTGAGCCTATAGGTTACTGTTGCTCGTAAAAATGCACAAACCTGGTGCCTAACTTAGCAAAAGTTTGGGCAACTTTCATTTAAGCACCGCATCAGTTATTTAGATAACCTCGTAGATGGACCTCACCTATCCTTTTGCTTAAAGACCATATCTAATACCTGCGCTTCAGCACTGCCACCTGCTTTCTGGCCACTTCAAGGTGAAGTTAAAGGCACTGAATTAATTTACCGATCAGGTGAATCACATTCACTGTCTTAAAATTGTCAGGGCGTCTGTTCCCCCTGCAATTCCCATGCATCACTCCTGTGAGCTGTAATGGGATTTATGGGCATCTTTGGGGGAGGTACAGCAGTAAAAGTGATTGCCAGGTTTCTGTCTGATAGCACATTGCTGTGCACACAACACGCCGCAGAGCCAGAAGGGAGACATGCAACACGACAAAAAGCTAATGTGAATTACTCCCCCCTCACGCACACTTTCATATCGTTTTACGTGTGTTTATGTGTACACACATGCACGCAAAGTGTGACAAGATCTGTAATCATAACCTGTTCTTCTTTGTACTTTTTGAGGAGATTTCTTTTGATGAACCCACAGAATCCAATTGCAGACCCAGAATTTAGCTGCTTATCTGTTGCATACAGTAGGGGCTGGAAAGGAGAAGGTGAAGGATGGGTAGGCATTAGACGGAGACTTGAGAGAGCTACATCTCTAACAAGCAAGGAAAACATTGCAAGAGGTTGTTCTGGACTTCAGGTATAAAAAGAAACAGGATAGATGTGGGCAAACCATTCCCAGTGACCAGTTCAACTGGTCGGTTTAGCCCTTTTTCTGGTTCCTCAGTTATCCATGACCGGACTTTGTTCCTGCTTCACCTAGGTCAGGGGCAGGCAATTATTTTGGATGGAGGGCCACTTACTGAGTTTGGCAAGCCATCGAGGGCCACATGACAGGCAGCCCAGGGACAGATGCATCTTAATTTTTAAAATTTTTTAGGGGCCCCGTGGGCTGGATAGACTGGCCCGGCGGGCTGCATCTGGCCCGCGGGCCGCGTTTTGCCCACCCCTGATCTAGGTCTTCCACTACTTCCTAGTCTTGGGAAGTCGCACGATGATATTTCTTCTCCTTGATTGGCTAACGGAAACATTGTAACCAGAAGCAAGCACTTCCAGCTGACTTAACAATACCTATCTTTTTGTCTTTGTCCATAAAATATCTGCACTGAGATATAATTTCTTAAACCTGAGCGCAAGTGTCTTGAAAGCAGCACAGACTTCACTGTGGGCCCAGGGCTGTTGGGAGCTCGCAGCGCTCTGCCAGAGTAGCCGTCTGCTGTCACATTGTTAGGCTCGGTCTTGAATTTTGCAGCTGATGTGCGACAAGGCAGAAACCACTCATGCTGCAGCATGTCAGGATCCCAGTTCATTCAGCTGCCTGTACCTGCAGTCGGGGATTTCAGCTTGCAAGGCTACTTCTGCTTTCTCCTCTTCTATGTGGCAGCATGACTGCACAACGCCTGAGCTCCACCTGCGTGTTGCCATGCAGCTCCTCGTATGAGCTGAGTGTTCAAACAACACCTTTGCTCACCCAAAAAAGCTCACCCGCTAAATCGTGGCACCCCATTTCCCTGTAAACATAAGAGCACTGCAGGAATTCAGATTGGATCTTCCTTTTACAGCTTTTCTAATATGGTATTAATTATCCCAGTAGCCTCACCAATAAAGACAATCAGATTAACACACAAAGAATTTGAATATTGAATTGCACTAGCCACAGATTTGCCATCTACCTAGAAATGCATTCCCCCGTGTCAGAACCGTCTACTGATTCCTCCAACCTATTTTTCAACCACGTAAGATTTAACTGTTGCAAATGGAATACTTGTTTTACAGAAGTCCAATAAATCTGCAGTCTGTCTTCCCGGTAATCAATCACAGATTGTGAATCGCATGAGGAAAAATCTATAAGATATGTGCTTCATGTCTAGTATGTTGGGTTATTTTCATGTCTTGTGGTTTGAATTTGGCCACTGTCATTTTAGAGGAATTTCCTGCCATCTGCGTTCAATTGAATTTTCTCACAGATCTGGGCTTGCTTGTAAATACTGGGATCTGGCAAAAGGAGAATCTTTGTTCTTCAGGGGCATTTTTGAAAACCGTTAACATGGTGTTCACAATGTACTAGGTTAGGAAAGAGGTGGAAGGTGAAAAAGGTGCAAATTCCCGGTCTCGGTAATAGCTGGTGATTTTCTCTAGTGAATGGAGGAACAACTAACTGATTAGCCAGTGATAGACTTTATCCTGAGTTATCTTGCCATTTAGTATATATTCCTCATTCGCTGGTGCTTGGTCTTGTAGTGTATGATCCAGTGTTTAAGCAACAAACTGAGCAGCCCCCAACCTACAATTAATTCTCAAAGGGGTCTCATTGTACTTCACCTAACGGTCATGAGTCTGGTTATTACCAGCTCTAATTTGTGTTTTGGCTCCTGGGTTTGCATTGCAAGATAATATCCTAACAGAAAACATGAGCACGAAGAGAAGCTTGGGTATTGCACGTTTCTTCAGAGCTATTTGGGGGACAGGGGGAGCTACTTCCTTCTTACCGTGAAGCGTTCCCTTGAATTTCAAAATGTTTCAGCTGATGTTTCATAATCTCATCACCCGAGCTGAAAGCTGGAGAGCGCTCTGCATTCCTACACACCTTCCAAAGAGTGCATAATCTAATTAAAGACATAGCGAAACGATGAAGCATGGAGGATCAGGTTTAAACATACAAATTCAAAATGATTCCTAGTGGAGGCGGTTGGGTTTTTTTAACTTCTGTCCATTACAAGGCCATGCAAGGGTTAGATGGGATTGTGTGCGTGCTTGTCCACTTTATAGCGCGAAGGATGGTGAATCTTCTGTTTGTTTGAATTCATTTGGTTGAGAAGATTTTAACCTAAAGATTCATGTGTTGTTTGAGCATTCACCACCTTCAAGTCCCTGCCCTGGGCTGAAAAGCAGCTTTCTGGTGAAGAGAGCTGCTTGATTTACTGCTACTGATTCCATAATGGTTTGCTCAGTCTCTCGGTGCAGCTATGGTGTTGAACTTCATGCTGGGCTCTAAGGGTTACACTGGATTAAAACCATAGAATCGTAGAAAATTAGGGTTGGAAGGGACCTCAGGAAGTCATCTAGTCCTGCTTTGAGCAGGGAATTGGACCATCCCCAACTAGATCATCCCAGCCATTGGCGATGTGTAGGGGGTCCCAGAGACTGGTCGTGCACCCCCTGGAAGCACCAGCTGCGAAACCAGAAGTGCCAGCAGAAGTGCACTTCTGGTTTCGCCACTGGCTTGATGATCGGCTACTGGGGAACACCACCCCACCCCGGTCGGCCACTGGGGGACTCCCCCATTGGCAATCTGGTGCCCCCCCTGACTCAGGAGGCACCACTTGTCCATGATCGCAGCCAAGTTTTGTCTAGCCGGGTCTTACAAACCCCCAAGGATGGAGCTTCCGCAACATCTCTGGGTAACCTGTTCCCGTGCTGTACTACCCTCCTAGTGAGAGTTTTTCCTAATATCTAACTTAAACTTCCCTTGCTGCAACTTGAGACCATTGCTCCTTCTTGTGTCATCTGCCACCGCTGAGAACAGCCCAGCTCCATCCTCTTTGGACCCAACCTTTATGGAGTTGAAGGCTGTTATTAAATCCTCCCTGTCTTCTCTTCTCCAGATTAAATACACCCAGTTCCCTTAGCCTCTCCTTAGAGGTCATGTGCCCCGGCCCCCTAACCATTTTGTTCACCTCTGCTGGACTCTCTCCAATTTGTCCACATCCTTTCTGTAGTGGGGGGCCCAAAACTGGGCACAGTACTGCAGATGTATCCACACCAATGCTGAATGGAGGGGAAGGATCACTTCCCTTGACCTGCTGACAACACTCCTACCCATGCAGCCCAGGATGCCATTAACCTTCACAACAAGGGCACACTGCTGGTTCATATTCAGCGTATTGTCCTCTGTCACCCCCAGGTCCTTTTCTGCAGAGCTGCCGCTTAACCAGTTGGTCCACAGGCTGTCCCCGTACAGCAGAGCTGCCGCTTAACCAGTTGGTCCACAGGCTGTCCCAGTACATGGGACTGTTCTGAGCTAATTGCAGGACTTTGCACTTGTCCTTATTGAGCCTCATGAGATTTCTTTTGGCCCAGTCCTTCAATTTGTCAGGGTCTCTCTGAATCCTAGTCCTCCCCTCCAGTGTATCTACTACTCCCCCAGCTTGGTGTCGTTTGCAAACTTGCTGAGGGTGCACTCCATCCCATCCTCCACATCACTGATGAAGCTACTGAACAAAACCGGCCCCAGGATTGACCTTTGGGGCACTCCACTTGAGACTGGCTGTCAGCTAGACATAGAGCCATTGATTACTGCACTCTAAACCTGATGATCCAGCCAGTTTCCTATCCACCTTACAGTCTCTTTATCCAACCCATACTTCCTGAGCTTGCCTGCGACAATGTTGTGGGAGACTGTATCAAAAGCCTTGCTGAAGTCAACGTATATCATGTCTCCTGTTCTCCCAGCACCTGCAGAGCCAATTATTTTATTATACAAGTCAGTCAGGTTGGTCAGGCATCCATGCTTGGTGAATTCATGCTGACTGTTCTTAGTTACCACCTTCTCCTCCAAGTGTTTAGAAATGTATGCATTGAGGGCCTGCTTCATAATTTTTCACGGACTGAGATGACTGTCTGTAGTTCCCAGGATCCTCCTTCTTCCTTTTTCTTAATATGGGAACCATACGTGCAGGACCTCATCCAGGACCTCTCCCAACCACCATGAGTTTTCAAAGATAATGGCCAGTGGCCCTGCAATCACATTGACCAACTCCTCAACACCCTCAGATGCATTATGTCTGGCCCCATGGACTTGTACACATTCAGCTTTTCTAAATAGTCCCTAGACTGTTCTTTCACCAGTATTGGCTGCTCACCTCCTCTCCAAACTGTGTTGCCAGGTGCAGTAGTCTGGAAGCTGATCTTGCCTGTGAAGACTAAGGTAAAAGAAGGCATTGAATGCTTCAGCCTTTTCTGCATCATCTGTCACTTGGTTGCCTCCCCCATTCAGTAAGGGACCCACACTTTCCTTTTGTTGCTGACATACTTGTAGAAACCCTTCTCGTTCTGTTGGTCTCAGACCTCATCACCATGAGAAATAGTTTTGCGGGACAGATGAGGTCCTTGATAGCTGTGTGGACCAAGTGGCTTCAAATGGGTGCAACAGAGTGGAGTTGAACAGTGAGTGCAGTTGCT
>NW_005842168.1:1206581-1229211 GCF_000455745.1 Alligator sinensis | reverse complement strand
CAGGAGTAGAGCCCTCCCGTAGTTTTGTTGCATGGAGAGGAGTAAAAAGTCAGCCAGTGTTGTTACGGTCAATACAGTCTCTCGATGCTCTTCAGACTTGTTTTCAGCAACGCCTGCTTTCCAAACATTAACAGGGTACAGTTAGGACCTCAAAGAACTTGTGTTCAGAGACCTCATTCTGACTGCGTCCAGGCAGATCTGTTGCATTTTTACAAAGTTCATTTTTAAAGGAGAATTGCATGTTAGGAATGCTGATGTTGCTTTCCTCACATTTTCCATGGAAAGCTACGCATTGGACACAGTGCAGAAATGGTTAGTGAGGGCACCCAGGCCAGCAGCACATGCCTCAGCCCTGCAAGAAGGGTCTCAACAGCCGTAGATGTTCTTGTGAGCACAAGATTCAGTCGTCTTGTCATGGCTTCAAGCAACATGTTTCAGGTGGGTTGAGACTGCAGCAGCTCATTTTCTGCCCATGTTGAGCAACTGCATTTGTGGCACATTCTACAGGTGCACTGAAACATTGATCCATATCGTATTGGCACTGAAAAAAGGAAAGTTGACATTATTGGCAACTGGCTTTTTTTGACTGATGTGGCCGATAATGTCACTGATAAATGCTGTGTACGTGGGCGCAGCCACAGCATGCACGTGGCCAGGAGTGCAGCTTGGCAGCGTGAACAGCAGTGTCCAACTGGAAAGTCGGTTGGAGGGAAGGGGCATGGGGACACAAGTTAAGGCCCCCACAGTGAGGGAGGGAGAGGGCTGGGGCAGGGGCAGGCACTGCACAGCGCGGGTGGGGGGGTGCAGCATGGAGATGCAAATGGCTCATCTGGGAGTACGGCGGGGGGGTGGCTCCTGCTACTGCGCACACACTGCGGGATGCATGGTGGACATGTGCCCCTGGATCTACACGCAAGGCAATGGTGGGGCTGCCGCTGTGGACTGGGGCTGGGGGCAGCGCCGTGCTCTTTCTGGCAGGAACATTGGGCCAGAGCTGCGCTCAGGGCAGGAGGTGGTGGCAATGGGGGAGGGGGAGAGGTTCAGGGGGGCTACGGCAAATTTTGAGGTGGCTGTAGCCGACCCTATAACTCCCCCTCCCAGCACTGTTGCTGCCCACCATGAGCACAGTGCCAGCCCAACCTCCTTGCAGGGAAGAGCCTGGCCCTGGCCCTGGCCCTGGCCTGTAGTGTCAGCCTGACGTTGCCCCATGCACAGATTCGGGGGTACATGCTCCCCATGCCTCTATTGGGGGTGCGCGCAGCAGGAGAAGCCACCCCCCTCCTTGCACTTCCCCTCGCCCTGGCTGCCTGTGTCCCAGCCCCACTCCCTCCCTCACCTCAGGGGCCTCAATCTGCCCCTCCCCACCCCCACCAGGCTCACTACCTGGATGCTGCTCTCCAAGCTGCTGGGTTTGCATATCAGCAATCAGATCGGTATCAGCTGATATGGCTCATTATGATTCTCATTTGCAGTCCAGAATTCCAGCAGTAGTACTCTACAGAGTTGCTCAGCGAGACATATTGGCCGATACCGACCTGATGGCCAATGTGATTCTATGATTAGTAATTAGCCATTGGTACTGGCCAGAAAAATCTTTATCAGTGCACCCCTAGTACATTCATTAGCACTCTTTTGCTCTGTGGCTTCTGGGATGGTAGGTAGAAGTCAGGCACAGTCAATTTTTAGTACATGAAACCATGGAGCTCCTAGTTACATTGGGAATCTTCTTTTCTTGAACGTACTCCTAGTGGCCATGTGCATTTATGCACATGCATGCACACACACATACACATAGGCTAGGTACAGACAGTCAAAAAACCCAAAGCTGAATCGATTCAGTTAGTCTAAGATGCACAGATTAAATTGAAACAGAAGTGACCAGACATTTACCTTTGATTCAGGAAATGCAGCCACGTGCCTGCGGTGGCTCAGACCAGAAGCTCGGCAGGTGCTAGAGTGCAGCTCTCTGGCTGTGTGTTCACTTCCTCTTCCTGCTGCCCCCAAAGTGTCTGGGATTTGCAGTTGAGAATTACAGCAGCAGGACTCTGCAGGGTCGTTCATCGCTTCTTCCTGCTTCCAGGTGCCTCTGGGATTTGTAGTCACAGCCAGCAGTAAGTTTGAGCAGGGGAAGGGGTGTTTAACCCCCCTCTCTGGTCCAGACCCCAGCTGGGGTTTTCCTCGAGGGAGGGGAGGTCGGCTTGCCACCCCCCACTTTGTCAGCCAGCCCTCGCTGGTTCAGCTGGGGAGCAGAGGGGCAGAGCCAGCCCTGTTTGCTGGAGCAGACAGCCCAGCCTAGCCCAGCTGAGGGCTGGAAAGCATGCTGGGATACTGGGGGACTGTGATTTAACTTGAACCAGGAAGGGGTCTGGGACAGAAGGTTCATAAACCAGTTTGACCCAAATTGGTTAAGTCTGATACTACCTTCTACCCGGTTTGTCTTATACCAGTTTCAGCCATTTTGAAATGGGTTTATGTGCACTGAGCTTGTTATATTATGGGTTAAACCAGTTTTTGATCACTTAAACCGGCTTATGGGCAACTTCTGTCCCTAGCCATACCCCGTGGCTTTTGTAAGCCAGTTGATACTATCTAAGGATCTGGCCAATTCTTTTTTGAGAGAACTCACAATTGCACCTCATGGGCCTTATGGCTGTGTGGAACATGCCCCAATTTCAAAAACATCCTGAGGCTTCAAGGTTTCTGATTCTGATTCCTGCTGGCCCAGCATTTCCTCTTGGCCTTCTTCCCTATTCTTTTATAGTCAGCCTCTCACTACCACACTGGTATGAGGGGTTTGCCTTTTGTGAGGCTATGTTAAATGATGGAATACTTAAAGTTGAACACATTTTTATTACGTTGGCCAGCATCACCAGCGTCTTTGTTATGGGTGGGAATGCTTTGTAAATACATTGATGATATGTATTTCTTTTATTTATAATATGATGCGACTATCTCGGCACAGATTCCTCACTTGATCCTGACAGCCCGTCCCATGATAAAACATCTGGAAGCACACCTTCCAAAGGCTTTCCAGCCATGGCTCTCAAGGAGAGGCTTTTTTATATAAATAATGTTTCCAAGATTCTCTGGATCACCAGTTAAATTGGCTTGTTTACCAAACAAAGAGTTGCATTTTACACAGGCCAAATGAGCCTGGCACTGCAAATAGAAAACAGATTACTCTCATTGCCATTAGTCACTCAGTCTTAAAGGGCAGCTCCTCCCTGAGAGGCGAGTCTAAAAATGGCATTGCGAATTTCCGTGTCTTTCTTTGCCTTGTAGTAACTCTAAATCAGATGTGCTAAATCCATAACCAAAATGGTGGGTTTGCCCCTTCCCCCGCCAGCTGCCCTGTGACTTTATGCTCAGCCTAAGTTCTGAGAACTAAGCTGGGTTCTTTCCTTCTTCCACATTTTCACACTAGCAAAGGGGGTACAAGCAATGTAGGCCTTTTGTTTCACTTGTGCAATCCCACGGTCTCCAAATTACATCCACGGTCACACTCCGAGCGTGTTCTGAGTGTGTTGCCCTGGAGTTTGCCCAGATGTAAGCAGTTCTGCTCTTGGCTCTCATTCGTTTCCTGTGACAGTGAACACACCGTGGTCCTATATAAAACTTTCCCCAAAGGTTCAGGAGCTTGTCATTGCTTGCAAAGTGGTCCATAACTCCACCCGTCCTTTCCCCTCAGTGTTGGTTAGAATGATGTCCTCTGCTGCCCCCTGATTCTTCCATTGTACCCCATTGGACAGTCTATTTGCCTGCTTCCCCCACAGTTATCTCCAGACCCTCACTGAGCTCATGTATAAGACACTGTTCTCATGCAAGACCGTCCCTGATGCCCACAAAGCCAACATGATACTAATCAATGCAGACCATTTCCTCTATTTTATTTCTTATGTGGACAAAAAAAGCCCTCTTCTTTATTTTGGCAGACAAGGTTCTTTGGGTGAATATGATCTCTTTTATTAGACCAAATTAAATAGTTGGAAAAAAAATTTTTAGGAAGCTTTTGGGGTAAAAACTCAACATCTTGCATTATTTCTCTTGCTAAATCATCATGTTATTTTCCCTTCTCCCCCTCGTTCTTGTCTTGCTAGCATTTTATTACAAATGTTCAGAGTTCCTTGTGCTGCTACAGCCATTAACCAGGATAATGCTATCACCTCACCCTGATTTATTCCAAATGATCCTGGAACCAGTATGATTAGTGTACAGTGTAGGAATGAAAGACCACCAGCCCTGTTTGTGGCAGGCGCTGGGCAGATGCTTAACTAAAACAGTGTTTGCCACATAGAGCTCAACTTCTTGGTGTGGGACAGGACTCGGAGGCAGCAGTCAGATGAAATGCACAGATGGGTTGGAAAGTTGAGGCAACAATAAAAGGAACAGAGTTTAGTAGAAGAGCAGATGTCTTGGCTTGTCCTTTGCCTGTACACATCATGATCAAAGTTGAAAATGTGATCAAGGCAAATATACTAGTAAGGGGGTCCATGGCATGTGTCAACATGCATCAGTTACTACTCTCGAAATATTCTAAAGGTTTGGAAAAGGAAGGGAGCGGTGAAGGAATACATGGAATCAAGAAGATAAAGAGAAGTAGGGCTGTGTGAAGCTTTGGTCCGTGATTCGATTCAGCGGAGATTTGGCCTTTTTCGGTGGCCGAATCTCCAAATCTGAATTGAGTCAGAAGACCCTTTTATCTCTCTGAATTGATTTGGAAAGATTTGGCGACTTGGACATAGGCACAGCTTTAAATGTTTTTTCTACATACCTCTAGGTAGCAGGGACTCGTGATCGTTGCACTGCTGGCAGCCTCCCACAGAAGCACGGGGTGCTCCTCAGCGCGGTCGGCAGCAGACCCAGAAGTGAACCAGAAGCACTTCAAGTCCACTTCCTGGTCCACTGGGGAGCATGCTGGGGGCCCCCCTGCGCCCACCCAGCTTGGCAACTGGTACCTCCTGGGCCTGGGAGGGGCACCCGGGGTCCCCCCGTGGCCAATCACCAAGCCGGGGGGGTGTGGGGGGCCCCCCAGCACGCTCTCCAGCAGACCCAGAAGTGGACCAGAACTACTTCCGGTCCACTCCTGGGTTCAGTGCTGAGCACACTGGAGAGCTCCCCCGCGCTCCTGTGGGACGCTCCATCCGCCCCAGCACCGCAGCGATCACGAGCTGTGCTGCTACCTCAAGGTATGTAGAAAAAACTTTTAAAGCTGTGCCTGTGTCCGAATCGCTGATTCGCCAAATCAGCATCGAATCATCAGATTTGGATTGGGCCAAATTGAATCGGGGACAGTGATCTGAATCAATGAATTGAATCACTATCCCTGATTCGGGCCAAATCCAAATCGAATAGGGCCCGTTTCGCACAGCCCTAAAGAGAAGTGATGAAGGTTACAGAACACAGTTGTTTTCAGTAGGAAAACCCCCCAAACAAAACCAAACCTTGTGCATAAGTGAATTTCTGCCCTGTGCAACACTACTTCATATTTTGGAGAATTCATTCTTCTCACCCGTGTGCCTGCATTTGGATTTTCAAGAGGCCTGTCCTTCAAAAGTATCAGTCTTTGCATTGTTAGCTCTGTGCTATTATTCTGAAGAGGAGGCAAGCTTTGTACCAAAGAAGAAGGGAAGTTTCTCTTCATGCTGTAAAGGTATTACGTACAAATGACAGCTGTACCATAATTAGTTGCAAGTACTTTCCATGATAAAGATCCTATTTTAGCACAACTGCATTTTGAGCTTGGTAATTTTTGTTTTGGTGGTTAAAATAATGAACTTTATTCTGAAGGGAAGGAGTGTATCTGCAAGGCCTGAAAACAATCAAACTTTTAGGGTTATAAATCACTGTGATACAACACTCATAACTCTCATCCACAATGAATGCTATTATTCAGAGATGCCAAGGTTGTTATGTTGAGATTAGGCATGATAATAGACTTGATAAGAATAACGTGCTTCTTTTGGAGGCTGGGAATGATTTATGATGTACTTAATCTAGTTCCTGGTCTTACGGGCTTAGTTTTTGTAAATGAGATGTTTGCTAGGTACATTGTTGTTGTTCAGCTGCCTCACTAGTTATTTTAAATGAATTATGTTTGACTTTGGAGTGTACATATATTCCTGTGTGCTTGTACCTGTTTGTATAATACACATAGAGATAAGCATGCACACACATGATTACATACACACGTATATATGTGTGTGTGTATGTATATAATCGTGTGTGTATGTAAGTATAGATAATACATATATATAGTATCTGCATAGTGTGTTGTTGCAGTTGACAGTCTATAGGGAGAAGCTTTTGGGCTATGGTGTAACAAGGTCGGGTTCCCAGGGGTGGCTGTGACGCCCCCTGCAGGTTCTGCGACTGTGTCTACCCCTAGGGCACCTTCCCATTTCTCCTGCCATGCCTTGATGAAATAATGATAAATAGGGAGGCTGCTCACAGACCTTTGTGTAGCCCCGGTTCCATGAACTCCCATCGGGGTCCTGGCACCCTACTAGTCCTCACTGATCCTCCACCCCTCACTGGGCCTCTATAGTCAGCTGTGCCTGGCAAGGCACCCAAAACATTAAGGCTCCAATTGCATGGCTCCAAATCCTCCCCTACACCATGCCCCATGCCTCTCAGGTTGTTCGCTCTACAATGTTGTTCCCTCTGTTGGGGCTTCAGCCTCCTTGGCCTCCGCCACTTTACTTTAGTTAGGTCTTCTAGCTTGGGCCCACTGCATCGGACCTGGCTTTGAGGCACTAGGTCTGGCTTGTCCTTTCTGAGCCCCTGGGCTTCATCTGCTGGGCCACAGGCCCCTGTGTGTCTGCGCCCCTCTGGCACCAAGCCCCTGGTCCCTGTCTCACTGCTGCCAGGCACTCTCTCACCACTCCAGGCTCAGTAACTGCTTGAGCCTTGAGCCTGTCCCTGTCAGGGCTCAAGGCTATCTCAGGCACTAATGGGGGGCCTCCTTAACCACCCCTTAAGGCTCCATCCCAAGCCTCTGGTATAAACACAACATAAACACAAGCCCCTGGGCTATAACATAAATCACAACAGTGAAGGTAGCCGTCTGCCTCTTTAAGAGGGCAAACCTTCATTCACCCTTGGGCAAGCATACTGCCCAGCCTGCTGCCTTGTGAGCTCCCCAAGTGTGAGAGCTTCTGCAGGCAACAATCAGCCCAGTGTCCCTGAGGGCCTCTCCTGGGCAGAAGCTCCTTCCCCTGCGGCTGCCAGGGAGAGGCTTCCTGAGCCAGCCTCAGCCTTGGGCGTATAAGCTCCCAGGGCCCAGCCTACCTCTGGTTAGCTGACCATCTGCAGGTGCCTGCTAATTGCCCAGTAGCCTGTAGCCCCAGCAACCTGCAGCTGTCGTGCTCTGCCCACCTTGCAATGCTCCCTGGCCGGGCTGCCTTGATTTTAAAGTAGCAGGGAGCCCCAGGATCTCTGTTACATGTGGACAAAGTGTTCACTGTGCAGTGCATCAAATGCAGAGATCAGAGTGACCAAGAAGTCTTGCCTTAATCTCCCAGTAAACCTTTTATGCATACACTAATATATTCTTGTATAATATTCGGGAGCTACTTGATAGGAATAGATAAGTTGAATGTACACCGAAGAGTGTCCATATTTATTTAAAGTTGTGTTGAAGTGCTGTTGGAGGCATGATGGTCCAGGAAGTATGTGAGAGGCATCAATATATTTGGAGGTGATATCTTTTATTGGACCAATGGCATGGTTGAGACAGATTTTAGCTAAGCTTTCAAGCACAAAGTACTCCTCTTCTTCCGGTCTGAGAGAGAAGCAGAGACAGCCCGAGCTATGCAATTTAATTGAATGAAACAGGTCAGTAGGTTTTTGTTTTATATTTGAAGATATTTATTTTATTACAAAACCCGATGCAGGGGTTTGCTATCCTAACACCGCCCGTAAAGCTAGTGTGTCAGTGGGAGCATCTACACAAGGCGCTAAATGTGCAGTAAAGTAATTCTACTTGGTGTTACAGCCAAAACTGTCCTAATTTGTTAATGCGCAGTAGAATTAGTTTACTGCGCATTAGCGTCACAGAAAGCCTGTGTGGTGGTGCTCGTCCGCAGTAGCACCGGTTACTGCGCATTCAGTTAGTATCTGTTGTTACAGGCACTAACTGAACGCACAGTAACCACGGTTCATTAGTGAACGTGCATATGCGCCCACTGTGGCTAAGACTAAAATTGCTGCTTGATGACCTCAAAGATTCCTGTTAAAATTAAGGGTTGGTGTAAGCCTGAGTCATTGTACTAAGTCAAGTTACACCAACCTGAGATTCTGGCCTAAATTGCGCAAGTAATGGGAAATCGTGTGCTACCTATCACATCACTAATGGAGGCCCAGCACTTAAAAGCAAGCAAATGAAGAGTTTAGATGATCATGAGGTTACATGGCCCAGAAAATAAAACACAAACACATTAGACCAGATCCTTCACCAGAATAAATCAGCCCCATTTCGCTGAAGTCGCTAGAAAATATACACAAGCTGAATATGTGATACTTTATCCTCACTGGGCACGTCTACACGTGTGCTGGACTGCACAGTTGTTCATTTAGTACTTTCTTTAAGTACTCATTGCTACTGCACAGTAGCATCAGCATCGTGGTTCGTGCCCGCCGATGCTACAGCGCTGCAGAGCTACGGCGAAGTAGCGCCTCGTGCGGATGCACCCACTGAGTCCAGAGAACTGCGTGTTGCATCACAGCACAATAGCTTTAATTTAACTCAGATATGCACCTGAACCAAGTGAATGATTGAGAGACAGAGAAATCAAAATTATCAGTCAAGAAGTGGGCCAATAGTCAGGTTAGGCAAGCTGCCAGAGCATCACTTCCTTTTCTGAAGTATAACTTGGTTTATGAAAGATTATACATATGTCTCTGGAAGTCTGTAGGGTCACAGAGTGCTGAAAGTTAGAAATTTCCAGAAAGCAGTATTCAATATTATATTTTTAAAATGTATTATGAATATATATCCTATTATTTTTGGCTTTTCCTTCACTTTATAGCTCTTGATAAACAATTGGTTTTATTTGAACAGAAGATTTTGTTTCCCCAAACCGTGATCCTCCTTGTGGTTCATATGTACATAAATATAACCCATCATTTGTGGCATCACACAATTGCTGTGGGGATGTTTCTGAATAATGTTCTGGCAAATCCCGCTTGGTGACAAGTGGTATGATTCGAGGATTGAAAAAGGAAGCCTGCCTTCCTAAAACAAAATAATAGCTTAATAGCCAGCAATTGTGCTTTCCGGAAAGCAGAGCATCTGCCGAGATCCAGTTGAAGCGCAGAGACTTAGGACTGCACAGTGCAGCTCACTAGGTTTCAAGGTGCGTGGGCCGGTAAAGCCCATCCTGGCCGTGGAACCTCTTGCAGTCATGGTTGCCTGAGACTTGAAGGCCCGTTGGGCTGGTGTAGTTAATGCCCATTTGCAGCAAGTTTGCTTGGAACCAGCTTTTGGCAGATGCCCAACACAAAGCTCAAACTTGCATCTCAGGGTCTACCAAGACACCCGAATCTTTCTGCAGTTGAATCCCTACCGATGTGAGCGCTTGGAGGCCAGATCTTTACTGAGCGGGGAAGCCTTTTATGCTTGTGATATCCCCATTTGCACTGCCTCTGACACACTGCAACTGCGTGAAAGATGGGATTGAGGGTGCTAGGGCTTCTCCATCCCCCCGAAAGGGCTCATCTCTGCTTCAGATGTAGCCTACAAAAGGGATTTACCCTCGTTTCAGCAAGCTGTGTCCGGCCCACAGGTGTTGTCGCACTAATGCTGACCACGAGAGTGGCCGGAGACCTAGGTGGCACTACAAAATGTACACTGCAACCCCATTTCTGGCAGCTGAGTTATCCCCCCGCTCCCAGAAGGCCTCTGCTTCTGTGCAGCAGCTGGCAGGAGGCATGGCCAGACCCACCTGGGGCCATCTGACAGCTTTAGCAAACCCTTCGACAGCTGAAGCCTTTCCAGGTGCATTTTGTGTTCTGGCCCACAGCTGTCTAAGCGGGCTGGGCAGAGCTGCTGGAAGCACGTGGTGGGGATACGCATGTCTGTGCAGGTGAGCTCTGGTGCATTGGTCCTGGTGGTTGCTGCCTGCGGCCAAACCTTCTACCTGCCGAACCAGGTGAGTGTAGACAAGGCTGCAATAAACTACCTAAGCCCTGATTTGTACTTGTGTTTCAAGCAGGCATAAAGAATGGAGCTGTCCGTGATTAAATTTGGGCAGATCCTCAGTATTATAAAGCCCGCAGGCCTCCCATTCATGCACAAAGGGTGGTGTAGGTGAGTGGAGCCAGGGATGCTCATATCTGTGAAGGGAGGGGAGAAGAGAACGTGGATCTGTGGTCATGATGACAGCTACTAAACTGCATGGCTCATCAACACAGTTGCTGGAGAGCAGCTCTTTTACCTTCTCAAAAGAGGAGAGATGGACCCCCACCCCTATCTGCACTGATATTTGGCTGAAGATTTTGCACAGGAGTCAGGACCCCGCTTAGATGATGAACTTGACTGTGTGGTTGCGACTCGCATATCCTTTGCCTGCAGAGGAACAGTTTGGAAACTATGTGGTTAACACTATGTTTGCTTAAGGCATGAGGGGGAAAAAATATGAGTATCAGGAAAAAGAAAAATGATATAAATTCCCAGAGCATTCACAGCCAACTACTTAATAGTTTTCATTGAATTAATTTTAAAATAAGAACCTTGTTTCCTTTATTTAATAGAACAAAACGACTTCCATATTCTTGCCTGTAACAAGCAAGGTTATTATAGCATTCTGCAAACAAAGTAGGCATTAAAGTCCCTTCTGCCCATATGTGGAATGAATAATTTTGGGCAATGTATTTATTATAAGCACACCATGCACTTAAAACTTTTACTGTAGTGGTGACAGATCCAGCACAGAACTCGATTGTTAAGTAGCGCACACACCTCACTTTTATACTGTGTAAAAATTTACCAACTTTTTGAAATACTGTTGGGTTCAAAGGAAAATGTGAGCTCATTTGGCTAAATTTTGGGTGCTACTTAAAATGGCTTTGGTTTTGAAGCAGAGTAGGAAGGTTATGGTGTGATTAAATGGATGTTGCAGTAATTAATAATTATGAAGTGAAAAGTTTGGATCGGGTGCCCCTGCATATGGGAAATGCCACTGGGTCAGACACCCTGGTTCAAAATGTCCATCTCTGGAAACAATTTAAGACTTCCCCCTTACTTAGCAGATGCTGGGCCATGCTCGGACGTGATGTATAAGATGCTGTAGGACTCCTTCATGAACTTCAGGTCTTAGCCCCTCTACACCCAGTGTAGGATCAGGTGTTTCGGTTTGAGGAGACACAAGCAAGTGAAAGCCGAAGTAGCTGCTACCCCATACACTTTTTATACTTAATTGCTTTTCTTTGTTGCACTCTTCTTTCCTAGGGCTCAACCCTGCAAGGTGCTGAGCCCACAGGTCCCATTCTGGCAACACATGTTCTTATCTTTAATCATGCAAGTTATCTTGGTTTAGACTCCCAAGGACTTTTTACATACATTGAGACTCGGAGGGCCATGTTCAGAGGTGATTTGAAAGGGCTGGAGGGGCACACAAGTTACCCATTGATAAACAGATGCGAGTCTGAAGGAGTTGAAGCCCAGAGGGGTCTAACTGGATGTGACAAGCACGTTGCGGGGTCTGGGAGAGCATGTAAGTCACACAGCGTCGGCTTCCTGTGGACTCGCTCAGACCCACCTCTGAATTTGGCCCGCTCTCTCTCTCTGATGTGGTCCCCCCAGAAAGTCTTGGGCTTGGCAACACGAGCAGCTGTTTCAATTTGTCCAATGTTATGCTGGTGGTGTTGACTGGAAAAAAAGAAAAAAGCCAACTTGAATCTAAAGGTAGTTAAAAAGCATATTTCCAATGTCTTCTGGCAGCTTCTATACCAGCCTCCTTTCAGAATACGCCTCCCCAAGTGCAGCTCTTGCCTCGTGGGATAACCTGCCCGCTGTGCCTTCAAGTCCAGTGGCAAGATCCGATTAGTCTCTCTCTAAACCTCTCCCTGATTTCCCAGCTTCTCTCTAAATCGACGTGCTCCTCTCCACCCTTGCCACGCCACGTTGGCAGCTGTTGCTTACAGGGGCCATGGAAGTATAGATATGCAATACATATATTACAGAGCACCTTCATTGTTTCAATCAAACCTGTACTACTTCAGATGATCACCCCAATTGTGGATGATTTGGGTACCTGTCCAAATGGGAGCCAAAGCATAGATTGGTTTTAAATAGGGGCAGGAGGGAATCACAGGATGAGATCGATACCCGCTTCGTGTTCACGCACGACTTCGGAGAGTTCACTGCATGCTCCTGTTTTTCAGGAGAGGTTGTGTGTCGTTTAGATGCTTCGTCCAGGGGAGAAAGTCTGTGACTTCGTTTTTGTGCTGAACTTATAATGGAAACAGCCATCTACTTTTACAGTGAAGAAATAAGCCCGACTACCCTTGCTACTAGGGCCCAGGTGTCATTTTCATTCACACCCTTGTCATATCCTGGAAGGCCGTGCAACCGCACAGGTGTGATAGAGGGCAGAGCTTGGGCTTCCTAGTGGAACATGCCAAAGCTTTATGCTTTTTGAATTTGACTTCAATTAAAAAAAAAAAATTCCTTTGGAAGCCCTCCATTCCCTTTCAAGAAGCTAACTTCTTGTTTTGGTTTCCTGTTGTCACTGTGTATGACATCGAAACAAGATGGATCAATGCCAAAGCTCAGGTGTCTCATCAAAACTTATCGAACCTCCTAAAGATCTGTAAACACGGTGCCAAATCCAGAGAAGTGCCAAGGCCCTGCAGCTGGGTATCTTGAGAACCGGGCCTGCAAGCTAGAAACTTCTTGAATACTGGTTTTCTCATTAAATTTCTAGGGCTCCTGGCTTTGGAGACAGTAGTTTGACACAATTATGGGACTCAAGCTAATGGACAGCTAGCTTCTTTTTGGAGGAAGCACTCAGCTTTTGCATACTGGTCCCTAAGTCAGACTGGAATTAACATTTTGGTAGAGATGTCAGCTCTTCTACTGTCCCAGCTAGGGGCCAAGAGTCAGACTCATGGCTGGTCACTACTGACCAAGAGTTATATTTTCAAAGGTCAGAGGCATAGAGAAATAGGAGTGGGATGTGGAGAAGCTTGAGAGAGTCCAGAGGAGAGCCACGCGCATGATCAGAGGACAAGAGAACAGGCCTTATGAAGAGAGGCTGCGAGCCATGGGACACTTCAGCCTGGAAAAGCGCAGGCTCAGGAGTGACCTGGTGGCTGCCTGTAAATATATAAGGGGTGTACATCAGGATCTGGGGGAATGCCTGTTCACCAGAGCACCCCAAGGGAAGACAAGGTCAAATGGTCACAAACTCCTCCAAGACCGTTTTAGGCTGGACATCAGGAAGACTTCTTTACTGTCTGAGCCCCCAGGGCCTGGAATAGACTGCCTCCAGAGGTGTTGCAAGCACCTCCTCTGGACACTTTTAAGAAGTGTTTGGGCGTTTATCTTGCTGGGATCCTTTGACCCTAGCTGACTTCCTGCCCCTGGGGCAGGGGCCTGGACTCGATGATCTTCCGAGGTCCCTTCCAGCCCGAATGTCTATGAAATCTATGAAAAAAAAGAAACAAACCTTTGAAAGACAGTGACTCAGTGGAAGTGTTTGGGATAACTTCACTTACTTCATTCCAGCCTTTTTTTGGGTCAGATTCTCTTGACGAACCCTTGTTTGGAATGGTTTAGACTGGCAGATCCAACTTGGGAAGGGCATTGAACTAGGTGACCATTGCGAGGTCCCTTTCAGCCCCTTTTTACTGTGATTCTCTGTTTCTTTGGTTTGCAGTTCTCTGGGGGGACGGGACTGGGGATCGGTGTTTGTAGTCACTTGTTCGGTCCTTCCCTAAAGACACACAGAAATACTTCTGAATGTTTCAAAGGAGAACAGAAAATTGTTTCTCCCAGAAAAGTCTATTTTACCTTTCCTTAACGCTGTAGATGCCAAGCAGCTGCCTGGAACATCTGTTCTCGCGTTGTGCTCCAGGTTTGTTTGCTGTCATTGTTTGATGGGAACACCTACATCGCATACAGTTCATGACAACAACACAAGCTTTTTAATTGGATGCATGGATTCTGTTGTGCCTGGAAGACCATCATGTTGTGTTTACTGTGGAGGGGGAAAAACCTGAAAAAACACTCTGCGAGTGGCAAACGGGGATTTCTGACCTATACTGAGTCTTGCACCTGATCCAACTTTAGCAACGTTTTAAATTTACAATACTGATGTCAAGAAGAAACTTGCAAATAAATCATGGTTTATAGTCTCGATAATGCGGTGTCTGTTCCAACTGATATTTTATTTCTTCAACCCTTTGATTCATTCCATATGAAGGCAACAAAAATTTCCATCAGGATGATATGGTTGTTTCTTTTCTTAGAACTTGAATATCTTCAGCATGGCTTGGGTGACCGAGTCCTTGAAATTTACATAAATCAAACTTGTACTGTATGGTTTGTGATGCTCGGTGTCTTTATTATTTGATGATTAAAGATATTGCAATTTACTAATGAAGAGATGCATTTTGAAGAGCAAAGGTCAGGGCTAGATTTGAAGACTTCCATTGCCTGAAATGTCCAAAGTAATTTTAATCAAGGAATTTCACTTGCCGTCATCAAAGTACTTTTCCTTTCATGATTCGAAAGAGTCATACTGCTGATGTTTATAATTATAGTACACCACCATCAAAACCTTTGCTCATCAAACTTCATTACAATGATTTATTTGACGTGGAGTAATACTTGTAATGCAGAACAGAAACAGAGCTATTGATTTACCAGCAAATTCATTAAATTTGTGTAAGTATTATTGCCAATAGATACATCACCATCCTAAATTATTTTCTCCCATTCTTTGGCTTTATAGTTTACTTCTATCTAATAGTTCCATATAACGAATGGAGAAATCTAACATTTTTACACATTAGCAAATATTGCCAGGATGGCTTTGAACTGTTGCATTTTACTATTGTAAGTATTTTTGGTTGGTTCAGTCTTCACTTTCAAAAAGACATTTTCCTTTCCTACAAAGAAATTTATAATTTGGTGAGTGAACTATCCAGATTGTAGATGGATAACGAATAGATATTATATAACAACCAGTAGGAAAAGATTGCATTATTCTGCCTTTTTTTCGTCACTGATTAGGTTGGGTTGATCCAGAGGTTGCAGGGCTAAGAATTTCTTTTCTATTTTTCTTCTTCTTCTCTTCATTGCTGTGTCTTCTAGAATCTACATTTGACCTATAGAGGTGGGTCCAAATGTTTCTCTGGACATTTGAACAACATTTGAATGGAATGGCCCCCACTATGAAAATTTGGCCCCCAAATTAAAAGTTTTTTACCTTTTGGGAGCTGCTCAGATCGCTGAGGATCATTGTTTACAGGGACTCTGCAACTGCTGACACTGAATTTTTGGGTGGTTTGCCTTCCATTGTCTGTCTTGTTGCTTTCCTTTATTTTACGTCTCTGGTTTCTGTATCTGGGTCCAACTGTACTGAGAGACTCTGCCAGACACCGCACTAAGTACTGATGTCACTCGCTCAGTACAGAGCATCTCCTGCAGCATGGATTCTGTTGTGTGGTTTTCCTTGCCTGGCCGAGGGCATGATTTGTTTTTTTAATTACGAAGATAATTTATTTCTTTGGACACAATTCAAGCAGCCGAGAACAATGTCCAAATATCCCAAAATGCCTATGACAGGTTTTCCATGTAAACAAAAATCGCATCTGTCCCTCAGGACCAACTCCTATGAGTGCATATCATGAAATGTTGGCTATTTTTATAAGGTATGTTGATGAAAATGGAGAATGATGTCAATATGGGGAGGCTCTCTTGGAACATGGAGATCTTATGTTTCTTCATGAGCTTGGGTAAGCAGACCTCTCCTTTCCGCTATAAACCTGTCAATTAATGGGCTTAAGTTCTGGCGATTGATAGCATATGACCTTTTACTTCAATCTGTACCTAGGGAAGAGCTACGAATCCCAGTGAAACCGTAGAATGTGAGTAGCCAAGGGTCATTTGAGACAATGACGCGAGTAGATAGAAATCGTGAGCTGAATTACTAATTGGGCCTAAACTGAGCTTTCTTTCAAAAGAAACTGGAGTCAATTAGTGGGAGAGGAATTAGGAATTCCAAAAGCTTCCCCCGCTCAACCTCATTCTCCAAACTTCAAATCTGTTTTTTGTCAGAGGCTTTGAAAACAAATATGAAAAGGATCCTTTCCCATTTACTTTCTCCCCCTATGGATAATCCATGCCACCAAGATATGCCCAGTGTCAGGTAGGAAGAGAGATCGAATCCCACATCTTTTGTTGAAGGAAATCTAAAGCACCTGCGGGGGCGGTTGAGCTGCCCGATAGTAGATCAGAAGTCATTCAAAACACTTGCTCGTGGCAGTCATCAGTAAATCTTCGATTGGAAATTTGTGCCCACTCAAAATGGATCCTAGAAGAGAGCTAAACCTCCCGCTTCAGGACACAACCTGACTTGTAACTGATGGAGCTAGAAAGAGCCTCTCCCTATGAGGTTAAATCCCTCTTCCCACTTCTGGGTTTCACCGGGTAAAAAATCAGGCCCAGCCTGACAGAAAACACATTGAGGTCAAGCCTTCTCCAGGTGGCATCCCCGTCCATATACTCATCTAGCCGTTGTTGTGGCTTCATCTGCGTGGCAGGGAAACGCAGTGGGAGAGAGCCCAGCATATGGTATAGGGGTGCAGGGCACATCCTTTTATCTCCCATCGCTCAACTGTTTGTTGCAGAAACTGGATGTCCTTTATCTTGCAAGTGTTAAATATTTTATGGTCAAACCATCATTTATGCTTTTGCAAAATGTTCTGCCTTGTGATCCGGTTATTCTATGGCTAGGAGAAACGGCTCAGGATCTTCTCTCTGCGAATCTCTCCTTGGTTCTGTTAAGCTAAGTATCTCAGGACATGAGTTTCCTACAGCCCCCCTGTATTTGGAAACTGAAGAATCACTGGAATCCTTTCCAACAGACAGAAAACAGGATGAAACCAGCTAGCCCAAATTTGAACTGCTTAAACTAGCTATAGCTGCTTTCTGCAACTAAGTGGAATGAACTCTTTAAACCCTCTTAAAAGCATAACATTTAAATATTCAAGGTCAAATCCTCAGATGATGCAAGTCCATTGACTTCAAATTGAAACGAAAGCAGCAGGAGCTCCGCTCGTTTACATTAGCAGTGGATCTGCCCTTCGGTCTCCCTGCGATGTAATTTGATTTCGGTGAGGTTTCATGGAAGAAACTGAGGGTAGAATTTGGCTTTATCGGGTTATTACTGGGGGCCTATATCTGGATAATCCAGTAAGGCTACAGGACTTGTCCTTGACAGTTAATCTGTTTATTTGGAGGGTGAAGCAGGAGGACAACTTGTCAGACATTCCTTCTTTCCTAGAATTTTTTCAGTTTTACAGAATTTCCAAGAATAGCCCCTCCGAGTCTCCCGAGGCTTGTAAATGTCATTCGTTCCATTAATAATCTGACAGCTATTCCAGCTGATGATCCAGCTATTTTAAAGAGCCCCTGATTGGAAATTTAGGCATCCACAAAGGCAGAAGGTCCAAATCTCAAGGAATCACAATTACTTATACCTGAAATTTGATTTCAACCCCTGCCTCCCCCCCCGCCATTTTTTTTTTGTCCACATCATCAAAGCCAAACACATTCACTCTTTAACTTCTTAATCTCTTTGTGGCTTGGAAATGCAAAGCCTGGTGTATATCCTCATTTCTTTTCCTTTGGACTCAAAGATGTATCAGTGTTGGTAGCTGACAGACTTTAAAAAATGAATACCCTCCCCTGAATAAAAATCTTCCCTTTTTCAGAATTCATTTTCCATGTAGTTTTGAAAGAAGCCTGATTTCTTCAAGGAAAATCCAGGACTGGGTTCTTCTTCTCTGTTTCCAGCCAGAGCTGCACTACTACATAGGCAACTGGGATTCATAAGAGGGAAAACAGCTTTCAGAGTGAACAGCTTATAGATTCATAGATTCATAGATGCTAGGGTCGTCCCTGGGTTTCTTTCTTTTTCTTCACTCTTCTTTCAGAAGTGGCCTAGCATTTCCTTCAGACCCCTGTACAGATAGCAAGATGGAATATGTGTTCCTTTGCCTGGATAAAATCTGATGGTAACAAAAAAAAGGTAAAAACAGAGTTTTAGAAGTGCTTCTTCTCTCCTTCCATTCCCTCTCCTCATTTACTTCCTTTTACTTGCTCAGGGAGTGGATTTTCAAAAGTAGTTCAGGGAGTTATTCATCAGTGGAGCTTGTGCTCCTAATTCCCTTGGGTGCTTTTCAAAATCTCCCTCTAAGTTTTAAAATTTATTGTAAAGCTTTCTCCTGTCTGACCGTGGGTAGGCAGCACCTCAAGAGAGGTTCAGAGTTAGCATCCTAAAATATGAGGATGTCTCTGAAGCATATTTGAATTATCCAGGTTTCTTCTATGCAGTGGTTGTGCAATCCCGCAATATCCTCAGTGTTTGTTGTAAGATACTTTTTTTGTGGAGTTGATACTGGATCTTGCCACCAAATATTAAAAGGAAAGTGGTCCAAAAAGTCCTACTCTGACAATAACTTCCCTGATTGTGAGGGCTGGGTGATCCTTAAGATCCTTAATATATGTGTCTTCACAGTATTTGGAAGGCCTGGCTATAATTCCTATCTGGCCAAAAGGGAATTAAGGCATAAACAGACTGAAGAGCTTGCTGCATAGTCGCCTAAGAACTGAACCCTGATTTCCATAGGCTGTGTACGCACACTTATATAATCTGGGATAACTCTCCCACATTAGTTTTTCTGGTAGAGAAACTTACCCAGAGTAGCATGTGTAGACATTCAAATGCTGAGGCCCCAAAGAGTGGAGAACTTGCAGTGCTGACACTATGAAGCCAGGAGGGAGCCCTGAATCTGTGTCTCAGTGTGCTCTGCAGCGTCCCTTTAGTTTGCCTGGTGACAGATGGCAGCAGTACAAAGGGCAGCCCTGACTAGCTGACTCAGACTGCCTATGGGCAGCCTGTGTTTCCTTGCAACACAATGTGGAGATTGTGAAGGGGGCTTGTTTTCTCCCTGTTGGAGCAGCAGAGTCCAGCGAGTGATACACTGTCTCCCTGGTGGGGAGTGGGGGATGCTTGAGGACTATGTCCTCTTCTGGGAGAAGATTTAGGCAAGCGCATGGAGCACTCCACCCTTAACTTTTAAGAGGAAGCAGATCACACGGTGTGCGTACATATGTACTAACTTTCTGGTTGTTAAGCCGACTTAACTTTGTAAAGTTGACTTAACTGTCAAAGCGTACACACGTATGTGGAACAGAGTTGTCTTCAATGTGGTGCAAGATAATACACCTTTAAGGAGTCACATTAGTTAAGCTGACTTAGCTCACAAGATGGCTGCCACCATGTCAAGGACCTGTACATGTGAACGCTCTGACGTGGCTTAACTTAAGTTGACTTAGTTAAGTCGCCTTATTTTAAGTTGACTTAGTATGTACGTACGCACCCGCAACAGTTACCTTTTGCACAAAAAGCTCAGGTTGAATGAGGTGAGGCCATATTGGCACACTGTATAGGTCTGCTGCAACCTACTCCTAATTAAGGCGGGCTAGCATATAAAAGGAAAGTGTTTTTGGGGTAGAGTTTGGTATTGCAGAACTTGATAATGAGGCCTGAAATGTTCAGCTACTTGGGATCCTACTTCGAAAAGCAGTAACATTATTCAAACTAACCTGAGAAACCTGTGACTTTCATCCATTAATTGTTGTGAGCCAGCTATGCTACTGGGTCTAGTGAGAAGATATGCTCGGGCTTTGGGGTCTGCTGCAGTATGTGCTTCCTTTATTTGAAACTTTGTGAGCTTGGGTTAGGCTTGGACAGTAAAATGATCTGGAAAGCCTTTGTGCTAACTTCTTACTTTGCTGATCCTTTTACCCCTCACAAGCCAACGTAGATGTAGTCTCTTCTGATCTTGAACTGCTTTGACTGTAACACAAATTAAAATGAGTCTGAATTTCTTATGGTGGGATGGAAACTCCCTATCCTGTAGCTAGTGAAAATAGGCCTGCCACACACATTTACCATACAGGGATACCAGCCCCTCTTGGGAAGAGCTACTTAACAGTGCAATGCATAGTCACACCACACCATAGAGCAGGAAGTGAAAAAGATGACTGCATTCAACTGAAACGGCAAGAGTATTGGAATGAGGTTGTAATTACCCTGGAATTTTGCCAATATATCACATTTAACACACACTTTTTTTGTAAGAAGTGGCATGGGATCTTTAAATTCCTTGTTTGGTCAGGGCTTCCATTTTTCATTTAATCTAATTTTGTACCTCCAGGAACACAGTGGTAGTAATACCATCCTGCAGCACCCATTCAGTCTGGACTCCCAGGAGCATGTACTACCTGCTCTTGAGTCACCAATGACACTTCTCTCCGCACCTGGGTTTTCCTTGGATGTCTCTCCCAGATTCTGATCATGCTCGATGTTACTTTACTTGTGAGACTTGACAGAGTCAAAGTCTGAGATTAAATGGCTGCAGTCCTGGTGCTCTCCATGGGAATTTTGGCTCCATTGGCTTTGGCTAGAACTTGGGCCTATTTCCGAATAGCTTAAAAACATTCAGGGAACACCCGTCACCTTTATTCACCCAAAGTATTGTTTTTGTTTTTTTCCTAAAGGAAATTATTTGAAAAAAAGGTTGCGGCTTTTGCTGAGCTTCAACTTGTGTTCATAAAAATATAAAGCTCCTAACCCTATCCAAGCTAGTAAAAAGTTGGCAAGATGGCAACCAACAGAAAATTATGTAGTTTTTGGCAGGAGGCACTCACTTATATTTATTTTTATTTGTTCTCATTTATCTGGAAGTCCTTTGCCACTTGTTGTAATAAAAAAAAAGTCCAGTACACATTATTCTAGTAACTAGTGTAACATTATTAGTTCCAGGTAAGGCAATAGGAATTACATCAGACACACCGATGTACTTTAGAAAATTCAGGGATGCAGTTTCAGAGGGAAAAATCATAGAGAGAAAATGAAGAGATGCTTATTGTGGTTATATTATTAATCTGCTCCATGCTATGATGGCTCAAGTATAGTTGCACTGAAATAAAAGACAGAGAGGAGAGCCAAACCAAGTAGTCAAGGAAGTGCCCAAAAATATCTTTGGCGCTGAACGTGCTTATTAGAAGAGAGAACCCCCTCCAGAACCAGCTTCTGAACTAGATGGGAAATCCTGTGAGTTCTTTCAGGCAGGGACTGTATTATTTAACTGTACAACAGGTAACACAACAGTTAGGATGTTCAGTCAGGGCCTGTCATAGAAGTAAAGTGATGGTATGAGAGAGAGACATAACATAACTGTTGGTGCAGTCAACACTAATGGGTATGCATCATCTTAGTGATATATTTAGATGGAGTATTTTCCAATGGGGAGAAATTAGAATTGGCATCTGGCTACTGTGGAAGAAATAAAATGAAGGACATGTGAAGATACAACTGTGGTTGGCCTTGCAAGGAGGTTGTACCCTTCTGGACTAGCAATGGAGCACTTAGGCACAAGCACTACCTTGTTGGCCAGCTGAGGAGAGATATTACAGGGAAGTGAAGTAATTTAGTTGGGATGTGTCCAAATTTCTATGCAGGGTGGAAGTGTTAGAGGGAAAGTAATAGCAACTTAAACAGACACCATCAAAATAATAACCAGGAGTCAAATCCTGAAGCTCTTTAATTTTCGTTAGTCGTTACACATGTAAGACGGCGGTAGCATTCAGAGATAATTTTGACTTAGGATTCAGGATGTGGCCCCGTGCATTATAAACAATATTTCCCATTATTACTAAAACCAGTTTAGATCAGGGGTGCTCAACCTTTTTACCTGGCAGGCTGGATTGGCAGTGCCCCATCTGTCTGCGGGCCGGATCCAGCTGGTGGTCCCCATCTGGTGCCCAGGCAGACACAGCAGGCACCATCTGGCTGCATGAAGGGGAACAGGCTGGCCCCAACACAGGGGAAAGGAGCTTGTCCCTGCCTTGTGCAGAGGGAAGGTGCCATGGCCCAGCCCCAATAGGAGGGAAGGGGGCATGGCCTAGCCTTGATCCAGAAACAGGGGGTGGGATGTGGCCCAGTCTTTCAAGGGAATAGGTCACAGCCTGGCTCTATTGCCACATGGAGCTCGGGATTTGGGAATAGGGCACGGAAGAGTGAGGCCATATCAATGGTCACCACTCCCCTGCCACCAAATTACCTGACCCATGGGGAGCCCTGTGGGCCAAATGCCATGGCTCTGGGGGCCGCATTTGGCCCACAGGCCAGAGGTTGAGCACCCCTGCTTTAGATGATTAAATCTGAAAGAATTTAATGTTTAGGGACTGATTCTGTAGTTGTTTACTTGGGCAACATTACCACCAAAGACCTGAGCCTTTAATTTACTTGTTATCAGTTACGTTGTGTGCAGGTTTGCAGATCACTGAGACGGGGCTGTGAAACAAAGGGTTTCGATTTGTTCTTGATCAGTC
>NW_005842168.1:1187261-1206550 GCF_000455745.1 Alligator sinensis | reverse complement strand
TTCCTGCTTCTTTCCTAGCATAGCACCGATCCAGTTGGGTTTCTGGCACAGCAGAGGTACACTTATAGCCTTTCCCCAAACGTTTGCCTTAGCAGCATTATTTATGTGTTTATTAGATGTGTATAATAAATTATATGATGTGCTATCATAAACATACACAATATACTGTATTTTATCATTATATACCATCTCTAAACAATACTTAGTATCATCTTATATTTCCATATATTAGATTCCATAATTATTTATAACTTTGTAAATACTATATAACCATAATGCATTTTATGATGTCATAATTATAGTATATACTGATTTTTTAATATGTAATGTTAAAATATATAAAATGAGAAATGGAAAATTCATATTTAGTTTTATAAATCCTTTTTTCCCCCCATACAAATTCTGAAATGTGTATTTTAAGGTAATAATCAATACGTAAAATGGCAGCAGACTTACTTTTACAGAAGAGGTATGTCAGGGAAATAAATACCTTGTATTTCATACTCTCAACATGGAATTATTTGTTTTGATGAGTCACATTTAAGGGCGCTGACAGACGTGAAGTTTGTTGCGCAGTCAGGCACTGAAAGCGCACTACAGCCGTGCACTGACAAAAGTGCATAGCTGAAGATCGCATTAAATATGCTTGATCTCATGACAGTCTGAACCCTCATCATATGAGGGTTCAGATGAAGGTGCTTCAAAGCAGAGTGCCTTCATTGCCATCTGTCAGCATGGCCGGGAGTAGGGCTCAGCCAACACAGCTCAGCTCTGCTTCCTGTGCTGTCTTTGGAATGGGAGGTGGGGAAGGGAGCAGAGGGAACTTGTTCCTGGGGGTTGCCTAGTTGGTGCTGGGGTGGGGAAGATGGATTGGAGCCCCCTCAGTCTTCTCACCCCACCCTCCAGCGCTGGCTGGGCAACCCCCAGAATGAGCTCCTTCCACTCCCTTCCTCCCCTCCTCCCCTCCCCATTCTGAAGACAGTGCCAGGGCAGAAGGGTGGGCTAGGGGGAGAGTGGCTGCAAAGTCACAGCCAGTCTTAAATGGCAGTTCATCTCCAAATTCTCGGGACCCAACTGTGAACATCTGTTGGGTCCCAGGAATAGCTGTAACTCATGGCGCTTCCTGCAAAGCACCATGAGTTGCAGCAGGAAGCTGTATGGCCTCAGCACCCTAAGTGCACATACTGCCTCTTAATTTTGCCTCGTGCTACGTATGGTTGGAATCTCTGGGGCAAGGACTGTTTTTTATTTGTTATGGTTTTTCATATCCACTGGGAAATTGGGGTCTTGGTCATTGACTGGAGCTGTTGGGCACTACTGAAATACAGATCATAAATACTAGTAGAAATTACTACTTGGCTTCCTATCCTTTATTCCACTATGCTGCTCTAAAGAGCAGCTCTGCGTTTGGCCCAGTGCAAATTGGAAAACTGCCCCCCAAGTACCTTAGTGTCTTGCACTGAAATCCCATACTGACAGGCGATGCTGAATTCAGAGTGCAGGGTTATTAAAAATACGGGGTTACTAAGCAACAGTGTTTATATAAGGCACATTTCTTGTTCCCAGTTCTGCCCTTGACTGTTGTATCTATAAAATAGCTTAAACTAACATCATTGAGGACTTCAGAGTTATGACACAATGAATTTTGATTCTAATGAAATGGGGCCTCTGCTGCCTTCCCTTTAGTTCAGAATATTTGCATAATTTATGGACCCGGCACAGCATTTTTTAGTGGATGGATTGCTTTGGGCATTCCCATTATTTTATAAAACATACTGTTCTATAAATATTAGTTTTCTGAACAGTGCTTCACTTTGGTGGTCCACAAAATAGCATAAATTGTCTCCAAAGGTAAGAACATTCAAAAGAAAACATTGCCGTGAACACATACTAAACTCCCGCGTAGCCTTAGCTATAACATTCCAAAGCACAAGAGAACACTGCATTACATTCAAACTATGGAAAATACTGTTTTCCAAATAAAACAACTTTCCCTTGTCTTTGGGGCATGTATACATTCACTCCTTCTCTGCCCCCCTATCCTCAATTGATTTATATAATGCCTTTCACAAGCCTCAAGACTATTTGTAGAACTACAGAGTAATGTCACATATATAGAAATGTGTATGCTGGGATTAAAGTAATCATTTAAATGCTACTGTGTCTGGAAGAGGAGGACCTGGCAACCATTATAAGAGTCAGTGATGCTGCATAATGTTATAAGACAAGAAGTGGGGATTATCTTCTCCAAGTATCTGAGTGAAGAGAATTACTTTTACATAGGCACTGTCGCGGTGAACGGTTGGGAAGGACAGAATGATGTAGGATCCTCAAAGCTCCCTTAGGACAGTCATTTTCAACCTTTTAACATTTGTGGACCCCTAGAAAAATTTCAAATGGAGGTGTGGACCCCTTTGAACTGTAAGTGTGGGTATTCACATAGTTTTGATTGATCCTAGTCATCTTTCACGGTCCCGTTAGACATAGCCAGTGGATCTCTAGGGGTCCACGGACCACAGGTTGAAAATAGCGGCTCTAGGACCTTCAGTGACCCTGTCTGTAAGTGGGCATTTGCGGTGTATTGTCCTGAAGCAGCTTCAGAGCTAATCATTTCATTCAAAATTTCACAGGTGCATAGGAACAGATCCCAAAGTCCGTGTTCAGTTTTTAATCTGATTAAAAAATCTGATTAAAATATAAAGACAGATTTTTATATTTTAAAAAATATAAAATAGTTATTTAAAAATATAAAATATATTTTAATCAGATTTTTATATTTTATATTTTTAAATAACTATTTTATGTTTTTTAAAATATAAAAATCTGTCTTTATATTTTAATCAGATTTTTATAAAAACTGAAGGACAGAGGGAAGGAAGTGATTGAGGACTTGATGAATAAATCTGAGGATGAGATTAGGTTGGGGGATCAGGGAGGAGACAGACCCAAATATCTGGGAAGATTTATCTAACTAAAAGTCATAAAATAGTTCTTCCCAATCTACTGTCAGACATGGAGACACACTGCTATGGGCAGAGTTAGAGGAATTACTACAGTTTCAGGGAAAAAAAAGAGTACCAACCAAACCCTTCACCTTGTACTCAAAGTGTGTTTAAACAATCGCCTTCTTTTGAGATTCAGGAAGAAAAGATGGTTAGTCTTTATGGTACGCCTGCAGTGCAGGGTTGCAAGGGATTGATTCCCGACCCCCCAGCGTCAGTGCCAGGAACCCACTGGCATCAGCGGGCCTCGACCGGGCTGTCGATCACTGCGAGTCGGTGAGGCGTTTCCGATCTGTTCTTCCTCCGATTGCTGAGCTTGATTCTGATTTCAGTGGCGCGGGTGTGAGTCAGGAGGGAGTGGTGTTATACAAGTGCAAAGCCAATACGCTAGATCAGAAACAGGGCCCAACAGCTAAAAGGAAACGCTACGTTTTGGCGCACAACTGTGCCGTTTTAAAGGAGGGGACCTGATGAGTTTCTGTGATAATTTCAGGCGAGACTTGCCGTTTCGCTTGACATTTCGTAACGGTGGTCTGAGGAGAACGGGGCACAACAGTTTTCCTTAACGCAACACAAAACGTATCAGAGTAGAGTTATATTTCCCCCAAGCTACTAGTTTCTTTTTATGGTATTAACCTCTATGGAGCGTCCTGAATTTATGCAGTAATCCTGAGTGGTAATGTTTGTGTTGGCACTCTTACATTTACAGATGTATGTGCAAATCCAGTCGTCTCCCTCCCGGCTCAACAACTTAAGAGGCTGCTGTGACTCGGTTACTTCTCCTGAAACTGGAATAACTTTCCCACTTGTCCTGGTCTTTGTGGCTGTCAGCATCAGGACTGACTTAGTAGTGCTCCGTTTTGGGTAAAGTTTGCTCTCTACTGTGAATCCATGAACCCCAAAGGAGAACAGGTGCCGATGCATCAAAAAATACAAGTTGTAATGTAGAGAAATGTAAAAGATTGAAGGTCAGATATTTTAGTCTCCAAACTCTTTACAGCCCTACCTAATATGCACGCTGTATCTCTCCTGGTGGACTTTCTTTCTCTATTTATTTCTGCACTTGTTCATGTTCAGTGGGTTTTGAGTGTGGACAGGGAATACAGCACCGTGCACTTCGAGCCTGCAGTGACACGCGCAGGTGAAATCCAGCATCCAAATGGAGCGCTATTGATGTCAGTGCGGTGCTGTTGGTGAACGAGGTCTGTATGTATAGAATAAATCTCAGAACGGGGCTGGACTGTGTAGGGCCAGAACAGCTCGGATAGCACAGAGACTTGTTTTAACTAGACTTTTCTAATACAAAGCCTTGAAAACATTTCTTTCAGTCTTTTTCTCCTTCATATGCACGTCACAGAATTAACTAAAGAGAACTGGTCAAATTGGAGAGAAGGTAGAATTAAGTCTTATAAGCACCAGAGGGTGTTTCCATATGTCATTCCTCTTCTAGAACATGACTTTATCAGAAAAGTCGAGCTGAAGCAGGAATTGGTTACTCAGAACAAATATAACCCCCCACTCCCCCCGCAAATGAACAGCAATACCAGGAATTAGCCAGGTAACAGATTCCTGTATCACTAAAACACACTAGTCTCAAGAGTTTCCTTCAGAAATGATTCTGGGATTGTTGAATTTGTCTTACATACAAATATTAATCTTTTTTTTCCATCTTCAGTGCAAGGAAATAATTAAACATGATTTTGCTCGTGCTTTTACTCCTACATGAGTGAAATACTGTAGGCATCTATATAGATGCAGAAAATGGTGCCGGGTTGTTTTCCTGTATCTGCTTAAGAGAATGAATCTGAACAAAAGATACATTCATTATTAACTTCTTATAGACTGGCCATCCAATTTATGGCTTCAAAGTGTCTCCAGTTAATCTGTCAAAACTGATTTTAAACTTCATCCGTCTTTTCTTTTTGGCAGCGCTCTCTGCCTTGAATCCAGCCGTTTGACATGTATTGTACCAAAGTCACATTTTAAAAACATTTACAGTACACTGCAAAAAACGTCCTGTTTGGCACATCTGCTTTCAATATCATGCATCCCCCAAAAGTGAAAACAATTTGAAAGTTGGCATTGGGAACGGTTCTGCTGTAGCTGTGAGCACTGCACTTAGGTAACTTATACAAGATAGGAAATAATTACAGAAAATGAATTGTCACTGAAATAAAGCGCTCACGTGATTATCACCAATTACAGTTAAGAGCGCTGGCCATCTGCTGATCAGATGCAGAGCACCGAGCCCCAGAACTGGAGAGGTAGGAGCTAAGGAAAGAACTAGTTTTTAAATTATACCTTTTAAGAGCAGATGGTTTCCTTGATTACGGCGCGTAAGTAGCTCTCTCTCCCTCTACGTGAACTTTCGATATCATGGGTAACAGTGCTGAGAGGAAAGCAGCCTCTGCTGAGCTGAAACTTCTCCCCGCACCCTTGCCCCCGGCAGGCAGGGCTGGGCTCTGTTCCTTCCTAAAGACACCAGCCAGCACAGCTCAGGTGGTGCACTGTGCTAATTGATTTGTGCCAAGCACAGGTGCAGGTTACTCCTAGGGAAACAGAAATCTGACTGTGCTTCTTGTTTCATTAGTAATAATTGATGTGGCAAGCCAGCAGAGCTGGAGGAAGGATGCTGCAGAGGCCAGTGTTGCATGCATGCATGCCCATGGTCTGGCCTGCAAGCAGCCTGGTCCTGGCTTGTATTCTGGTGCCACAGCAAGCTGGTTCCCTCTTGAAATCAGGCCCCCTCTTTCTCCAATGGCATTTCTCATACAGCAGCTCTGGGTCACAGACTGGTTCCTGGTCTGGAGCTCTGGCTGCACAACTGCATGCTGCCTCTTATTTCAGCTCTGTAACGAAGGCAACATTGAAGATGATGATGGTGTTAGTCAGTGTACGTCTACATAGTATGAATAATGTATATGCAGCTTGCATCTAATATATTTAGCGTATGCTCATGCTTCACTGGACCAATTTGTTTTCAGAAAGGAAGATAACATCCTTCTGAAGCTCATCATTTCAGTTTGAAGACCTGCTCCTTCTCTTTGCTTTTGTGGGATCTTTATATTCACCAGCGCCAGCTCCATAATGTAGTGACATTTCCCTAGATGCTAATGTGGTCAGGTCTCCCCCTCTATTTGTCTGGACATTTTCCACATTCTCATTAAGGGCAATGGAAGCCAGCTGTGTGTGCCAGTCCAGGTCGAATAGGGACATTTTATGCGTGTTTTGGGGAGGGGGCAAAAACAGAGAAGAGTTGCACAGACAAGCGCATTGTCAGGATAATGACCCCAGTCGGAGGCCCTGTGTTATTATATGAAAGCTTTCACAAGCCCCAGCATCTGGTAGTTCAGCTGTGGGTTTCTGGTGTTTATTTTTCTATTGCAGTGCTAACCTGTCGGTGTACTGTCATCCCCACGCGCTGCATGTTGGACTGCAGTAAGCATGCCGAGAGCTACAGAGCCTCATCGGAAGAAGGAAAACTGCAGGCTCCGAACCATGTTTCAAAACTGTGCTTCATACTCTTTTGAGTAGTGAAAGCATAGGCGGTGGCTCCCCTCAAGCCCCGCTCCCTTCAGTGCAGGGGGCAACCCTATTATCAACTCAGATAGGCGTCTGCACCCGTTGGAAAAGAATTGCAGGCAGTTGATCTTGAATCAGGGATTGTGTTTGTAGGACTCATGTTTGGACATTTAAGGGGCTCTTCTCAAGGTCTGTGTCCTAACACCTCACCTAGTGGGAGCCAGGAGCAGCCCAGCGGGAACTGTAAGAGCAGTAGCTGCCGAGGAAGTTATTCTTATTTTTCCTTTGGTGAATCCTTTGGAGGATCCTCGGCAGACAAGGTTCTTAGGGTGAATCTGATCTCTTTTATTAGACCAACTTAAAGAGTTGGAAAAAATGTTTTAGCAAGCTTTTGGGTTTAAAAACCCTTCGTCAGGCTGAGGAAGTCTCTGCAGTTGGTGTGTGTTCTTCATGGATTTTTAAACCCGAAAGCTTGCTAAAAAATTTTTTCCAGCTATTTCAGTTGGTCTAATACAAGAGATCAGATTCACCCAAAGAACATTGTCTGCCTACATCCTTAGACCAACACAGCTACAACGTAAACCTCGTCTTTCTCCCTCAGGTTTCTCTTGGGGCTTCATAGGGATCTCCCCCTTGTCTTCTTTTCTTTTCTCTTTATTTCCTTTTCTCTGGATAATCTCCAGAAATCAGATTCAACTCCCATCTCCACGTGGAGAATTTGCAACCTACCCATACCATTACTTTACTGTACCAGTGTCCTTCTATCCAAATGAAAACGTTGGCTTGCAGGTCTGACGTCGTCTTGTGGAAAACCACTCATCACTTCAAGCTCAACATGGTTGCAGCAGAACTCAATCTTTCTCTTAATATCTCCCCATTACTACTTTTCACGGTGGACAACATTGCAATCCTGCTTGACGCTCAGGCGTATAATAACTTGGGGGTCATTTTTTTATTCGGGCTGTGCTTTGTTTCCCAGATCAGGGCTGTGTCTGAGCACTTCTTGACTCATTTGATTTTCAAACCAGCACCCTTGTGTTTTGTCCCATTCTGCCCTTCATGCTAGGGATGAACACTGCATAAAAATCCCCATAATGACATCATTACCTTTTTCCCTCCTCTCTTTAAAGCTTTCCATGATGTCTACAGAAATCTCGGTAAATGTTAGACCATGGTTGGGCCTAGATCACCCATCAACATTGTCGTCACTGTTCTCCTCTCTGTCTGCGTCCACTTCTCTTACACTTAGATAGTCAGCTCTCTGGGGCAGGGATCATCTTCTTCGTTTGCAATTTATACAGTGGAGTGGGAAGGGAGCCAGATCCATGACTTAGACTGGCAGGCACTATGATGATATAAATAAGTATACACTCTGGAACTGCAGAGTCTAGATGTACACGATATACAGAGCCCATATATTTATATGTACACTATGAGGACTCCTCTCCAGCTGTGAAAGAAAAGAAATAGGGAGACTATAGGTATCTGGATATCAAATAGAGGGGAAGATGCTTATACAAAGCATCCAAAGACTGGCTTCAAAAAGGCCAAGTCCTTCTGTGTAGGCAAATTCTGCCTGGGTCTCGGAGGCTAGACATAGATGCATAGAGTCATAGATGCTAGGGTCAGAAGGGACCTCACCAGATCCTCCTAGGCATGAAAGAGTGCTGGGGTCCGATGACCCCAGCCAGATGCCTGTCCAGCCTTCTCTTGAAGACCCCCAAGATAGGGGGGAGCACCACCTCCCTTGAAAGCCCATTCCAAATTTTGGCCACCCTTACCGTAAAGAAGCTTTTCCTGATATCTAACCTAAATCAACTCTCTGTCAGTTTGTGACCACTGTTCCTTGTTACCGCAAGAGGTGCCTTGGTGAACAGAGCATCTCCGATCCCTTGCTGTGTCCCCCTAATAAATTTGTAGACAGCCACGAGATCACCTCTCAACCTTCTCTTGCGGAGGCTGACGAGGTCCAGGTCCTTCAGCCTCTCCTCATAGGGCTTGTCCTGTAAGCCCCTGCCCATACGAGTGGCCTCCTCTGGACCCTCTCAAGTCTATTAACATCCTTCTTGAAGCACGGCACCCAAAACTGGACGCAGTACTCCAAGTCTTTCTCAATCTGCTGATGCATGATACAGTGCAGTTAGCTAAATGTGGCTGAATGAAGCGGATCAGTGCTGCGATGTGCTGTGACCGAACCGATCTGCTTCATTGAGCAAAACACACATCATCACTAGTCCTGTCCTTGATGGTGCAGGACGAGGGTGATGTGATCTCCCCACTTACCCAGGCTTGTCCCTCACAGTCATGGGGGGAGTGGGGAAGGGCTTTTTCCTGCTCCGCCAGACCTGCTCCTGCAATCATGGGGAATGGGTCCGGCTGAGCGGGGAACCTCTGCTTCCTCACTGATTCCCTGGGCTGCCTCTCTCTAAGCAGGCAGGTGCTGCAGGGGCTTATGGGGCCCTCAAGCCCCAGAGCACCTGCCCAGGAGGAGCAGCTCAGGCTGCCTGTACTCTCCTGCCACTAAGTGAATAGACCTCTGCCACAATACAGCGGCAGAGTCTATCATTACCTTCTGTCGTTGCACTAATTGTCCTTTGAAATGGCACAATAAAGGGCAGTGACCTCTTTTCACTCACAATTTGTGTTGCTATAAAATATATATTTTTATAGTGGTACAAATGAGACATCAGGGGACGTCTGCTTCCACCCAAAAAGAAAAACTACGGATGGCATCTTTGCTGCCGTCCCTGCATATCATCAGCGTGCCTATGAGGAGAATGACTGTGCCCTTACTATTGAGCAGATAGTATTAAATAGCTCCTGTGCTTTGGATAATGTCATGATCTTTGGTATGGAATAGTAGGAACCATTATTGAATGTTAAAGCCAAGGGATGGACCTCGGCAGGGCGAGGTCTGTCTCCGGCCCAGTGCTGAGATAGAGCTCAGCACTGGGCCACGTACAGCTTGGATGACTGCAGTAATACTGGCTCCAGCTTACAGCAGCCGGGCTTGTGCCTGCATCTAAGTACAGAAAGTTCAGAAGAGATCCTTATCTGAGCCAGTAATAGGTTTCTTTTTTAGCTTGTTTATGTTGTTTGCTGCTAGCAAAACATGACTCTTCCTTACATGGGTGTAACTGTGCATTTGCTGTATGGACGTGGCTGGGATTCAGTTACCAAGATACGCCTCTAGTCTACGTTGTTGAAGAAAAGATCATTGCATAAATAAGATATCTCCCCAAGTCCTGTGAAGCCTGTTCTGGAGGTACAGACTTCAGGCTAAAGTCACCCCAAGTCATGCCCCTGTGTCTGAGCCCAGCGTTGAGCCCCGTTCATCCCAGAGGGGAACAGTGACTTAGTAGTTTCTCATTCATGCCACCTCTTGTTTTACCAGTGGGCATTTCGGCAGGACAATCACCGCAAGCTGTTTCTGTCAGAAGTAATGTGGGACTCCGGCTCTGGCAGTGTCAGCGGTATTTTTGGAGCATTGCTGTTTTCGTGTCTCTTCTGGCAAAAAACCAGTCTTAATGCAGACGAGAGCTAGAGAAATCCTCCCGTTTCTACTTCGTTTCCTTAATTTTCTCTCTCTGCTATTTCTCAAAAGCACCTTTCTTTTCCTCCATTATTCCCATGTAATTTCTCCATCTATGTATTGAGAGGTATGCGAATGTCTGCCTTGTGGATATGGGTTTTCTGACTTGTCTCAGTCGTTCTGTCAGTGATTATTTTGGGGTTTCCAGGGGCTGCATTTGAGCATTTTGCTGAAAATTCACCCTTGTGCACTCTGTCTGTCTTACTTATGTTCTTTGGCTACACCTGTTACTGTAGTACCTTATTGCCCAATCTTCCCATTTCTTATCCCTAGAAGTGGTTCTTAGCAGCACACGGCTGCGGGGAAGCACTGGGCCACGTGCGGTGCGTCTATGCATGCTCTGCATGTTAGGAGAAGTTTCAAGTCTCGACTGCTCTTAATTCTGGCACTTTTCTTCAGCACTAAAATCACATAAAAATACACATTCCAGACATAAATCATCATCATCGCCCATCATTATCGAGGCCAGCAGAACGCCAAGGTGATGGGAAGGAGGAAAGGGACGGGAACTGTGCCCAGAACCGTAACAAGCAAGTCTTTCTCAATCTGTGGCTCTTAAATCTAGTCTGTTAAAACAGATCTTTCCGTCTATGGTTCTCTGCTTGTTTCGGTCCGCTGCCAGGATTCACAGAGTTGCCAGCTGCAATGTTTGCTTCTCTACTGCAGTACACGAAGCTTTCTTTAAAACTGAGATATTGGGATTCCCACCACTGAAACTTTCACATAGTAGCAGGCTTTCTGGGTCTGATCTTACACTCGCTTAATGGTGATGGTGCTTTGGCAGTTGCACCTGATTTGCAACACGGGAGAGCAGAATTGGCTGGGGAACTGGCTTTAACACTGGATCAGTTTAAGTGGATCATTTGCATTGAGGCTTTTGAATGATTTTGCTCAATCCATGCATTATTGAGGATGGGGAGGGTCGGGGGCATTGTGCCACAGGTGCACTACGGCACGCTAGAAGCTGTAACTATGGCTGCATGGAGTCCGTTGCAGTGTTAGTATGGAAGCATGTGTTTTGAAGGGGCCAAATGAGCTTTCTTGGCTCAATAATGGCTCACTAGGCAACACTGCAGGTTGGAAAGACATCATTTTTATACTGCACATGGGTGGTAAGATGTGGGAAATGGAGGCCGATTTAGTGGAGTCTGAATTGGACAAAAGGCATGGGATCATATGTGACATGGGAGATGTGCATGACTGGTATCTGTGACTACTGATGAACAGGTTGGCAACAGGCAGATCAAGTCTGTTGTGTTTCCACAGTGGATCTCAGGATGGGAACAATTTGCTGTACATAAGGCAGTGGCAAATGTTTGCAAATGAAAGGAAGAAGTACGGAGTACGTGGCTGTAGGGGGCATCTCAGGCAAATAGGAGTCGTGCGGGTTTTTGTCTCGATGAGCCTTGTCACTGCTGTATTGGAGTGCTTCATAATTGTTCATAGATTTTATCCTCACAACTACCTTGTGCATCTGGGAAGTTTCCCCCCTGTTTTTAAGGTGGGGGAATGAGGACACAGAATAGAAGTCTATGTTTAATATAGGTCCCAGAGGGAGGGAAGAGAGAGATGAATTGTTATTTTCCCCAGTGCTCAGTGATTTCCCTGGTATTCGCAGAGGGTTTAGGGAGAATTTGACCTTTTGTTGTAACGAAGCGTCTTGCTACTCTGTTCAGCACTGGATAAATTAAACATCACTTACTGAGCAAATCCTCTTCTACTGGGGTCTCCCATTACCTCTCCTTCTTCCCGGTCCTCCTTTCTCTGTTTTCCCAGTTCCCTCGATGTATTTCTTCTCTCTGTTTTTCCTTCCTGGCAGCTGCTCCCCTCTTCCCTGTTTGACACCCAGCCTATTCCCCATCTGGTAGAACGATCAACACCAAAATAGTTCCTGCCTACCCCGTAGTGTTATCACAGGGCTACAGAGCAGACTTTCCAATGAGAGTACTTGGAATTGGGAAGTTCACACCTCTGAATTATAGTTGCAGGTCATTGTTACTGCACCACTTATATTCAGTTCACGTAGGAAAAATCCTTTTCCCAACAGGTATTACAATATACCCATGGTTTAATATGAAAGATGAGATTCTGCACGGTTGGCCCATATCCTTCAGGCCACTTACCTACTTGTCAAGCCTATAACTGTATGACTAACCCTTGCCCTAAACCACCATTACCGGGGGGGAGAGTTAAGGTGTTTGTTTAAACTTGATTACTTGTATTCACACTTTCAATCCCTTATTTTCAGATACCTTATGTTCTTTGCAAAGAGCCAGTGCAAAACTTGTTCACCATACTAAGAACTATTCCCCCCAGCTTTGCAGAGGGGCCATTTCAATCAGCATGTGCAATCGGTCAGAATAAAAAATGTATTATGGTGCACTGTGTTATATATGAATTATTTGGCTCCAAAAAACATAGCTGAATCTTGAAACAATGCCAAAACCCAGGCAAAAATGTTTCAGTTGACCAGTACACAAGTGAAATGCAAAATGCAGCAAGGAGCAGTGTTGGAGGATTCCTATATCCCGTCTTGAATTTTATCTTCTCCAGAGTTCAGCTCCGCAGAAGTGATTATTAAACGAACGGAAGGGCATCGAGGTAAAACAGCTGCATGTTATCACATAGCAACATGCATTTTTATGGTCGAAGATGTGTTTTCTGGAGGCCTGTGTAGGTGTGAGGGGGAATGCATGCAACGTGGTGAGTGAGAGGGATTTGCCATCCTTCTGCATGAAGCAATGCACCTTCTGCTCACAGGGAATGGGGAAACCAGGGGAAAGCGTAATATGTTCCAGCTGCAAAGGAAGATAGTGCAGTCTGAACCGGGTATGTCTGTCGGTTGTAGCTGCTTGTCCCTTTGGGAGACAAAGAACTGGGAGAACATGCTGGGAAAGGCTCCTGTAACCAGGTGAGCTCAGGAGGAGTTGTTCAGTGGAGAACAAACGCCTGATAAAAGTGCTACACTTCCATTCTTTGGAGGGCCGGAGAGAGGGATTCAAGACCGTTCAAAGCTCAGCATGCGTGTATGATGGTTATGCCTTTTTGTTTTCCTTTGATGCAACGTTTCTGTCCTAACCTGAATGCAGACCCTTTCTGGATGTCAGCTCTTTCTACCACGTACCGCTTCCACGTCACACTGTGCCACTTTGTGAGATGATACTGGCTTTATAGAAATGAGTTTCTCTGGTTTCTGCTGGCCCTGAAGCTCTTTACTTTCATATTTCTAAAGCCTGAAACCCCACAAGTGAACAACTTGTATAATTTCCATTGTGCTTTGTTTGACATATGTTTTGGGGTTTTTTGGTTTTTTTTAAAAACCCACTGTTCAATGGGATAGCACGCAAATTCCTCCTTGGAATATATAGACACCTCTGTCTTCACAAAACACATGCAAGGTGCCATATGGTAAAATCAATGTTCGTATCGGGACGTCCTTCTGTTCCTAATGATCGTGAGGGTGTTCCCCCAGCAGAGCATTTACATGGTCGGTTGCCTAGAAAAGAGAGTAAATGGACAAAAGAAAATAGATGAAGTAGGGACCGGTGCAGGTAAAGAGGATTTAGTCAGCAAATGGGGAAGAAGGAACCTGCATGTTATCTACAGGCAATGTCATTTTTTGAGTTAAATAGCATGACCATATTTCACTGAGTTTAAAAATGGGCTATGCCACTGTCTGCCATACTCAGCTGTCTCTGAGCTCTGGTTTCAGCTGAGCCACACTGAAGTGGTGGGGGCAAGTTTTAAAACACCAGTCCTGGGTGTCCCACAGAAAAGAAGGCATAGTGCTCATTTGTCTAAACCAACAGGATGCTTGGGACAGGTGTTTAAATGGGACTATCCTGGGGAAAATGGGATATATGGCCACCATAGAATTAAATGAGTCAGAGCAAAAGTCAGTACAAAGATGGACTCTGAACATGCGTGAATAGGTAGATACTTTCTTCTTGTGATAGTTGCATTAAATTATGATAGAAGCATTAGGGGACATTCAGGTGACATTGTCACAAAATGTTGGAGCTACCGTATGGAGAGAACTTCTCTGTAATTCTCATATCCATAGGGCTGTGTGAGTGGGGTTTGCAATGAAAACAGTCAAGATTCAAATTTAGAATAATAATAAAAAAGTTAAATTGAGAATGACTGTAGGTAGGTATACAGATAGGGCGTGTGTGTGTATGTCCATGCAGGCATGCACTATATGGTTATATTTTGTGCATACCTATATGTACAAAGAAATTTGTTCAATGTGGCTTTGTCACGGCTCCCTTACACTTCATGAGGGCAAATTGTCAATCAACCTGATTAGTAAGAGCAGGAAGTTTAAACTAAACGGGCTGTCAGCGGCTGCCAGCTATTATACAATGCAACAAATGTTCCTGGCATGCAAAATGCAATGGGCTAGCACCCAGATGGTGCAGTCAGCTTGTTCGGGGGTTGATATCCATACACTTTTGCAACACAAGAGGTTGTTGTGGCAGTATTATATGTATATTAATAGTGTATTGTATCTGTCTGCTGGATCTGTAGTGTGTGTGTGTTGGTGTGCATGGGTATGTATTATATATATGTGGGTGTACATGTATATGGAAGTACAATAATGAATGGCACAAAATAGGAGATGGTAAGGAGGCTTCTCTTTACTTGTTCAGGCAACAGTGAGTAACCTTCATTGGGCAAGGCCCAAGGGCACTATCTTAGCACAGTCTGTGATTTAAGACATTGCATAGGGAGCATGAATAGTTGGGAGTAGGACATGCTCCATTGCTTATCCTGTCACCTTCCTTGGTTGGGTTTGCAGTGGAAGAAGCTTACCTTGTTTACCCAATGGCTATTTCTTTACCCCAGTGGGGGCCAACCTTTTAGGCAGGCCACAAATTAAGCCCCATGCCCTCCCTGAGTACCACTCTGATTCCCTTTCCCTGCTTGATCTGATGCTCCAGTTTCTTCTCCCTCCCCTGTCTTCCACTGTGCTGCATGCTCCTTCCCTGATCTGCCAATGCCACACACAGAGGCTGTCTGTGCCACTTGTGGCAGGTCGGCCACCCCTACTTTAGCCTATGCTTTTCACACTGGCATTCTGCTAGCACCTGTCCTGTGCGGACAGAATGCCTCTAGCCCTGACACTAGTGAGAATTATCACCAGGGATCTGGGTTTTCTGTTCACCATGGAAAAATGTGGTAAAATCCGGACTTTCTCCTTTAAAGGAGAAAAATGGGGAAAATGCTGGGTTTTGCCTTGCAGGCTGGCAGAGTTCCAGGCTGGGGGGAGTGAGAGAAGGGCGATCAGCAGGGAGCACCATGTGCATGTGTGCATGTACAGATAGATGCACATGGATGCAGGCAGCCTAGAGAGCAGCTCCCTGCAGGTAAGTCTGGCGGCCCCCATACATAGGGAGGGAGGGAGTTGGGCAGAGCTGGGGCTGGGGCTGCTGCCCAGCCTGGGTGGTGCGTGGGGCTTGGGTCCCGGGCCTGCAATGTGCAACTGCAGCGCCCAGGTGGGGAGCAGGATTGGGCTGGGGTGGTGCTGGCTTCCCACTACTGCGTGCACTCCCAGGGGGGAACATGGGGGGCGTATGTCCCCCAGATTTGTGCACAGGGTGGGGAGGGGGGGCCTGCCTGCTCCCTGCCCTGCTGTCCTCCCCCACAGGGCTCCATGGCCCAGTGGGCAGGACCCAGGACAGAAGGGCAGAGCAAGGTGGGGAAGCCCGATGCCATTACTGCGATGTCCGATGCCCTGCACTGCCATGGCGAAGCACCCCCTGCCTGTCCGGCAGCAGTGGGGGTGGCAGTGTGAAATTGTGTCCCTTGCTGCTGCTAGGTGGGCAGGGGGTGCCTTGCCATGGCAGCGTGGGGCTTGTGGTGGTGGCACTGAGCTTCTACGCCCAGTCCTGCTCTGTCCTGCCAAGCCAGGTCTCACCCGCTGGACCGTGGAGACCCCTGAGGGGGGTGGCAACAGGGCAAGTAGCTTGAGCTCGCAGCAGGCAGGCCACATCTGCCCACCCTGATGGTCCAGCTGTGTCACCATGGAGGAGGGGGAGCCGCGCTCTGCTGTACTGCAGCAGTTGCCACCTCTCGTAGTCAGCCACCGGGGCTTGGACATTGCTGTGGGGGGCAGGGGTCTGCATGCCTGGGTGCCTGGCCCTGTAGCCCTGGCAGCTGGAAGCCCCCTCTGGCAAAGTTGGGAGTGAGGGGCACCAGCAGTGCCCAGGGCAATGTGGGTGAGGAGCGAGAGGCAATGGCACGGCCAAGGCACTGGCATATGAGGGCTGCTCAGTGCCACAAAGCAGTGTTGGGGGAGGGCAGCCACAGCTGGACCCACATCCTGGTGAGCAAAGGGGGCAGGGGAGCTCTGATTTTCAATGATAAAAAACCCAAAATCAAACACCAAAAGTTATAGGTATTTAGAATTGATTATACTATAGTGATTGAGGCACTGGTAGACTTCCAAACTGCTTTAAAATTGTACATATATCCATAAAATATTGTGTTCAACTGATACCTATACATATAATGGGGTTTCTCAGAGAGTCTGTGATCGTTAAACAGAGAAAACCAGGATCTCCGTCCAGAGCTAGCCCTAAACGAACAATTGTGTTGAATAATATAATTCGGACATAGTAACTGTTGTATTTAAGTTGCATCAGCATATTAGTCTCTCATGTTGTTCTGCAGTGAGTTGGTCAACTGCATTGCTCTTTATGTTACCGATAAACTTTATGCAATAAGATTGGCAGAGGATTAAACCTCATGTTTAAACCTTATGAATCTGCTAAGAAAACAGGGAGCGATTTCTCCCTTAACAAAAAAAAAAAATAGCCCCTTTTCACAGTTCCCATTTGTTCTGTGTAGCGGTACCATCCAGCTCGTGCGTTTCTTTTCGGCATAAGCAACACCCTGAACTCGATGAGACCGAACGGGACTATTCCTACTTTCTTTTGTTTATGACTAGCTAATGGGACTTTGCTTCTTGGAGCAGCCCAGCTGCTGGGGTGAGGAAGGAAAAAGCCACCTGGAGCCGAGACCAGAGTTAATGTTTACTACATTATAAGAGATGAAAGTAAACAACATTCATCTTGTTGACAGGATGCAAACACTACATCATACCGAATATATTCATATGATTATGGCAGAATATGCACTTGTGTGGCCCTTTATATTGTTTTTAGTGTATTGAGGCCTGAAGGTTATATAAGGTCTGTTATTTTTAAGGCTGCTCTTCCATTAGCAGTCTCTTTGCTGTAGATTTTTTCCACGTAGTGGTAGAGTACATGCCGGCCACTATTTTTTCTTTGTTCCCATTTCTTCCTGACATCCTTCCATAGCTTACTCGTGCCTCGAAAAAAGTTTCCAAAAGCAAACTATACATTGATTTGGGGGCCTTTAAGATCCTCTCTATATTCCTTGTAATGCAGAAAGGCACTTTTTTCCCCATCACTTTTGGAAATAGTGACTTCCTATAGCCACGCTAGCTTTGTCCAGTCCTAAGTGCAGCTGTGACCAGCTTCTTTTCTGTATAGAAAATGAGGAGCAGGTTTCTTTTCTACGGCATTGTAGAAGAAGGTTTAAGAGCCGTTCTCTGGAATATGGATGGCTGCCCTCTGCTGCAGGCGTTCTCAGTGTTACAGTTTTGTTTGCAGTGACATCAGAATTGGACCCATTTATCACGAGTCCAAAAGGTGGCTCCTGGAAGCTTAAAATGTGGTTACAGCCTCACTCTCCTGGAAAACACAGGAGACGAAGCTGATTGAGTGCTGTTTTTATTGCAGATGACCTCACGTGAAAAGGAATTTCTGCTCATTTATCAAGAAAGATGCAAATCTAAGCAGATATTGTGGCCGCCTACATTTAAAATGTTTTTTATAGGCACCTAATTGTATGGGGGAATTTAAGAACTTAATCCTACAAATATTGTGTCATTCTTGTTCCACCCACTTTTTCGCCTCTGAACATAGAGACTTCTACATTCCTATCTGGGTTGGCCAGGGGCGATTTTATATTTATTTATTTTAAACTGATCTAGCCATTGTGTGCTGCTTGTTATTACCATGACGCCTAGGAGCCAGAATCACTTAATGGGAAGCCATTCTGGTAGGCACCGCCTGACCCTAGATCAAAAAGTTGGCCCTTGTCTCAAAGAGCTTCCAGTCGAAGTATAAAACAAGAGACAGTAGATGATTCAGTGCCAACAGATGGGTGTACAAGAAGGCAATGAGAAAAGGTTGGTCAGCATGACAGGCAGCGAGCTCAACACCCCAGTGACCTACCTGGGGTCAAGTGTTTTGTAGCCATCACAACAAAGGGTGATCACTCTGCCTCAAGCCTATACCAGTGGGGCCTTTTCAATGACAACAAATGGCCTTGTAGACAAGTTCACGTCGTGTCCCACAGTGTTGACTCGTGTCCATTTACCATGCTACCTGGTGGCCTTCGAGCTCTTCCCGCAGGTGATGACATATCCTTAAGATGGCTGAAACAATATGCCAAAACCGCATACACTCAATAAATAAATAACAACAAAGGAGAGCCCTCAGTTGGGTTTGGAAAGAGGATTATGAGGTAGCTTTGTGAATGTTAAGCCCCTTCCAAGTGGGAGAGGCAGCATGGAAGAAAGCGTAAAGGCGTTTCCTTGAAGATTTAGTTAGTGGATGGTGCAGGCTGGAAGCATGGCCCAGACAGAGGGAGAGATGGTTAGTGGGGTTAAAATAAACTTTGAAGGGCCTTGAAAGTGATGAAGTCAAGTAGCTTGTGCTGGAGGTGATAGAGGAGGAGGTAAAAGCAGCAAGCCCAGAGAATGCTGCTGCAGGGATCATTCTAGATTGTGTTGTCTATCATTTAGCAAGGCCAGAGAAGACAGCATCTCTTTAACCTAGTCCAGGTTACTCACCCTGGGAGCCACATCCAATCCTCCACCAAAGCCAGAGACGGGGTGGGGGGAGGGGTGGTGTGTGCGCTGAGTAAAGGTGCACCAGTACATCGGTCTGATATTGGATTGGCACTGGTATAAAGAAAATTGTTTGTATTGCAAATTGGCCTGATGTGGCTGATAATTTGGCCAATAAATGCCCGTGCATGTGCACAGTTGCAGCACAGCACTCAGGCACCGAGGAGCAGAGCCTGGCAGCTTGCAGAGCTGCCTGCAGCTGGTAAGTCTGTTGTGGTGGAAGGGGAGG
>NW_005842168.1:1180106-1186963 GCF_000455745.1 Alligator sinensis | reverse complement strand
GGTGCAGCCCCGGCTGCAGCCCCTCCCCCCACCCCACCCCGCACAGGTCCGGGGGACATGGCCCCCCCCGTGCTCTCCCAGGGTGTGCACAGTGGTGGGAGCTGCCCCATCTCCCTGCACCCACTGCATGAGCCATGGCTCCATCCTGCTCCAGGCAAGGCTGTACCTTTGGGATGCTTAGTAGAAAGAGTTTATGAAGTTGTAGACATATATATATATAAGGACCTAAAAAGAAGTTTGAGTTAAAGATAATGCTCAGAGTTTGAGCCTGCATGTCAGGCAGAAGGTGAAGTTGTCCTCAGTGATTGAGAACGGACTTAAGAGGAAGGTTTTGGTAAGGAAGGCTAGTAGATCTGTTGTAGCTATGTTTCTCTTGAGCTGATGTGAAAGGGGCAGGATAGAAGGAGGCCAGTCAGAAATAAAGGTGTAGTTCTGTGAGATCATAGGACACAGACAAAAGTGACATTTTTTTGTGTGATTTGGCCCCTGAAAGCACTCTACAGCCATGACCTAACACATGTGCATAGCTGCAGAATGCTTTGAAAATGGCCAATCGTGCAAATTAACCCTTGTCTAATCAGGTAACAAATTAAGGTACTCTGCTTTAGAGTACTTGTGTTCCCTCATGGGTTAATTTTTCATGTAGGGGTGAAGCTGTCTGTAGAGAGGGAGTGAAGGGAGCAGCAGCAGCTGCTGGGCTACTATGCCCAGCCTGAGCTGGGGGAGTGGGTGGAACGGAGACTCTTGCCTCACGACCCCTGCCAGCTACCCCGGCTGTAGTACTGGGGGGAGCTGGACTGGGCCCCCAGGCAAGTGAGCCCTGTCCACCTCTCTCCCCCACTTCAGCTCAGGCTGTGCTTGCCTAGCAGCTGCTGCAACTGCTTTCAAGAGTCTGGCTGGGGGGGGCAGGGTGGAACAGAGCCCCCTTAACTCAGGGGCTTGGCCCAGCTCCCCCCAATACCCCAGCCAGGGTAGCTGGTGGGTGCTGTGAGGCTAGGTGCTTGTTCCACATCACCCCCTCCAGCCCAGGCTAGGCATTGCAGCCTGACAGCTGCTGCTGCCCTTCACTCCTTTTCTGGTGACAGCCCCATGGCTGGGGAGAGGGGCAGTCCTGACCAGCGCCCCCACCACAGGCAGGCTTGATTTTCCCCTCTCCCCGACCCAACAGGCAAACAGTGCTCTAACTCATGACGCTTCATGTAAAGTGCCATAAGTTAGAGCGGGGCCCTGAACATCTGTTGATGCCCACAGTGTGGTTGAATTGGTGCTTTGCAGATGAGATTACCCAGAGATAAGGTATAGAGGGAAAGGGCCCAAGGACAGAGTCCAGGAGATGCCCCAGAGAAAGTTTCAGGACACTGAGGTGGGGTGCATTTCTGAAGGTCATGCTGAAAGAGCTGGTAGAGAGCAAAGAGAACAGGATCAGATAGGATTGCAAAAGCGGAGGGAGAACAAGACTTGAAGAAGATGTTTGACAGCATTGTAGGCAGGTCAAGGAAAAATGCATCTTGTATCCAAAATCTTTAGAATGAGACATTTATTCCATACGAATCTTTAAAAAAACAAAAAAAGAAAGAAAAAAGACATGCTGAATTTCATTGGACTAAGCTTATATCCTCCCTGTGCCTGTTAAAAAGTTTATTTCTTTTTTAATGAGAACAGTGCTAGTTGAGCTTCATTTTTCTTTAAATTTTTAACATCTTTTTTTCTGAAAACCAAACCGAAGAAGGAGAAATATAATCACAGAAAAGGCCAAATGCACTTAACAGTGATATAATTGGGGATGCCTGGAATCAAAAGGCTTTTCTAAGATGAGGAGACCCTGTGACAGTGAGCTGGCTTACCTTGTACCTGACTTTCTGCTAATAGCCATGTAGCGTACAGTGGATATTTTTGTACCAGCATCTGTTTGGGAACATTAATCTAGTGATCTGAGATCAGGGTGGAGAACTGGGAATTGCTGAGCTACCGCCCAGACTTTAGGGCAGCCTGGCTTTGTGGTCTTGGACTAGTAATTACCTTCAGTTTACTTTTCTCAAAAATGGTTATAATTTTATACACCTGAATCCCAATTCAGAAAAGCAGTTTCAGCCTGTGTTGTCACTGGAACCTACACTCATGTTTAAGTAGTTACCTTGAATCTGGTTCGTGACATAACAGTATTGTGAACAGCTTTGCTTGTGTTCTGAATTGTAAAACACTTTGACAATGAAAAATGCCAGGTAGCATTACTGTATTATTTGCTGAATTATTTATATATATGGGACCTCCAAAATGTTTCTAAAATATTAGTTCATGCTATATTATACATGTTATATTAGTGCAAAATGAAAAGGTTACAGGTCTCTCTCACATCCTGGAATATTTTTGATTGTTTTAATCTGAACCAGTACAAAATAAAACAGTTTCTTCTTTTGTAACATTATCCTCTTCTCTTACTCCTTCATTATAAAGAAATTCCACAGAATGGAAAGAAAAAGACAATCCAAACGGTTTAATTTAAAAAATAAATTGACATGAAATAATAAATATAGATATTCATCAACAACCTGGAAGATGGCATGGAGCGCACCCTCAGCAAGTTTGCAGGTGACACCAAGCTGGGGAGAGTAGGAGATGCATTAGAGCTAGGATTCAGAGGGACCTCAACAAATTGGAGCAGCAGCTCTGCAAAAAAGGACCTGAGGGTTACAGTGAACAATAAGCTGAAAATGTGCCAGCAGCGTGCCCTTGTTGTGAAGAAGGCTAGTGGCATCCTGGGCTGCATTAGTAGGAGCATTGCCAGCAGATGGAGAGAAGTGATTATTCCACTCTGTCCAGCACCGGTGAGGCCACATCTGGAGTACAAAGCCTTGGCTAGGATTATATAGTTGGGGATGGTCCTGCTTTGAGCAGGAGGTTGGACTAGATTAGTGTTTCTCAACCTTTTAAGTAGCAAGTACCCCCTAACTTCTGAAAATTGTAATAAGTACCCCAACACTCAATTTTCCAGGGGATTTTATATTTACAGACTAATGTGTGCCATATGTTGGAAGACAGCCTGCATATATAAGGCTGCGATATGACACATGTCTGATCTGGTGTGGGTAGGGATGCTACCTTTTACACTGGGGTGCTCAAGAATGTACCGGGGCTAGAGGTGATGTTGGCCAAAGCTAGAAGGGCTGAACCCAGTGTCACGCAAAATGTGGCATGCCAAATTGTTGGGGACTTTAAAGCGCCATGCAATGTGCGACATGCCATATTTTTTGCTATAGTTTTGAGAGGAGGAAGGGGTGTGAGAGAGAGAGAGAGAGTGAGACAGGGAAGGGGGGAGGGTGAAGAGAGAGAGGGAAGGGGAGAGAGAGAGGGGACAGGTAGTAACCATAATTGTGGTACAGGCAGGTGGTGTACAGCTGCACCAGGCTCCGCAGCCCTGCTGTGAGCTCCCTGCTGGCGGCAGCTGCACGCACGCCTTACAGCAGAGAGCAGGGATAAACCCGAAAGTTCAAAGATTCGTGCATCCTGAGGGCTCCACACAGGCAGCCACGGGAGTTCTGCTGACGGAGGGCGGGCATGTGCAGACATACCCGCGCCCTTGGTGCTCCCTGCCCGTGCGGCCCCCAGGATGGAGAGGGGTCATCCTGCCTGCCTCTCTGCAGAGGGGCCTGAAAGGCCGTTGCCCGCGGGCTGCGGCTCCCTCACCACTGTTGTCCGTTGCCCAGCCTGTCCCTCCAAACCCCCCTGCCTATTGCCATCACCCCCGCTGCACCCCTGGGTGGGGCGAGGGCTGGCCAAGGGGAGCAGAAGAGGCACACGGTCCCGGGCGTGGGAGCACTGTGGAGCCGTCAGAGCCCACGGCACAGCCCGCCATGCCCCCCTGAGCCGAGCACCTGGACCAACCCCGCAGCAAGCCGGGTCATGGGGCCAGTCCCCACAGTGCAGGAGGGAGCGGGGCAGTGCCCTGCCCCTCTTGCACTCTGGGGGGGTCTCAGTCTGCCCCCCCCCCCCCGTCAAAGCCCAGGCAGGATAAAAAATAAAGAAACCTTCCCTGCCTGTCAGTGGGGTATGTGTGGGTATCTGTGTGCCCGCCCTCTACCTCCTGCAGCAGCCTTTGGCCGGCTTGGGGGTGGGGGCGAGCCGCCGGACATGAACCCAGCAGTGGCAGAGGGAGTGGCGGCACCCCCTTGCTGCGGGGGTTTTCCGCGCACCTCCTGCCCATGTCTCGCGTCCCCCTGGGGGTACCCGTACCACAGGTTGTGTAACTATAGACTAGATGACCTCCTGAGGTCCCTTCCAACCCTAATTTTCTATGATTCTGCATGGCCAACATTTATGGGTCAGCATTTTACAAAAAAGACACGCATGGAATATAGCTATCATTCACAAGCTTTTAATAAACTGATATTCCACAAGGTTTTTTTTACCAGCTGTTTCCTCTTGATAGTTTTAATTAGCCTGATTTCTCCAGTAGCCCAAAGAGCTGCACGTTCATGTTGGGTGACTTTTATATGATGAAGCTTATTTTGTGGATGGACCTATAATCTTTCCCACATCCTATTAGATTTTCCCTCTTCCCCCACCTTCCCACAGTCTGATTTTGCTACACTATCTCTTACACTGTATTGGTGAAGCTGATGCCTTTGTGACCCAGGCTTGGTAGAACAATGAACAATCTCTAGATTGTAGCACGCCATACTGGGAAGAGTCAGTCTCCAACTAAAACTTCACTGTCTTCCCTGACTTTGCAGAAGGAGATCATGTCCAAACACAGCAGCAGTTCCAAAATAGTCAGGGCTCTGCTAAAATGTGGTAAGAAGATGGTGTTATCAAAACTCTGTTTTGGAAATGACAGATCCTATCTGTGTACATTTTCCTCCATAAGAAGAAAAATATGTTGTGAAGCATCTTAGGCCCAAATCATATTATTGCTTATTTTTATAAACATTTTTCATAGTCTAGTATTCATAACAATGCTGTCATTAATTTTAAGAGCATTATAAAGGTCTTGAGCCCCCCACTTAAGTGTCAGAAGTCTAAACGCAACTGTTGTGCATTAGAGAGTGAAGCTGACTGTAGAGGGGCCATACTAGTTGCTGCCTAAGCTGAAAGATGGGCAGAAACAGAAAGCAAAGAGCATCTTAAATTAGGAAAATAAGCTAGCTTTTATCTTTTGATAATATATTGTAATTGCTTAATACCTCTCAGAGTCTATCAGTAGCACAGATCATTTATTTTCTAGCTTTGCTGAGACACTCCTGAAACAAATGCCTAGTTCTGAACATGCATTTTTAGGTATTTCAGGTCCAGATCGGGATATTCTAGTTTAAGATGATCTCTAGTGTTATGAATCTGAGGTTTTTCCAGTATCAAAGATAAGGGGGGCGGGAAATAGGGAGAGTGTATTTGGAGAGGTTTTGATTCTGGATATTGTGGTCTGGCCATTTCCCACTACCTCTTTTCCATGGCTTTTTCATTTTTCCATAACATCTTAGAACAGGGAAATTTAGCTCAAAATTTCAACTAATTTTGATACTGATTTACCTAAACCAGCATAGGAACCAAGGTTTATACCAGGCTTTCAACTCCTCAAATGTTCCAACTACCATTTAAAGGAGCTTTGTTTTCCTCAGATTTAAGTAAAACAGTTCTGGCCTTTGGCTGCCTATAGACATGCTCCGACGCGTTCTAATTAGAACGCTTTAGCATCACCACAGCATCACGTGTATTAAACCCCTCTCCCTCACCCCCGCATTTCAAAATGCTCATGGGGGCACTTTAACTAAAGTTCATTGAATTAGCTTTAATTAAAGTGTCCTGTGGCCATTTTGAAGTGCACAGGGGCTTAATACAAGTGATGCTGGGGCATTTTAATTAGACCAGTTCTCTGGGAACCCCCAAGCACATGTATAGGCAGCCTTTGTCTCCGGTAGTGTAAGAGTGATGTAGTTGCAATGGTCAAGAAATTACATGAGAGGCAAGGATTTTTAGGGTGCTATCTTTTATTGGGCCAACTATGTAGGTGAGATAAAGTTAGACAAACTTTCAAATGCAAGTCATTCTTCATCTGGTCTCTAAACAAAACCGATCTGAACATTTTCTACTAAAACTTCCTCAATGCAGATAGGACATTAGGATGATGCTTCCTCCAACAGCAGAGTTGGAGTAAAGTAACTGGGGGTTTTGTAGGAGCAATAAAACACCACATAACACGCAGACAGGGCATAGGCAGCTTTGCAACTTCTCTGCAACCATTTTCAAAATTCCCGAGTGTCCAGGGTCACAGTGGCTACTCCCATCACACTATAATCATGACCCCCACCACAATAGGGATGATGTGTCAATAGCAACACACTGGTGCCCTGGTGCCTGAGCCAGCCTTCCAACCTGTGGGGACCCGGGGCAAAAAGTAGAACATATCAACGTAGCAAAAGTTTGTGTGCCATTTTTCCTTATAATAACCTGTGGCACAGCCAATAACTGCATTCCATTTTTCAAGTATGTCATCGGTAGATTCTGGATCTTGTCTCTAAAGACAACCAAGCAAGGCAAAATATTTGAAAAGCAAATGTAATTAAAGAGAATGAAGCAGCACGAAAAAGCAAATGACCTAGTTTGGCAGTCACCACAAAACCCACAGTGCTCTGGGGATGTCTAAGTATGTTAGGCAAATACTTCCAATCGCTCTCTATTTTGAGTGTGAGTCATTTCAATTATGTGTCATTTCAGTTATTTGTTCATTGTCCTTAATTAGCTAGCTCTAAAGCACTGTAACATAGGTTTGCTGGGGAGTAATTACACTTTCCATAAGACTTATCGACTCTTATCTGGCTGCAGGCTTAATGGTCAGTATTATCAGCAAGAATTGGGCCGCCATA